>NW_024424452.1:66016422-66080873 GCF_017311325.1 Ursus maritimus
CCCCTTTCCCACTTCTCAAAAACAGCCACTTTTAATGTTTTTGGTATTATGACTCTGTCTCTTGATTTATCACCTGTAACCACATCAACTGACTTTCCACTCTGAAGGTGAAAACCTGGGTTCCCCTCCCCCCTTCTTCCCAAGTCTTACTACTTTTATTTTCATTTTTAGTTTTTCTACTGTTTCATATTATAAAGTAAAAAAAAAAAAAATACACTGAAGCCCTACTTCTCGGCCAATGAATTTTGGGTAGAATGCATTTGCTTCCAACTATGCAAGATAAGGAAATTAGTGTTCTTGCATGGCAAACAGTTGTAGTAAAATTTAACCACAGGATTAAAATGTGACTATCATTTGACCTTGCCCAACCCTGAGTGAGGAAGAAAAAAGTACATCTACTTGTTGTCTGAAGCACTAGTTCACTTAACGCAGGAAAAAATGTTAGGAAAGACAGAAATGTAACGAAGAACAGAGAGAACAACGGAAAGAATTTTAAGTCCTCAATGAATTGGAAAAAATAGTTCCAGACCACCATGAATTTCAAAATTACAAAAGATGAGGCCAGAGGAAGAGAGCGCAGCATTCAGGCCGGACAACAGGAAGGAACGCTGATTAACTCCTCTTTCACACTTATCTTCTCAAAAGAGAACCATCATAATGCAAACACTGATGCCCAGAGGTGCTGAGAAGACAGTGACTTATCGCTGAGTTCCAGTTAGCATCAATAATTCTGAGAAACACAGAGCATCAGAAGGGATTAAAAACAAAAACAACAACAACAAACGTGAAAAGGGCAAGTACCCTTACTGTTTTTACAGAGGAAAACAATGGACGAGCCTAAACACTAAATATTAGTAAACCTGATGGGAATTTAGCAATATCCTATAACAGATTATTAAATAATAGCTATTGTTTGTTAACGATTTGGTATGTCCCATGCACTGTGATAAGAGCTAATCAAGAGTCTTACAAGCACTTGTTACCATCACCATTTTCCGGATAAGAAATTAAAGGCATATTAAGTATTTGCCCAGTCACCAATAAACATTTGGCAAAGCCAAGATGTGAACTTAAATTCCATCCTCTTAACCAGTGGACTAAACTGACAGTACATGAGGACTTAAAAATGAGAAAAGTAGACGGATGAGAAGAATAGTCTCTAAAAGCAAGATCTATCAAGTTAGACACTTTTTGCAAAATATCTGACCATGTTGCAATGGCATAGACAAAGATACACTGTTAAATGATTATGATGCCATTTACACAAAATGAGATAAAACAAAAGACCCAAATGTGTATACAGAATAAAGTGTAAAATTTCGTTTCTTTAATTATCCCTCTTCCTGTCCCCCAACTAATCTCTTGGATTCCAGTCTCCTGACAAGAGACAAATATTACCTCTGGTTGGTATGTATCCTCTGGTTCTTACCTATTTTAAGAAAAATGTTGGCTTTACAGTAGCACATCCCACTTGACAGTGGTTATTTCTGAGAAGGAAATTGGGAGCAGAGGAGTCATATCGTTCATTTATATACTGCTTGTATGTTGTACAAAAGGAATTAATATATTATGTAGATAATACAAATGGTTTTCATTATAACGATGCTCAAAGAAAACAGGGCAAAAGTTTCTAAGTATGACCTCAACGACCTCCTCGGAAGGGAAAAGTCTGATATATTTAACTACAGAACCATTAAAAACTTTCACATGACAAAAACATAAAGTTAAAAGATACATATTCAAGCCAGGAAAATATTTGTACCAACAAAATGACTAATAAAATAATGGTATCCTGAGTATACAAAAAGCTCTTACAAATAAATAAGAACATATAAAATGTATAAAAACTGATGAAAGACATAGGCTGCATATATAAAAATTGACTAAGGACAGAAACAAGCAATTCATTTGAAGAAAAAAATGGCTAAAAGCACCAACAACAAAGTTAAACCTCAGTAACAAATAAATGTAAAATAAGGCAGCAATATAACGGCAAGAACTAAAAAGAATAACACCCAGTGATAATTATGGCACGAGAAAGCAGAACCTTTTACATACTAGTGATAGGAATGTAAATTGGTAACATGTGGACAACAAATTGGCATATGTAAATAATCTGCTTAAACAAAACATAATAGAAGTTCCTCTGGAAGTTGAAACTGAGAAAAGGACTACAGCCTTGGATTGCCATGACAGCCCTCCTGTGATATACTGTGGGGGCGAACAGTCCTGCTGTGCTCTTCTCTGCACTGACCACATCTGCAGGATTATGTTCACTTCTGGGCACTGCATTTTAAGAGACACGTTGACAAACTGAGGTATTTCCACAGTAGGACACCAAAATTATGTGTGAGGGCTAGAAACTCCATGTCATACAATGAGCAAATGAAAGAAAAGAGAACATTTTCCTTAAAAAGATTTTAGGGAAGATATCACAGCAATCCTGAAATACCTGAAGGCCTATCACATGGAAAACAGAACTTGTTTTATATTGCTCAGGAAGGCAAAAGAAAGCCCACTAGTACTCAGAGCTGTTAAATAATGAAACAGTTATGCCTTAACGCAGTGAGATTTTAGTTACCCACAATATCTGAGATAAATGATCCAGCAGAAACACAGCAGAAAAGATTCTTCTAGGTGGGAAAAGTTAGGTGTCATGAACTCAGAAGTACTTTGCAGTTCTAAGAGTAAAATGTGGATAAATATTCCAGAACTATGACCACTACTCTATTCTCACTCTAGTGTCCAGAGTGCACCTACCTGATTTGGATACCTTATACACTAATCCATGCTGGGACGAGCAGAGTCCTTTGCAACCACTTTGGCCAGGAAGAACCATGCAGTTATTTCTACCAATTCCTACCGTTAGTTCCGTTTTCCCTCACACAAAAACTTGACAGATAAACGTGATCTAGAATCCCAGCATTGCCCTTACCAAAACCCTATCCTAGATGCAGGCTGCTTTCATAACTGTGATCTACTTTGTGTTCCCTGCCCTGCCTCAGCTGTCCCAATTCTAGTTCTTTGCCCTGAAATCCATGACATACTGCTATTTGACCTTCTAAAACTGTTTTCTTCCTCATACACTCAAAGACTAAGGGCCTACTATGTTCAAATTACTGGTAGACCCTAGATGCAAAATATAGTTGTATTAGACACAGTTCTTGCCCTTGGGGAGCTGACAAATGACAAAGAGAAATAGTGGATCTACATAACAGCCCACATAAAGCCACAAGGAAGCAAAGTGATATGATACTGCAGACAAGAGAAATCATTCTAACTTTGTAAGAATGTGTGAGCTGGGGAAAAACAGAGATTGTATTAGAATTTATATTTGAAGGACACAGAAGCTTTTCATTGCCAAAGACACAGGAAAAAAAATATGCCAAGTAAAACACTGGCATAACAACAACAAACGTTAAAGAAAATATGGTGGTAGGTATACAATTAATCCCATCAGTAAGATGATGCGATTCATGATACGATGTGAACAGATAATTTAAGAAAAGTTTCTCTGTGTCAAAGGAAATACAAACGGTTCCTCCAAGGAGGTAACACGGTAAGCTCCAGAGGAACAGCTTCCCTGCATTCCCCACCAGGACACAGGGTCGTAGTGATACCACTCAGTCGTGTAGGGATTCAACTGGATAGAAGATACTCCCCTTTTTCCATTCTCACGGGGTTTTAAACTCTCCTCCTGTGCAACAGTTCTGAGCCCCTCCCTCACCAGGTACTAATAAGAGACTTTTTAAAAAAGAACTCCACTACCTGCCTGAGTGTCAGAAAGAAATAAAAGAAAGAAACAAAATATGAAGTAACATAAAATTGGCAATAAAGAAATCTCAGCTACTGGTCCAGGCTAAGTCCCTAACTCAAAAAAAATCACCTGTTTTCTAATCTGGAAGACAAATGAGTATAAGATGAGACGACTTCTAAAGTCTCCTCTAGCTTACAATTCCATAAATTCACTTAAAAAAAAAAAAGTTCAGCTATGTTTCCAAGTGATAGGAACTCAGCCGGTTGAAACCATCAGTTTCCTCAAATATAAATGCAGACAAAATTTCTACTTCACATAACTTGTTATGAGCAATTCTATGACAAAATTAAGTGAATTATAAAACTTAAACAAGTTTTTATATCCATACATTAAAGCATGTACCTATCAGAGTATAAGTCAGGTGACTTATATCAGACTAATCTTTCCACACATAAAATTATAAATTCTGTATAAAATATAAAAAACAACTAGTTGAAGGCAGTGGAAAGCATCAAAAGCAAGCACAAACCAGACGGAAGTTGGCACCTGAAACAAGGAACTGCACTGGGTGAGATCTGCATTTATATAGCTTTCTGCTTGAGGGGCTCCCCATTTCCTTGCAATTAAGGTGGATACAATTTAGACAGAAAACTATAGTCTTGCTGGCTTAAGGAGTCAGATGCTGGAGTCAGAGATGCCAAAATGTCTGGAAAGTAAGAGAGATACCCCACAAATAAGGGAGATACATGGGGCAGCCCAAAAGCCTACTGTAAACCCAACCCAAATTCTGGCTAAACCTTGAGTTTGAGTTGTGCATGCATAGGAAAGCCTCCATTGAAAGCAGAAATCAAAAAGTGGAGAGAAAAGCTGAGATTTCAGCTTGCTTATCACAATAGGTGAAATAAAGTGCTGAGTCTGAATAGGACAGTACCAATTAGCACAAAAACCAAGTCTCTGGAGAAAACAACAGATCACAAGTCTGTAAATATATCATCACAATGAACTGTATGCAGCTGAAAATTACTAGACATGTGAAGAAATGAGAAAGTAGGCAAAGAAAGAAAGCAGTCAACAGAAACCAAATGAAAAAATCCTAATGCTGGAGTCAGCAGACAAGGACTTCAAAGCAACTATTATAAAAATATCCAAGGAGATAACAGAAAATACAATCATAGTAAATGAAGAAAAATGACAGAGGAGTTAGTGAACTTAACAGCTTAACAGAAATTGTTCTACCTCTAGAGCCGAGAAAAAGAATATTGAAAAAAATTAATGCAGCCTAACTGACCTGTGAGACATTGCCAGGTAGTCTTCACAGGTATAACCAGAGTCCCAGAAGCAGAGGAGAGAACAGGGTAGAAAATGTTCTTTAGAACTAACGGCCAACACAACTTCCCAAGTTTGGTGAAAAACATACATATCAAAAAACCAACCAAAAAATCCACTAAATCCAAAATGGGATACATAAAAAGAAAACAACATGTAGGCACATCACATTCAAACTGCTGAAATCAAAGCTAGAAAAATCTTGAAAGCAGTCAAGGAAAATAACATGCTATATATAGGTAACAATACAAAATAACAGCTGACTTCTCAACACAAACAAGGGAAAGCAGAAGAAAATGAAATGACGTCTTTAAAGTGATGAAAGAAATAAATTAACAAATCAGAATTCTATATACAATAAAAAAATCCTTCAAAAATGAAGATGAAATGAATACATTTTAAGACAAACAAAAATATGAATGTACTAGGCACCAACAGATCTGCGCTAAAAGAAGTGCTAAAGAAGGCTCTTCAGGCTGAGGGAAAACATTATCAGATAGAAGCTCGAGTCTACAGGAAGAAATAAATAGAAACACTGCAGGTAAGTAAACATAAAAGACTGTATTTGTCCTGCTCTTCTTTAAAAGACATAAAAAAGGCATAAAACAAAAATTAAAACACTGTATCATAGTTTATAACATATTTATATCTAATATATATGAGAAGAGCAGCACAAGGCACTCAGAAGGGGGGTAAACATAACTGTAGTATTTTAAGGATGTTATATTTTACATGAGGTAGTAAAATATTAACCCATTAAAGAATGTGATAAATTAGAGATGCATATTATACTCTCAACCTCAACCTCAGCACTAGTGACATTTTGGAGTAGAATTTTTTTGCTTGGGGAGAACTGTCCTGTACATTGTAGAATATTTAATTAGCAGCATCCCTAGCCTCCACCCACTAGATGCCAATAGCACACCCACTCACCCCAAGTCATGACAACCAAAAATGTCTCCAGACACTGCCAAATGTTCCCCGGGGAAGAAAAATAACCCTGGTTGAAAACCACTGCCCTACAACAACCGTTAAATAAATAATGCAAGATTACAGAGCAGTTCAGCTTTTTCCATTATGGCCCACCTAATAAGACTAGACTTCTTTTTTTTCTAATTGCTCTAGCCTCCCATATGAAATTTTAATACCACAGATATACGTACATATTTACATGTGTATAACATATCCCATTGGAAAGGCACAAACGACTATAATATCTACGTTTTTTGCACCCTCCCCTGGAACCAACTATTGCCCCCTTGGGGGAAATATCCTCCCTTCCACTGAGAATGCACACTGACAGAGGAAATCTGGATGAAATGCTAAAAAAATTCCAATTAACCCAAAAGAAGGCAATATATATATACTGGCAATACACACAAACACACGAACAGAGAAATTTTTTTAAATAGGACAAATAGAAAACAACAAAACAGTAGACCTAAATTCAATCAAATCAACATTAACCATCGATTTGTTTTATATTTTAATAAGAGGTATAACTAACAAGCCAATAGCAGAGATAAAATGAGAAAATAAAAAAATCCTAAAGCCAAAAATTACAGGAATATGGGAAGAAGAAAATTCAATCATATCAATAATTTCCTTAATAAATATGAATGGTCTAAATATGAATGGTCTAAATTAAAGGGTAAAGACTGTCAAATGAGATTAAGGGGGGAAAAAAAAAAAAACAGAACCAGACCAAAAAATATGCTGTATACAAGAGAGGCAGTTTAAATATAAAACACAGATAAGCTAAATGTAAAATAACATTTTAACAAGATATAAGATATAAACATTAATCAAAAAGTCTGGAGTGGTTATATTAATAACAGACACACTGAATTTCAAGACAAAGAGTATTACACCAAAGAAAATGATGGACATTTCATAAGCATAAAAGATGTAATACATCAAGAAGATATAATCATTATAAATGTGAACACATCTAATAACAGAGCTTCAAAATATATAAAGCAAAACAGAAAAAAGAAACAGATAAATTCACATAGTTGGAGATTCTACCTCTCTCTCAGTAATTGATAGAACTAAAAAAAAAAATCAGCAAAGTCAGAGAAGATACGACTCACCATCACCCATGCTGACCAGACATTTATAAAATACTACACCCACAACAGCAAAAAATCAAGAGAGACCATATGGTGGACCATAAAAAAGAATTTTTTTAAATAACAAAAAATTCCAGATGACTGAAATTTTACATAGTATCTTCTGTAATTACAATCAAATAGAAAGCTGAAATCAAAACACTAAGCTATCTAAGAACCCCTATATATTTTCAAATTAAGCAAAATTCCTCTAAAAAACCCATGGTTCAAGGAAGGAATCACAATGGAAGTTAGAAAACATTTTACACTAAATAATAATGAAAACATATTTCATTAAAACTTGGGGGACATATTTAAACAGTGAAGTAAGGTAAACCCATATATTTAAGTGCTTGTATTTTTTTAAAAAAGAAAGATTAAAATCAATGATGTAATATTTTACCTTAAGCCAGAAAAAAGACAAGCAAATTAAAATAGTAACGAGCAAATGCAAATAGAAAATAGGAAAAAAGGACAAAGAAAACAAAGCAAAAACTTGGCTCCTTGAAAAGACTTGTGAAATGTATAAACTCCTAGTAAAACTGATCAAAGGAAAAAAAAAAGAAAGAAAGAGGGAGAACACAATTTACCAATATCAGAATTTAATAAAGGGATTATCATTACAGATCCTGCAAACATTTAAAGAATAAGGAAATATTAAGAGCAACTTTATGCCAAATATATCAACAACTTAGGTGAAATGGACAAATTCCTGAAAAAAATCATAATTTGCCCAAACTGACACAAGATGAAACAAAAAAATCTGAATAGTTCTATATCTATCTATTAATGAAATTGGATTATCAGAAATCTCACCAAAAATGCTCCACCCCAAATGGCTTCATTGATACATTTTACCAAACATGTTAAGTCAGAAATAAACCCCAACTTATGCAAATTCCTTCAAAAATTAAGGAGAAAGGAATATTTCCCAACATATATATTTTAGGAGTCCAGCATAGCCATTATACCAAAACCTGAAATGAAAATGACAGACCATTGTAAATGCAAAAGAAAGATCCTTAATAAGATATTAGTATATCAAAACTGGTAAATTAAATATAATATATCATGACCAAATGGGATTTATTCCAGCCATGAAAGTAATACACCATATTAACAGAATAATGGGAAAAATCAAATAGCCATTTTCAGTAGGAATGGAAAAATTTTTTGAAAAAAGTGAATACCCACTCATGAAAAAAAAGTCTCAGCAAACTAGACGGGAACTTTCTCCACCTGATTAAAGGCAGCAATAGAAAACCCACAACTAACACAATAGTGATTATTATATAATAGGATGATGATAGTGGTAAAATAAATGCTTTCCCAAGAACATGAAAAATAAGGTCAAAAGTCCATTCTCACCACTTTTACTCAAAATTGCACCAGAATTCCTAACCAGCGAAACAAGACCAGAAAAAAATTAATTAAAGGCATTAGGATTGCAAAGGAAGAAGCAGAACTGTGGCTCTTTGCAGATGACCTGACCATCTACACAGAAAATTAGTAAAAAATTCATGTGAATTTTTCACATGAATAAGTGAATTTAACAAGGCTACAGGATACAAAGTCAATACACAAAACTCACTGCTGATTGAGAAAGGAGTGTGTGCATGTGTGCGTGTGAACGTGCATAACAGCAGCTCTACAGTTCTTTTTTTTAATGTATTTATTTTGAGAGAGAGAGAGAGGGAGCGTGCGAGCATGCAAGTGAGGGGAGGGGCAGAGGGAAAGGGAGAGAGAATCTCAAGCAGACTCCCCGCTGAGTGCAGAGCCCAACTGGGAGCTCAATCCCATGACTCTGAGGTCATGACTTATACAGAAACCAAGAGTCCGAGACTTAACCGACCACGCCACCAGGCACCCCTAGGAGCTCTACAATTCTATAACTCTAGAATGCATACGAAAGCTTATCATTTGACGGGTCTCTCCATTTGGTTTACTTGGTTAAAATTTTCAAAATAAATGTATTCAAATTATGAGAAAAATAAATTTCACATTTTTTAAGGTTGTAGGGGCAGAGGGAGAGGGCAAGAGAGAATCTGAAGCAAACTCCACGCCCAGCACGGAGCCCACTTGGGACTCGATCTCACAACCCTGAGATCATGACCTGAGCCGAAATCAAAAGTCAGATGCTTAACTGACTGAGTTGCCCAGGCACCCCATATTTCACGTTATTATAAATACATTAAATCTCAGAGTTCCAATGACATTAGAAAATAAATTTAATTTTTTCAGTTTTAGGCTCCATTTGTAACATCAATAGTCAAAATGAACTTCTCTAATCTCTCATGTGATTTATTCAGTCGCTATCACAGCTCTTTACTTTCTGTGGAAAATGCTCGCTGCTGAGTAGTAAACAGAAAATCATACTGTCATTTTCTATTTACATAATCACTTGATAATTTATTTCAAAACTCACTTTGTGAATAAAACATGAACAAAAGGTACACAAGTATGTACAAAGTAAAGGAGAAGGTCCTTGGACTTGGCTAAGCACCCAACAAATCGTGCATTTTGCTTTTTCCATAACAGCTTAAAACTGACTAGACCACAACAATCACACAGTGAATATAGCCCAGCTTACAATCTTCACATTACTAAAATATCCTGCATAGTGGCAGTAAGCTATTTTGAGAGAGAACGCATAGACTCATGAAGTTTTAGCTTGGAATTACCAAACCCTAACATTCCAGTTCCTCTAAACAAATCATTTCAAAGAATATAAAACAAATACCATTCCAAGGTCACAGTTTATGGATATCCCTGAACTGGAAACTATTAAGTACAGGCAAACTAAAGGGACGAGTTCTTTGAAAGCACAAACTGGTCACATATACAGAACACAACACGAAAGTTCAATTTGTTAGATATTGAGGCAACAAAAAGTGTAAAAAATCTGCAGCATTTTCATCAAATGCTCTTAATGATAAAACCACCTCTTAGATTTGTCACCAATTTCCAAATGGCAAGATTATGAGTTGACCAACAATACATTACAGACTCTAACCTGTTATCAAGAAACTGGCTCTCTACATTTATAAGAGACTACTTACCTTTTAACAGTACTATTAAGCAAACAGAATTTTATAAATTACAATCAGCCCTGGTTGATAGTATCGCAGTCTACTTACTTTTACAATTTAGACCTTTTAAGCTGGTTAAATTTTCCACTTTATTAATAGGGTAAGTTTCTTCACAGCAAATATCACCACTAGCTGTAATGGGATAAAAAACTAAGAAAGCAAAACTTTTGACATCAAAGATGTCTGCAGAGATCTGCAGTCACCGACAGTATACCCACGGCTGGTCTGTGAAGGAGATCATCGAACAAGTGTTTAATACCTAAGCAGATAGCGTCTATGCTGATGTACGACCAAACTGTGAGCTTCTCTCCCAGGACCATCGGAGCAGAAAATGCAGGTGGCACTGGATTCCATGTGTGCTATGTGATGTTTTCTTTACTGTTATCTCCAACACCACCAATCCAATGTTACCGTGGTATCTCAATTAATACTTACCATTTTGTAATTGCTCCAGAAAAGTACAGGAAAAAAAAGCTTTTAATATTGATATATCACCAATAACCAAAGTTAAGAAAGCATTTGTCCCACACAGTACCATTAATTATCTTCAACTCTGTTTTTTCCTTTTCCAGGACAATACTTACTGAAACACAACTTATTTACACCGAAAATACAAAAAAAATGAGATTCTATCTGGACAGGAGCTAACAAGAACGGATTCATAAATACAAGTTTGAGGAAAAAGACTGATATTCAAAGTAAGGGCTGTTATAACTTTTTTCTACCAATACTTTTATTAATAATTTAAAAATACTCTATACACATTAGCTCATAATGCTTACCACCGCACTGTGAAGTAAAGAAGGCAGATGTTCTGGTATTTATTTTCAAACAAGTACACCCAAGTTCAGGTGATGAAAATCTATCTGCCCAGGGTAAACAGGCAGCAAACAATAATGCTCTTTTAGAAGAAATTCTTTGAACGAAAATATGGCCAAACGACAACAGACTACCTAATGAAATTTGCCTCACTAAAACACAAAGTTATTAAAATCATACTGAAAATCTCCAAAGGAATAAATTAAGAAAGGTGGAGAGAAAAAAGTGTCCAGTTTGGTTCCTCCTAATATTTCAACTAATGCTTTGAAGAATACAGTTAAAACTGCCATCACAAATCCTCATTCAGTGAATCTAACTTGTCTTAAGTACAAATAGAGGACACGGCCAGCAACCTCAGTCTTTCATTCACAATTGTAAGCACACCCACAGGAAGCACCAGATACCTGAGGAACACTACCACCACCAAAGAAGAACCAAACTAAACAAACTGAAAAAGTTATTCAGAGGGGAAGAAAAACTTAAAAATAAAGTCTAGTTAGTGTCCTAAGATTAAAGACTGTATTATATCTGTAAAATGAGAGCCAGTGGCTATGAACTAGAAAGCATTCCCAGAAATATAAAGTAAGAGCTGAGACAGATAACTCAGTAAAGGGCTCAAAGAAATGGTCAAGGAAATCTTCCAGAACAAGGCAGGAAAACAATGACATGGAAGTGAAAGAAAAATCATAAAACCACAACATTGATACAGATGCTGTAGGGGGAAAAGCCATAAAAGAATACAGAGAACGCAGAAGGAAAGAAATAATGAAAGAAATACAGAAGATTCCCCGGAACTGAAGACATCATATGCCTGCATATCCAAAGGGTCCACCACATGCTTTACAGGATGAGTTAAAAAGACCTACATCTCATCCTCCTTACATTTCAGAATGTCAAGGATAAAGGGGCATGGACACAACAAGCTTCCAGAGAACAAAAACAGGTTCCCTAGCAAGAAATGACTCCTGTTAGCATTAAGCCTCTTATCAGTAAAACTGGTTACCAAAAGGTAATGGAATGAAACCTTCAAAATTCCAAAGGAAAGCTGTTGCACAACTGAATTCTATACCCAGCGCAGGTATGTACTGGGTGTGAAAGTGAAAAGCACAGCTCTGAATACTCTGTTGACAAGCACCCCCCATATATTCTTTCTGAAAAAAGTACTCCAGGAAATTTAAAAAAAGAAAAAATTACTCCTAGAACATTGCAAAATAAATCCAAAACAAATCTGCAAGATAAATCCAAAACAAAAGGGGAAAGACATGAGGCCTAAGAAAGCACAGAACATGCCCAAGAATGCAATTAAATAACATGCTATTAGCTGAGCACCATACCCAGAAAAAAGTCGGTTCACAACAGAATTTCAACAAACTATGATTAAAAAGCTGAATAACCATGTGGTATGATGAAGAAGGCGGACACTTTTTTACTAAGAGGGGGGCAATATGGCGACTGGAAAATCCAGGAAAAACCCGTACAGCCCAAACTAGAAGCCAAACTAAAGTACATCCTGATCTTGAATACCAACATTTGCTCTCCGTGGCTCCCATCTACCCATCACACTACTTGTTTAGCAACACGTAGTATTTACTTATCACAGTACTGATTACTGCTTCCCCAAATCAAGCAGTGAAATTATTACAAACCTTGACAACATTAAATAAACGTTACAGTTGACACAACCTGGGAGGGGACCATGAGGAATCCAGGGGAAAGACTGTGAGGGGTACTAATTTTTCTCAACTCATAAAGTAGCAAGTTTAGAGATGATGCCTAAGTACTTTCTAGAATTAACAGCACAAGTGTTAGATGTGTAGCCACGAAGCCCTCCCCCCTCCTTCAGGGAAGGAAGGAAGAGAATAGGTAATACAAGTTAAATTCTTCATTTTGACAATGGTGAGATATATACTCGATTATGTAAGATTACTCAAATATAAAGTTTAGCATATCATACATAAAATTGAGATAATAATCCCTGAAAAGATTAAAAATAGAAAAGGTCTAAAATGGCTATATCTGAGAAGAAAAACCAGTTTGAAGAAGTAGAAGTAGAAAAGATTTTACATATCATTTTATACCTTTGTATACTACTAACGAATGCGGAAAAACACAGAGAAACCTTCGTCCATTTTTTCTTGTTTCTCCATCCCACGTACTATATACCAACCTTCTCTTATGGTATTTCAGACAATGCACAATTAATTAAACAAACTCAAGGACCATCCTAAATCTTTGACAAAATGTGGTGACAGCAATAGTTTACACTGGTGTTAAAACTCTCAAAACACATCCATATCCATTATCTTACTTAATCCTCGCAACGGTCTTATGAGAGCAGATTTCAGAGCTTAATAAAGTATTACCCCCAAAGTAAGTAAGAAAGGTAGTATAAATGTAATAGGCAAGTTAAAAAAAACAGAAATGTCTTCATACAGCAGTGAAATCTGAAAATGCCTCCTAAATTTATAATAGAATACACAATAAATGAAACTTAACAATACAATAGTTGGCTGAAACAGTTTTTATCGTGAAACACACACTTACCATATGACCAGCAATCTCATTCCTAGGTTATTGCCCAAGAGAAAGTGAAAACACATCACACCAAGATATGCACTCCCTAGCTCATGGCAGTTTTATTCACAATAGCCAGAAACTAGAAACACCCCAAATAGCCATCAGCTGGTAAACAGATAAATTGTGGTACGGCCAAACTATGAAATACGCCTCAACAATAAAGAAACAAACTAATGATATACACACAACATGGATAAATCCTTAAAGTATTACATTATGTGAAAGTAACCAAACACAAAGGGCCGTATGACTCTACTTAAAAGAGATATTAGAAAAGGAAGATTCCAGTGGTAGCACATCAGTGGTTGTCAGGGTTGAGGAACGAGGGCTGACTGCATCAGGGAATGAGGGCACTTTTGGGGTGATGGACATGTCTGATGTCATAGCTATAGTGCTTGTTACATACACTACTGTATAAACGTAGCAAAATTCATCAAAGTGTACACTTAAAATTGGTGAATTTTATTGTTATGGAAATTATAACTCAATAAGGCTCATGTTTTAAAACTCAGTCATACACAATCCCATTTAACTTCTGACAACAGCTTTTCAAGCATAGGAATTAACTACAGACCCACAAGGAACATTGAAATCACTATTTAAAAGGCAACTTTTAATCAGAAAATAGATATAGTACACAGGAACGCCAAAGTCCTGAGAATGAAGCAGTCCTCATTCTACTCAATTTGGCCACGTGGATAAACACTAGTTGCCTGGCAACTAGTCTACACTCCAGATTTCTTAATAAACATATTGACCATGTTTGCAGGTGATCGCATAGAGGATAAACTAAAGTTCTTCCTTCAGTGTTAAAAAAGAGTAATAATGCATCTGAATTATTTACCTAAAGTAGGAGTGAACAAGTGAACAAGAAATACTAAAACTAGATCATGAAAAATAAAAATATGAAATGAAACATAAACACACACACACACACACCACAAAAACCCTCTCTTCATTTGGTCTTTTACTTTCGGACTCTCCTTACCTCACTTAAAGGACTGCTGAAGCCATGAGTTTGTGGGTGAACTCCTTCCCTTTAAACCTGTAAGCCCCTCCCCTGCTACCACCCAAATCGGCTTAATATAAATTTACTTGTCTTTCAATGCAGACAAGTTAGACACTTTTCTGGAAATCAAATCATCCGAAAGACATCTCTATGGATTGTAGAATCTGTGGACATAGAAAAATACAACACGAACTTTCTGTAACACGCAAGCACACAACATACCAGGAGGCCAAGTCTTCGTAAAGTTGATGATAAATTACCAAAATCAAGAATTACGGAGAATCTCTAAATAACAAGCAAATTCCTAACATATAAGTTAAATATCCTTTCTCTCTCACTGGACAGAGACTGTCCGCTACTCTGTGAACAGTTTCGGAACAAATACCAACTTCCAGGACACCGCTGACCATGAGCACACTTACCAAGCACACGACTCTCGGCTTTGGTGAGTACTTACCCCTCTTCTGAACCCAGCCTTCTTTCACGACGGTAACATCGCTCATGATGGCTCCCCTCTGAGCCCCCAACTTGGAGAAATGCTACTGTGCGGTATCAGCTTTGGGGTTTGGATTCTCTGCTGCTGCGGCGGCCCTTCCCACTCTCTAGTGATGACTCAGCCTGGAAGGAAGTATTGAAGAAAGAATTTCTTTTTTTTCCATTCTTGCAACTCACATAGCAATAACAAACAACTAATTCTTTGTAAATGTCTTCAACTGGCCTGACCTCACATAAAACTCTAACTCCTCAAACTGGGGAATTTATTTATTCAATAGTTCTATAATGAACGTGCTTTCCTGGTCTTGTGACAGATTTCAAATGATAGTGAAACTTTTAACCTAAGAGGTTGTAACAAAAAAAACGTCTTAAGAAAACCACCGTCACACCTATACAAATAATACAGAAAATCTGTTCGGCGCTATGTGTCGGAGGTGAAAAGGGAAGAGAATTAAAGTTAGGTGAACTAAAAGTAAACTTCCCTGTATGTCGAGTTCCAAAATCTCTGTGGATTTAGGAATATTTATGGCAAAGCCATTGTGAATGTTTTTAATAGCCATATGTTATGGAAAACACAATGTGCTAAGAAACCAGCACGTGTCTATGCTTACTCTGCCCTACTCCGAGAAATATTTTAGACAACTGATTAATTAGATGACAACAAATTTTTAGATTACAATAAATAAAATATTATAAATAATATAAAATCAATTCTTTTTTAAAATACACGAAGTGAAACAAAGGGAATATGAAAGTGGAAAAAAATACAGGGTATCCAAGATGGGTCAAGAACAAGTGCTTCCATCTAGTCTTCTCAGGTAATCCTCACAATAAACCCAGGAGAGTACCATTAACTTCGTTACACAGACGAGTAAACTGCGGCTCACAGAGATTATGCAGTATGCCTGACTTCAACACAACTGCTGAATGATGGAACCCAAATCTGAACCAGGCCTTCTGACCCCAGAGCCTGCAGTCCTAATTCCAAAACTATCCTGCCTTAAGATAAAAAGAAACCAGAGTAAAAGTCTACATATTTATAAAAGATGGGCTACAAATTTAGCAGGGAAGCTTTCAGGAAGCAATGCTAATAAGGGAACACAATCGGTTACAATATTTACATTATCCATAAATATTTTTTAAAAGAAAAAAAGAAGTTGCTTCAGAAGGAATACAATTTTTCCTGGAATAAAAATCTGAAATTTATCCCATGGGTCTTTGTAAGATACCTTGTAGTGTAATAAACAAAGTCCTCAAAAATATCCTTATATATACACTAATGAGTTTTACAGGGTTATTTCTCATTGTCCCTCTCAACCTAAAAAGGAAAATGCCAAGATAAAACAGAGTTAAAAATATTTCCACAGAAAGGGACCAAAACATGTGGTCCAGGCTACACTGGCATTATACAGTCCAAAACACAGGCATAAATTTTAGATAACCAGAAAAATGGATGGATGGACTATATAACTATACTATTTTCTCAAATTGGTAAATAGTACATAACAGCAAGTTCAAGGTTAGACTCCCTAGCTATTACTGGGACTGAATTATAGCTCATTTTCCCATGCAAATTAAGTAGAAAGCCTAATCATTTAGCAGTGAGGAATCAAGACTAACATTCTCTTAAGAAAGTCCGACGAAGTTTGTGTGGCGGAATAGAAAACCACCCCCACACGTGCCCTTGCACCTACAGGTAAGGTCGAGACTGTCCGCAGAAGCACTAGGGTCTGCTACTGAAGAGAATCTGGATGTATTTTCCCAAAATATGTTTAAAAGAATACCAAGAGAAACTCCAGGGGAAAAAAAAAAGATGAAAAAAGAAAAAAAATTATTTGGTCAAATAAGTTTGAAAAGTTCTACAAACCATGTCTTTCTCTTAGAACACCCCTATAAACCTCCTAATGATATAAACTATGTATAACCTTACTTATCTCAGAAAATCCTCAACTTACTGAACCCACAGGCTCTTTGCTTTCTCTTTAGTAATATGTGCTGGCATCCAAAGGAACACACTTTGTGAAACTGCCACATAACTCAAGGCAAGACTCATTTCACCACTAAAAATGGGCAAAACAAAAACAAAAACAAAAACCCTTCAGCAAAGAATCCAAACACCATTTTAATCTGATTTATGTAACTTCCTGAAAACTGGCTCCATAATACACAACTAGGTAACTAAAATGGTTAGCTCCTTAGACTACATAAATAATTATAAGAACATTAAATATTGGGAGCTCTGGTGCAAACTGAGGACTTTAGAAGAGGGGCACGTAGTCCTTCCCTTTGGTAGCACCTGTAGCAAGGGCCCTCATCTCATTCAAGCCCTTCTTGGTTTCTGACTATAAGGTTATATTCTCTGGATCAAAAAAAAAATTCCTATCTTAATATTCTTGGGATGGAACATTCTGGAAATGGAACAGATGAGGGGTCAACATTCAGTAATAACCAAAAAATAATACAAATCCAATAAACATATGTAAAATATATCCCTTTCTATTAAAATAATCTGCATTACAACACACCTATAAAGAACACTAAAAAAAAAGTATTTTCAAAATTCATTCCATTTTTTTAAGCTGCCATTTCACTGTTGGGATCTCAAAGCATTTTACAGACGAGGAAACAAGAGTCTAGATGGATGAAGCGACTTGCCCAAGGTCACACAGCTGCTTTCTGAGGGAACCAAGACCAGAGAACCAGGCACATGTTCTTTCTGCTAGCACCACCCCTTCAGTACAAAACAACATACTGAAATATCCACATCAATCCAAATCAGTGAATTTTGTTTTAAAATGAAACTGTTTCGGGGCGCCTTGGTGGTGCAGTCCCTTGAGTTCCGGTCTGAGTCTTGGTTTCCACTCAGGTCCTGAGCTCAGGGTCTTGAGATCGGCTCCGTGCTCAGCATAGAGTCTGCATGAGATTCTCTCTCTCCCTCTCCCGCTGCCCCTCCTCACTCTCAAATAAATAAATTTTTAAATAAATACATAAAATGAAACTTTCAAAAAACTAACTTTTTAGATAAAAATGCTTATCAGTGTTTACATATTTAAAGTGCTGAAACGGATGTTAAATCAACTGGACAAAATTTATAATCGTCATCAGAACCAGTAAACCCACCATTATAGAAATGGCTTTATCCATTTGCATCTTAAAATGTTACCAAATTCTACCCATAATCATAATATTCAGCTTTAAAGTTGCTCCTGGGACTCTCAGCTAAAATGATACATTCTCTGAAAATAGCTTAAAAGACACTCAAAAGTATACTACTCCGGAATTATGACCAATAGGCTAGAAATATGTGCTGTCTTGTGTGCACGAACACAGTGCTACTGACTCTTAAGCAATCCACCAGTGGCAACCCTCTTGCACCAAGTCATCTCCACTCTCCCACTCAGTGTTCCACGTTGTTAAAAACACTAATCTGCGAAATGATGAGCTGGACATGAACTTCACCTCCTCCTACAGTCCCAACTTCTCCAGAAATAACGTTCTATCCAATGAGCTCTAAAAGACAAAATTGGGTTTCTTTTTCTTCTAAGCCTATTGCATTAAATATTTCAATGCTGAATAATCTAATTTTGTCTATTCTTTAAAAAAATGTCATACAAAATTCTTGGCAGATTCTATCTAGAATTTACACAAAGCAGTTACACTAAAGGTACTTTCATTCAAAACTATTTGAGAATTTGATGATAACAGCATTTGAATATCACTTCACAATTTACAAAACATTTTCACATCTTGTACCTCATTCAACAGCATTACTATTTAGTAAAGCAATTTGACAGTGCCTGGCACATAAGATATGCCCAACAAACACAAAATGAATGAATGAGTGGATGAATGAAAGAGCGGGGACGTAGCTTTACATAACGAATGAAGAACACACTAGACAAACTAATATTGTAAGTCAACAGAGAGAGCAGTCTTAACTCATCTTAAAGACAAACCTGAACTCAAATGCTATGAAAGCATCTACACAGAAGTAATTTAAATTACAATAAATATTCTTCCTTAGTCATTAAAGTGTGTTCACTATAGACCTCCAGTAATTGTGAGGACTGGCACACATTAAAATTATCCTCCTTTTCTCCATGTTTTTTGGTCCTTTTCGTTGAGAGGAGGTCAAGTTTCAATTCCCAAACAAGTAAGTATCAACAGTGCCCAAAATTATCTTTGTGAAAGGAAGGAAGAGAATGAATGGTGTATTTTCTTAATGATATTTATAACAATTTTAAAAAGATATTTGTTTACTTAAGGCAACAAACCATTCAGTTTTAACCAATTATCGAAGTTCTTCAAATGTCCTTCTAAAATATCAACACGTAACACATATATATGTAGTCAGTAAACAGGTACTGATTGCCTACTCTGTGCCAAGGACCACACTGAGCATACAAGGAGGCAAGCAAAACAAAGTTATCTTTTCCATGTAATTTGTTATCAAAGTGCTTTCACATATTTGTGAATTTGACTCTAGAATCTGTACAGGAACAACTGCATCTACAATCCTGAGCCTAGCCAAACTGTGACCTATCACAAATGACATTATTTCCTCACCGTTACCATAACCAAATAGTGACAAGTAACGAGTGTAACCACCTGCAGTTCAAGTCTCCTATCAGTTTGGTATGCTTTCTACCAAACAACCCAAGAGGAACTCTCAGAGGTATGTATAACATTTGTGAATCGCTGCAAACATTTTTTTCTGTATCGAATTATTTTTCAAAAATCTAGTCAACACAATGTTTTCAAATAAATTAAAAATCAAATATAACTGCAGCATCACAAAGGAAATGACACAAACAGAAGACCAGAAGGTTGACAAAGGTAAAAGGCATGCGAGCAATTTTCTTTTTTACAAATTAGAGCAAGATTCACAGGTTAGTAATTTCCTACATGTTAATTTCTAAGTTTAAAGCCACAATACTCTCCATAATTCAACTTCCTCTAAACTATATCATTGGCTGTAATTAATACTATGTAGAAGATACTTGCCCCATACCACATTTTTTATATTCTTTAGCTATGCCTAGCCAAACTGAATTAATGAAGGCAAACTAAGGTGCAAAGACAAGAGAATATTGCTACTTTGAAGTACAAATGATTGTCCAGGGTAACCATAATACAATTCCATAGTATCTACAATTTCAAGAAATAGGTGAAACATATGCCATAATAAATGCATAAAGTCATATAAAACTTTTTAAAGGATTTCAGGGAAAGGACAAATACTGAAATGAATGGGAAATTCAAGGCAATTTGCTCTGCACTTCACATAACTCTCAGCCAGTCAGTCCCTCTTAAGAGTTGTTATCCTGTTCATAAACCTGTCGTATGGGGAAAGTGAGTCACACGAACTATGTATTTTGGATACCTTTCCTTTCTTCAGAGTACAGTAACAGACTTTGTGGATTTTCTTAAAACTAATAGACATCTTCACTCTTTCACCCTATAGAAAAATATACTATACTATATACTATGCCTATATTTGAATAGGCATAAGCAAGATTTTCAACTGTCAAACAAAATTTCAGTTCTTTCAACTTCACAAACTTTGAAATATACATACAAAAATGGAGAGTATTTCCCCCTCTTCCCTACCTCAGTTTAGGGCACCTGAGTGCCATTTAAACCAACACATCCATGAATAACCAAATTTTAAGAGAACAACTTGTGCTGGGTGCTGTATTTAATATTCTAACTTGAAACAACTATGAAAATGTCTATTGGATTCCTCTGGTTCACCTAAACCACTGAACGAACAATGGACAAATGATCCCCTACCTTTCTCATACTAAGTGTGGCTTGTCTCTATTTGAAGGTACCTGTAATATAACAGGAAAAGGTTGAGGTTGCCACTGGAAGAATTTCGGCTGCACAGCTAGCCGTACTTTTCCAACACACACGCAAAATCGTTCTAAAATCTGCCTTGGGGACCTCCGTGACAATAAAAAAAAAAAAAAAAAAAAGTCCGCACATATACACAAAATGCAATTGGTATATGGTCCATTTAATGTCAAGAATCAGCTTGACAGATTTTACCCCGGATTAAACTGAGAGTTAACCCACAAGTATGGAATCCTGTACCAAAGCTCGTCACAATGGTGCATCAAAAAGAGCACTGGGCAGGCCCAGAAACGGGGGTCCCTGTTCCCAACTCTGCCCCACCCGCAGTGATGCCACATAAGGTCCTTTAATGAATTCTCTGTGCTTCACTTTTCTCAGCCATAAAAATAAAAGTGTAGCATTAGACAAACTTAAATAGCTTCACAGCTCCTCCAGAGCTGGTATTTATGATTCTGCAAGTTCAAATCTACCAAGTATCTACTTCACTTAGAGATGCCATCTCCAGTGACACCATCATGATTATACACAGGTCGGGTCCTCAAAAGTTTAATACACAGTGGGAAGAGAAAACATTCCAACATCAATCGCACTTTGACAAAATCTGAACTTAACTCTAATACTGGCAAAATACCATCTTTCTCCCCTTCCTGTCCCCTGGACTCCCGAACAGAGTCAGAGGCTTTCTTAATCAATATAAGAGAAAATTCCTCACTTAAAAGTCTTCTAGAGATCTCTTCTGGTATATCATTTTACTTTTCCCTCTGAATATTAGCAAAATATACCCATTTACAAAATGTAAATTCTCTGCAGTTGGTGATAAATATAAAGAGAGTACTGAAAAGACAACTAACAAGCAAATCCACAGGTCAAGAAACATATATTAATTTACTATCAACTACTATTTGAAGGTCACCTGGCAAAGGAAACCTGTTTACATCTAAATGCCAAGAGACTATGGCACTACAGTAACATATGTGAATAACTGAAGCATTGGACTTGGCCTCTGAAACAACTGAAATGAAAAAGAAGGTTACGGATCTGTCGATATATCTTCTTTTTACTCTATTAACGTGATTTCTATGGAAATTATTGTACTATGTTACTGACACTGAGTATGTCACTGGGAAGTCTAATGATAGGTACAAGCAACTTAGGAGAAACGCTAAGGAAAAAAGTGTTTCAGAATGAGGACAAACGGAAGTGGATTTTTATAATGCCGCGTTAATAAGTGTTTTCTCTTGTGAAAACCACTTTCCAAGGTAGCAGGGGCTGTTGTGAAGATTAAACCAATTGACAGACATTAAGCACATAGAACAGCGCCTGGCACGTGGCAAGTGCTCACCAGGCACTGGCTGGCATTGACCCTAAGCCTGACCTAGCGCTGTCATACGTGAAAGACCACGATAAATTTTTCAGTTAACATCCAATGATCCAGGGCTATCCTTCCAGGTGACTACAGAAGAGTGTGTGCTGTAGAAAATGAGGACTCAGCACACTCCTGAAACCTCGAGTTAAAAACAGAGCAACTTCAAAGGATTAAAATATTCTAACTCAAATCTACAAAAATTCATTATGTGCATTAAACTGTATGTTAAGAAAAACAAAAATGCCAAATTATAAGACTGATTTGGTCAAAACAAATGAAATGGCTTATTTTTCTGTCTTGCATCTTATGGTATTCAAATATAAATTATCATAAATTAAGTATTTATTAATGCTTAAAACTTAATCACATTATAAAGACAAGATCCTATCGAATCACGCTAAAAATCCAATTAACACAAGTTAACAATAATTGCCTTATCTTCTCTAGGGTGAATTCTTGAACTAAAAAAGTATAACAACAAAGTATAGCTATCTTTTCACAAAAATATGCAAAGTTCAAGTAAACTCTAAACTTCCACAAAATCAATTTGTAAAACAGGTTCCTCTTTTTAAAGAAAACCAAATAGTTGGAAATTTCCATTGAATTTTTAAGAAATAAAATCTCTTATATGTTTAAATCAAAAGCCATAGTTTAAAAATCTTAAATCCCTACTTTGCACAAGATTCTATTACATTTGTCCTCCAATATGTTTAACCGTAACATGTTTAGATTTGCAATAATTCTGAAAACAAATTCTCTTTCTAATGGTAGTAATCTTCTGAATGAAATGTAAATAAGGGAAGTTTTTAATCAAACTAGCTCCTGGCACACAGTTCACACTCAAATATTTGTTGGAGGAATGAATGAAATTTTATTTAAAATATTTTACAGCTATAAAATTATATAAACCAAAAAGTCTAAAGCTGAACCCTTAAGTACCCTTAAGTACCTTCACATGCACAACTTAAACTCAAAGTCAGTGTCAAACTAAAAATGAATTTTCAGTTGGAAAACAACTCGCTAAAGTAATCCTTACAGAAAAACTAAGTGTAGGGGACAAAATGGATACAAATAATAGCTTCCTAAGTTTTTTTGTAGAATTACTTTAGATATTTTTTAAATGCTGTAGGAAAACCTACTACTTCAAACACCTACCACAAACATAACTAAAAACTACAGCTCTTCATTCATCTAAATTCCAGCGGTGTCTCATTCATGTGATATATATATACACTCCCTCCCTTTAAAATTAGAAGCTCAAGCCAATCAAAAATATTGGGGTCAACCCTAGTGAGACAAACAAAAAGCAGATCTTCAAATACAGTCTCCTTGGTAAACTTTCAAAGTCAAGATTATGTGTTGGCAAAAGAAAAAAAAAAATCTACAGCCCTGATATATATCTTCCAAATTATTGCACATTCACCTCAGAAAGCTGATAATTTACTAAGAATTAGATTTCTTAATAAAAAATACATTCCTGTCTTAGACAAGCACTTCCTCAGTGTGGGTGTTGGTTTTAGACGACCACCTCCTGGAATACTCATACTCATTTATGCGGATTTTGCAATGATGTTTAAGTTCTGAAAACAAACTTTCCTAAACCACGTTTACTGGACCCTTCTAGCTTTGGCTTTTTCAACCATTTCCTAACAATGTATAACCTAATGTAATGAGTTTCCACCAAAAACAAAACCCCGGGGTTGTGTAGTAACTGACAGCCTACTAATAGATATAAAATGGCCATGGCTTCCCAGATATGGAACATATATCTAACTTGATGGTTTGAAGCAGCTACCAAGGTATTAAACTGCAAAAAGTCATCATTTCACATGTTTTAGCTACAGGATGAATTTAAAAAGTGTGAACGTTTTAACAGTACAATAATACAGATACATAGCTTTCGCTATGAATTTCTATTTGAAAATGTAATCAATTACAAACTACTGGGCTCTCGACCAATTACCACACTACTGAAATGAGTTGGTTTTATTTTCACGAGGTTCTCTGGATGCAAGAAATGGGAGCATCCTACCCTTGGCTTATGGGTAAGCCTTTCCTCTGCTTTCAGAAGAGAAACAGTCAATACCGGTCCTGAAGACCTGGCCCCAACGAGACGCAGCCCAGCCTAAGTGCAGATCCCCGGGTAATCCCAAACAAGGAGTGACCCCGCCTGGGAGTCAGGGTGAACACCGCGACCAGCCAGGCTTCCACTCTGGGCTCTGAGGCCCCGCCAGCATCATGGCTGGTGCAGACCGATGCGCAGGAGGAGGAGGTGGACGAGGAAGAGGCTGGTTTGTTTACTTGTAGCCTGAGCCGCCGCCGCCGCCAGCAGCGACAGCATCACTGGATCCGCCAAACCCAGCATCTTCCGCACATTTCTATTCTTAGCACACAACTCCCAAGCGGATTAAAACCCCACTACTATTAAAAACACAGACGAGCACGTTACCCACCTCCCACACACACCCCCACCCCGCTCCAGGGCCGTCTTTTCCTGCGCGCCGGCAGTGGGGAGGGTGGGGAGGAAGGAGACCCCGGGGGACGCCGGTGCAGCCTCGCCTGCACCCCACCCGGCGCGCGCAGACAGCCCCCGCGCCGGGGAGCGCGGCAGACGGCCCCCTCCCCCCAACCCAAACACGCCGGCACGGGCGCTCCCCGCGTTATATAAGCCCGCCGCCGCCCCCGCCCGGCCGGCGCCCCCTCCCCACGCCGCGCGGCCCGGGCGGGCGGGGAGCGGGAGCTGCGCAGGGACCGGAGGCGCCAGGGCCGGGGCAGCGCAGACACGGCCGGTACCGCTAGGCCGGGAACACCCTCCCCGGCCCCCCGCACGCCGCCGCCCCCCGGCTTCCCCCGGAAAGTGAGGGGGTGCCAGTGTCAGCGGCGCCGGGCATCCCCCGGCCTCCCCACCCACACCCACACCCGAGCCTCCGGTGACCCGGCCCCCGCCCACGCCACCGGCGCGGTGACAACCCAGACGCCCCCGCCTCCCCCCCCACCCCGCCGCCGCCGCCTCCCCCCCCGCCCGAGGGAGGCCCGGGGCCGGGGGCCCGGAGGGAGCGGAGGCCAGGCGGGGAGGGGGCGAGCGGGGGGCGGTGGCTGTTACCTGCAAAGGCGGCGGCGGCGGCGGCCCCGCAGCTGCTCGGGCGGCGGCGGAGGATGGAGCCGGGGGGGCGGGGGGAGGAGAGGGGGCGACTCGGGGGTCCCCCCTCCCTCCTCCTCCCCTCCTGTCCTCCCCCCACCCCGCAGAGCCTCTGGCCCCCCTGGAGCCCGGTGCGGCCGGCGGGAGGGCAGGCGAAGGCTGCAGGGGAGGGAGGAGGGAGCCGGCCGGGCCGGGCCGCGGAGCTGGAGCGGGAGGCGGCGGCGGCGGCGGGAGGGGAGGGCGGAGGGAGGGAGGGCGGCGGCGGGGGGAGGAGGAGGCGGAGACTCTACATGGGAATCGGATATCGGCTACAAATTCAATTCATCACCAGAAAACACCGCTCGGGCGGGGGCCGGGTCACGCCGGCGAGGCGGCGGCGGGCAGAGGCTCCGGGCCCCGGGGCGCGCCGGGCGCGGGTCAGGGGTCTGCGGCCTCCTGTGGGGGGCCGCGCCTCGCCGGGGCGGGGGGGACCCGGCCGCCGCCTCCCCGCCCCCTCCTTCCTCCCTCCCGGGCCGCCGCCGCCGTTCGCTTCTCGCCGCCGCCGCCGTGGGGCTTGTTGTTGACTTTGAGGAAAACTCCTGACGTCAGGGGCTGGCTCTCGGCGACTGGCGGGAGCGGCTTCCCCGCGTCCCCGGCCCTGCCCGCCGCCTCTGCTCCCCTCCCTGCCGCGCCCTCGTCCGCAGGCTTCCCCGCGCCCCCCAAACCCGCGGCGCCCCGCGCCCCCTCTCCTCTCGCGAGAACATCCCCCCCAGCCCGCCGGAGCCCGCAGCGGGGGTAGGCGCTCCTGGGCGGGAAGTTCTGGCTCTCCCCGCGCCCTCGTGGCCCGCGGCGGCCCCCGAGGCCCGCCGCCCCCCGCCACCGCCCCGGGGAGAGGAGGTGGGCGGCGCCCCGGGGGGCAGCTGAGGCCGAGGGCCGGAGCCGGCCTCAAGCGGACCGCACCCGCCGCGCCCCAGGGCTCGGTCCCGAGCGCGAAGCCTCCCCGCCCGTCTCCCGAGAGCCGGCCGGGCGGCTCGAGCACACCCCTCGGAAGAGCAGCCCCCCCGGCGCACCCCGGCAGCCGAAGCCACCGCACGGGGCACACGGGGTGCCCGGGCATCGGAATTCACTCTTGAAATGACACCCTTTTTAGGGATATTAGTTTTCGTTGACTTTGGGGAAGCCATGATGTATTGCAGTCACCACGAAGAAGATAACCAGTTCTTTCTTCTGAAGTTCATGGCTCCTGAGAATATTTGCAAGGGAGACCCAAGTTGTGCAAAATGGCCATACTCTCCTATGCATCACAGCCCATAAAGTTATAAAAGAAGTTTATTTTTTTTTCCTGGCACCATGTTTTGTCGCTTCTGTAACACTTTGAAAAACCCGTATTGTTTCACCACGTGGCTCTAGCCTGGTTGAGGTACCTGATATTTCTCCCAACGCAATATTCTTGGTAATACTCCTCGCTTCTTTCTGTAGAATTCCTCCTGACATGCACTTCCTTCCCTGCTTTTCCACGTCCTGACAACACTGTGCCGGTAGTCATTCTCTTATACTGTGTGTGGACAACAGCATGACACCTGAGAAGAAGGGGGGGGGAGATTAAGGCAATTTTCCCCATTTGTAAGGGATAATTCTATAACAAAATTTGCCTTTTTAAGATACACAAGCCACCCTGGAGAAGTCCTCAATTGCTGCTTTTCTCCTTTCCCCGTAGTTTCCAACACATCAAGAACTGATTAATAGACTGTATCCTTCTACAGTTTATCAGTGTATAAAATGTACACAACTTATTCCCATAATTATCAGACCTCTAACAGTCTCTGTTGGCAAAATGACTTGCTTACAGATTTCTTGCTGTAAAACACAATAATGGGTCACATTCTTATTCTATAGT
Source organism: Ursus maritimus (assembly GCF_017311325.1). Taxonomy (NCBI): domain Eukaryota; kingdom Metazoa; phylum Chordata; class Mammalia; order Carnivora; family Ursidae; genus Ursus; species Ursus maritimus. The sequence goes on from NW_024424452.1 coordinate 66,043,843, forward strand.
AACCCGACCCACTTATTTTTGAGAAAATAGTCCCTACGAAACCAGGGCTAAAAAGTGTGTCTCCAAAGCTCTTGTAAATATTTATCTCTGAGAGTTGTGGCATTCTGAATACTAATATCTCTTATCAGTTTTAATTTTCATTTGTTTCCCATTTTAACACCCACATATTTGTGAGAACCAAATTTGTCCTATAAGCCATAATGCCACGAAATATTTCTCAGAGCCTCACCATATTGTATTAAATCTTTGCTGGATTAAACCGTAAAATTAAGTATTGTGTAAACTACAGTGGATAATATACTCAGGGCTTCATGTATTTGAAAAATTGTAAACTTTCATATCTGCTCTACTTTGCTCTTCTATAGTTGTTTCATAAATTTCTATAGTAAAATCATGTCAGCTTTTATTATAGAATTATTATGTATTATAAACTATTATTTATTTAAATAGCATTGTACTTTCCCTTAGACCGAGCCGTCATGCATTTGCCAGAATCTGACCGTTGTGGTATGATGGTACTCCGTGCAGAGCATGTGCTAGATTTCTCCTCCTCTTCATTGTCAACACATCACAGTCATACAGGGAGCAGATCACGTTTATCCATGAGAATGTCCTTCCTAAATTTCAGGGAGAAAGCCCTCATTCTTTCTTAAGCCGGATATTCTTGGCTAACATCTCTCGGTTGTAGTAATTTATGCATCTTAAGAAAAGTCTTCACTCTTCTTGACTACCAATGACTAAATTAGATACTGAGAGCTCTTTCTTAGTACTTCTCCCATTTGAGCGGAGTTACTTAAACTGGAAAGTACTTTTAAACTTTCAGGACAATGCCAGTTCTCTGCCTTAAAAAAAAAAAAAAAAAAAAAGTATCTTGTCCCGAGTGTCTAGGATAGGGCAGGATGTAGCACAAAGTACACAGAGAGTGTTTGTTGAATGAATGAATTAATGAATGAATGAAAAAATAAATCTGTACCCTATGTACAGTTTATATAATACCTTCCTCTTGGGATGGCTTATTGGCAAGACCATGAATGCACTTGGGAGACTTGCAGACCTGAGTTCAAATCCTCTCTCAGCAGAATTTATGTCAGATAAGTTGTTTGGCTTTTCTAAGCCTTAATTTCCTCCTTTGTGAACTGACAAACTACTTCAACAGCTTATTATGAGAATTAAATGTGATGAAATCTTAGTATCTAAAACGTAGTGAGTACACAGCGAGCTAAAATTCCTTTATCCTCAATGTGAATATATTCATTATTTTAACACTAGCTGCTACAATCAATAAACACAAAAATCCATCCTGGCACACAACAGCAGAGCTGTATTTCTCATCCATGGAAAGTCCTGAATGCAGGCAAGGCTCCTCTAAACATTTATTCTTACAAATGCTTAGGGTCCAGGACGCCTGGGTGGCTCAGTCGGTTGGGCGTCTGCCTTTGGCTCAGGTCATAATCCCAGGGTCTTGGGACTGAGTCCCACATGGGGCTCCTAGCTCGTGGGGAAGCCTACTTCTCCCTCTCCCTGCCCCCCACTCCTCCTGCTCGTGCGCTCACTCTCTTTCTCTCTCTGACAAATAAATAAAATCTTAAAACAAACGAACAAATGCTTAGGGTCCATGTTTCTTCCATGTCAGAGCTCTGATGTGTTCAACGCATAATCATGACATCAAGCAGGCAGAAGGGGGAAAGCATGGAGATCGCTCGAGGAAGGTTTCGACACCTCACTTCCACTCACATTCCATTGGCCAGGACGCTCCTCCGGAGCCACCTAAGTACAAGGCAGGCCATGAAATGGAGTCCGCCTAGGCCAGGAAAGAAAAAAAAGAAATAATTTTGATGAACAGCCAGCCAGTTTCCGCCACTGTTGTTTTCTGAAATAACCACGTTAAAGCCACGGCTATAATTAATGAATATTCTGGATGATTAATAGAGCAATTTTCAAGAGAGCATAGTTTAAACCCAAGTGTACGTAGCAGCAGAGTCTATGGCAATTAGTACAGATTGTCTTTTTCACAGATGTCCGTCTTCAGGTGTAGGTCAGAGGTCTGTGTTAGTAACACATGGGAAGACTAAGAGCAGATAATGCCACCAATCCGACACCACGAAACGGGGCTGCTTAAAGCCCTCTGGAAACCTCCCTCTTATTTCATTGTCGGATTTTCTCTCCCTGCTATATTACTCAGTCTGAATGAACATTTTTTCATTCACATTGTCCTTCTCCGTCGTAGACAGCTAAGCCTGACAGGAGGGAAGCAATCTCTGGACATTACACGTAGTCTTTCAGGACACTTGAGTCACAGAAATTACTGACCACAGGTAAATAACTGCTCAGAGCTAGAATTCATGATCTAATTCCAAAGCCGCCAGCATGCATAATTATTATCCCTGCATGTGGGAGAATCAAGGTAAGCAATAAAATTAACACATATATATATTGTATTCCCAGAACCTCATCTGAGAGTAGAATTTTTAACTTCCTGAGGCGGTGGGCACGTCTAGTGTTTCAGAATCTGCTCTGTGAGGACCGAACTTTTCAACAGGACAGCTCACAGTGAAATCATGACAGTGAATTTTCAACCCTCGCTAGATAAATACCCCAACCCTTCCTCAGTTGTCTTGAGTAAGTACAGTTCTGTTGCAGAAAGCGTCCCCATCCATTTAAAACTCAATGTCTTCTGCTAATGAAAATACCTTCAGAATCAACTGGAATGTTTCAAATCTACACCCGACTTCTGCCCCGGTCCCCCTACGCACAACGAAGGCTTTCAATTGTTGAATTTGTAATATGTCATTAAATAATCCTGGTTTGCTTTTTTACAGTAGGAGGAAATTCGATCTGAGAATTTTTCTCTTGGTCTTTAGTTACTAGACAGAACTATGGCCACTTTAAGTTGCAAATACCATCTCAATTCAGAAATTAGATTTTAATTAAAACACTGAATTTGATTTAGAATTCGAGCCTTCCTCAGGCTGGAAGCCTCTAGTGGGGAAAGCAGGCAAGCTCAGCTTCCCGGTTTCTCGATCTTGTCTTCATCTTCCAGCCCACAAGTCAGTTCCTGGGTGAAGGATGGAAAGTCATCCAGCGGGTTAGGTTGTAAGCCAGTTTTGCACTCTCTCTACCAGATGCGCAGAACCAAACAATAGGCTTTGCAGGGCACAGTGCAACATGAACATGCTGGGCCCCTTGTTGGGAAAGAATGACAAATTTCAAGATGGCGACAGGTGAACGTGGAACCAAGTGTAGCTCCCTGTGCGCAGGTGGGCTCAGCTCGCACACCCATGACGCTGCTGACATATGTTTCAGGCCAGATCCCCAGGGGCTCTTTAGAGGCTCTTCTGGGCTCCTCTAACTGCAGCCCCTAAGACCACGGTGATGCATCTCGTGATCCTATGCACCTCGTGATCCTTATGACCTCTAGGCTTGTTTCCTCAGCCCTATTGGAATCTCCCTACTGCAGTCCTCTCACCCTCGGGCAGAAGGTCTCCTAGGAGGGTCTCAAGATGGCCCCGGGCCAGCTGTCTCTCCCCCAGAGACTTTATCTGGGCCAAGGGAGATACTTAGGCATCCTTTGCTCTGCAGGCCACTCTTTCTGTCTTAGTTCTGCCACAGAAGCACTGGGGCAGCCTGCTTCCCAGTTTCCACAGAATCCCCTCATTGGAGGGAACACATCGCAAACTCTCCAGTGAGCCCATGGAAGCCCACAGCAGCCCCTGGCATGAGCTGAAGAAGCATCCGCCGGCCCCTCCCCAGTGGAGACGGTGAACTCAACTTTCCTCAGTGTAATCCCTTCAATTCTTTCTGTTGAATTTTCTCTGCTATTTTATATTCTTAAAGTGAATGAGAGTGTTTAAGTCATAGAATAGACTTTGAGCTATTTCCTTCATAATAGTTACCTAATGTGGAAATTCCCTGCTTTTTGTATCTTGGGATCTCAGTTAAAACTTCAGTCTTAAAATCGTATTAAAACGTCTATTCTTTCTGTGGTATAAGTATTTGGTGGTTTCTTATTTAGGTATGTGCTCACATGCTCACATATATAAAAAAATTATCAGCTATTACCAAAAAATATATATTAAGTTTAACAGGTGTTCAAGGCGCAAAATTAATTGAAATATTATCTTCTTTACATTTGTTTATATTTCTTTTGTTTGTTTATATTTCTGTTTGACAAACTACATGACAAACAACACATTAGATTTTTCATATATTGTTACCTACATTGATGATATTAGATAATTAGACTCTTGCCTTGGTTAATTTCTCAAAATTTAACTTAAAGAATTTTAAGTTGAACACTGTGAAAGTCTATCTCCAAGGAGCCTACAATATATAAATATGCCACAAAATCAAACAATGCAAGTACAGTTTGCACTGAGAGTTGGTCACTTGGATGAAGGTGACATTGAGTCATGAAAACTTCTGAATATGGACATGAAGCTCAAATAGATTTTTTTAAATAACATAAGCTTGCCTTGAGCTTTCTTTAATGTCTGTGATTGCCAAAGAGGAGTTGCCTTCCTTTGTATCGTATCGAAGTATAAACAATCTAGAAAATGCTAGACTTTGTGATCAATGGTGGTATCCAAAATATATAAAGAACTGATGCAATTCAACACCCAGAAAACAAATAATCCAATTAAAGAATGGGCCAGAAGACATGAACAGATATTTCTCCAAAGAAGACATCCAGATGGTCAACAGACGCAAGAAAAGACACTCACCATCACTAATTGTCAGGGAAATGCAAATCAAAACTACAATGAGACATCACCTCACACCTGTCGGAATGGCTAAAATCAACAACACAAGAAACAACAGGTGTTGGTGAGGTAATGTGGAGAAAAGAGAAACCTTGTGCACTGTTGGTAGGAATGCAAACTCTGGAAAATAGTATGGAGGTTCCTCAAAAAGTTACAAATAGAACTACCCTACAAACCAGTAATCACATTCCTGGGTAGTTACCCAAAAAATACAAAAACACTAATTCGGAGGGATACATGCACCCCTATGTATATAGCAGCAGTATTTACAAAAGCCAAAATATGGAATGAATGGATAAAAAAGATAGATATAGATATATACAAAAAGATATATAGATATAGATATATATACACACACACACAATAGAATATTATTCATCCTCAAAAAAGAATGAAATCTTGCCATTTGCAATGACACGGATGGAGCTAGAGAGTATAATGCTAAGCAAAATCAATCAGTCAGAGAAAGACAAACATCATATGATTTCACTCATAGGTGGAATTTAAGAAACAAAACAAATGAGCAAAGGAAAAAAAAAAGAAACAGACTCTTAACTATAGAGAACAAAGTGATTGGAGGTGGGAAGGGGGATGGGTAAGATAGGTGATGGGGATTAAGAGTACACTTAACCTTGACCAGCAGTGAGTAATGTACGGAAGTGTCCAATCACTATATTGCACACCTGAAACTAATATAGCACTGTACATTACGTGTACTGGAATTAAAATTATAAACTTAATTTTAAAACAAGAATATGATGGACTTTGGAATGGACTTTGGTGCCTAGTGTAAACTTCTTAACTTTATCTCGCTCCATTGAAAGTGCTAATGTGGGGGCGCCTGGGTGGCTCAGTTGGTTGAGCAACTGACTCTTGGTTTCAGCTCATGTCATAGTCTTGGGGTCCTGACATTGAGCCCCACGTTGGGCTCCATGGTCGGCGCAGAGTCTGCTTGGGATTCTCTGGCTCTCCCTCTTCCTCTGCTCCTCTCTCCCCGTCTTGAAAGCTCTCTCTCTTTCTCAAATAAATAAGCAAATAAATAAAATATTAAAAAAGAAGAAAGTGCTACTTGTGAGCCTTGTGTATACAAGTCAGAGAATAACGATTTATAAGCAAGTCATGCTTGCTTATAGCTGGTCTCCTTCCACCTCTCATCCTCTGAGAAGTTCCTTCCTTGTAGATGTCTCTTTCCAATACCTGAGAAATTCTTTGAGCTGCATGACATCTAAACGTCTTATCTATGAGCCAAATCTTCTTTAGACGATTCATAAGAAAAAAACTTATAAAGAGTGAGGATAAAGGCTAAGTCCCCACTTTTGTTACTTTTCATGCACTTCCTCCTTAAAGTGAAAGATGGGTTTATCATAACCTCTTTTTCTTAAATCTCCAGAGTTTCAAAAAGCTTATTTGCATATGTGCTTGTCCAATTGTCTTCCCTGATAAGATGTTTTACACCTCAGGTAAGGACCATTCACATTTGAACATTCTCTTCAACTTAGTTCCATAAAAAATTGTTAACTCGATACAGACGAAGGTCTAGAGGGAGCTATGAGTACAACCCAGTGCCTACTTTCAAGAGGTTCCATCTATTGGGACCAAACGTAAAAAAGCAATGATACACCAAAGCCACGTGACAATAGAAATATGTGTAAAGGGATAAAAGAGCACACATGGGAGCATTAACAATTAATGAGAGGGAGTAAGTCTGGCAACCTGAAGAGAAGTTAGTGACATCTTAGCCGAGCTTTAAAATGAGGTCAAACTATCTCACACCATACACAAAAATAAACTCCAAATGGATGAAAGACCTCGATGTGAGACAGGAATCCATCAAAATTCTAGAGGAGAACATAGGCAGCAACCTCTATGACATCGGCCAAAGCAACCTTTTTCATGATACATCCCCAAAGGCACGAGAAACAAAAGATAAAATGAATTTATGGGACTTCATCAAGATTAAAAGTTTCTGCACAGCCAAGAAAACAGTCAGAAAAACTAAGAGGCAGCCCACGGAATGGGAGAAGATATTTGCAAATGACACTACAGATAAAGGACTGGTATCCAAGATCTACAAAGAACTTCTCAAACTCAATACACGAGAAACAAATAAACAAATCAAAAAATGGGCAGAAGATATGAACAGACACTTTTCCAATGAAGACATACAAATGGCTAACAGACACATGAAAAAATGTTCAAAATCATTAGCCATCAAGGAAATTCAAATCAAAACCACACTGAGATACCACCTTACGCCAGTTAGAATGGCAAAAATAGACAAGGCAAGAAACAACAATTGTTGGAGAGGATGTGGAGAAAGGGGATCCCTCCTACATTGTTGGTGGGAATGCAAGTTGGTACAGCCACTCTGGAAAACAGTGTGGAGGTCCCTTAAAAAGTTAAAAATTGAGCTACCCTATGATCCAGCCATTGCACTACTGGGTGTTTACCCCAAAGATACAGATGTAGTGAAGAGAAGGGCCATATGCACCCCAATATTCATAGCAGCAATGTCCACAATAGCTAAATCGTGGAAGGAGCCGAGATGCCCTTCAACAGATGACTGGATTAAGAAGTTGGGGTCCATATTAAGAAGTTGTGGTCCATATATGCAATGGAATATTACTCAGCTATCAGAAGGAACGAGTTCTCAACATTTGCTACAACATGGACAGCACTGGAGGAGATAATGCTAAGTGAAATAAGTCAAGCAGAGAAAGACAACTATCATATGATTTCTCTCATCTATGGAACATAAGAACTAGAATGATCAGTAGGGGAAGAAAGGGATAAAGAAAGGGGGGGTAATCAGAAGGGGGAATGAAGCATGAGAGACTATGGACTATGAGAAACAAACTGAGGGCTTCAGAGGGGAGGGGGGTGAGGGAATGGGATAGGCCGGTGATGGGTAGTAAGGAGGGCACGTATTGCATGGTGCACTGGGTGTTATACGCAACTAATGAATCATCGAGCCTTACATCGGAAACCGGGGATGTACTGTATGGTGACTGACATAATGTAATAAAAAAACATTATAAAATGAGGTCAAAAGTTGATAGGACAGAAGGAGACATTCCAGGCAGTGAAAGGACTGCAAAGAAAAGCAAGAAAGAATAACCTCAGGGACTCCAGGAAAAGAAAATGGGTGCAAAAAAGGTTTTAGGGATGTGAATAAATCTGAGCTGGTCCTGAAGAATAATCATGAGAGGAAATAAGAATGTACATTTTTGCAAGAGCAGTAGAGAAGGAGAAGGAACAACCTCCAGACCAACTTACGATGTAGAGTCAGGAGGACCAAGTGACCAGATGGTGGGCAGGATGATTCCCAGAATTCTGTCCTCCTACTGAGGGATGGTGTGTGCGTCTGTGTGTGTGTGTGTGTGAGAGAGAGAGAGAGAGAGAGAGAGAGGGCATGCATATGCCGTGGTTGTCATGCCTAGCTTGGGGAGGAGTTGTCAAGAGGCAGGGTTATGAGGGAGAAAAGAGGGAATGGGCCATTTTGGACGTGTTGAAATTGACATGCAACTGTGAGCCATTCAGGCAGATACTATAATAAACACAGTCACCAACTCGATTGTTTACTCTGTGCCAAGCACTGTGCTAAGCACTCTGCAGGAATTAACTGACTTAGCATCTTCGGCATTGGGGGATATGAAAATACGGAGATTAAAAGACGTGGTCTGAAATTATAGGTCTGCACTAGAGCGTGAGGCAAGTGGCACCACGCAGCCAAGTGATGTGAAGAACTGAACCCTGAGAAGTACTCACTCTTGTGGGCCAAAGGAGATGGAGAAAAAAGTAGCCAAATGAGTAAGTAGAGAACGAGGAGAAGTTATGAAAGCCAAGGTAGGAGAGAGTTTCAAAAAGAAGGCTGTACTCTCCAGTGGAAATGCTGTAGGGAAGGTCAAGTAAAGGAGAAAATCTGGTAAGTCCCTCCTGACTCTTAGAACTGGGAAGTCACTGGTTGGCTTGGGGGAAGTGATCTCATCATGCAATGGGGTTGAAAGCTTCACCGAACTGAGTTCAAGAGAACCCAGCCCCTTGAGGAGGAGGGGTGGTGCAGTGGTAGAGGTAGGAATGAATATTTATTGAGACCTACTATGGGCTCAGCTTGGTGCTGGCACTTTGCCTAAGGGCAGCAGGATGAAATTTTGAATATTGACTGTTATTTTCTGGTTTCCGATTCCCCTAGCTCTTCCCCACCCTTGAGAGAGCTTGTTGCCTCAGGAGAGAGATGTCAGCTTAGATTGGTAAGGAAAGGAGTCCTCTCCTGCTTTCTAGTTTCAAAAGCCTAATGAGGGGGGTGTGGGGGAGAGAATGGAAATGATTCTAGAACTTTGGTTTGGGAGAATTTTGAGGCCAAGAACAAGTCTTCACGCCCTTATGCCCTTCACACCCTTATGCCCTTCACACCCATAAGCTTCACACCACCACAGTCCTCCGGCTAGAACAGTCCTCTGGCCAGCTGAAGGAAGAGAGTACAGGGGTCGAGGGGTGGGGCTTTGGGGGAAGGGCTAACCCTGTATCCTGGCCTGTGGGGCCAGCCTGAGTGGGAAAAATGAGTAAATAATCTGACAGCCTTCATGATTCCAAGATGAGGGAAATTGTGTTTCTTTCCTTGTAAGAGCCTGGGTGGAGGGAGGAAGGACCAGAGGTTGACTTGTCCCTGTGGTTCGTGTAGGCAGTCAGAGAGCTTCCCAGGGCCCAGCATGACAAAAGCAGCAACTGGATTCCTTTGTGACTAAAGGGGTTGCATGGCGCTCGAGGCAGACATCTGAGAGTCCCACGCTCAACCGTTATGTGGGATCAGCATTACAGTTCTAGCACAATAGCAAATGACGGTGAAAGGGCTGAGGGATAGCTCAGCAGTAACTCTGAAGGACCAACGACCAAGAGGCAACTGAGGTAGCCCATGTCTCAGAGGATGCCAGCGTGCACAGACAACCAAGACCAATAGCTCTTTCTCTCCATGAATTGGTACCACAGAAGCCATACTCCCCACCGCCTTCCCTCCAGAACTTCATGACGACCCCAAGCTTTCTGGAAGCTTCTAACACTCAGCAAAATAAAGACAAAAAAAGAAAGAAAGAAAAAAAGAAAGAAAGAAAGAAAGAAAGAAAGAAAGAAAGAAAGAAAGAAAGGAAGAAAGGAAGAGAGTTCCACAAATAAAGTTACATTTCCTAAACACTTGAGTTGGGGAAATTATATTCATGCCTACCATATGGATCCTGACACTTCCTCCTCATTACAACATCACTAAATAGGAACTGCCCTTCCCTCATTACAGGTGGTGAACTAGGTTCCAAAAGATTAAGGAATTTTTTAGGCTAGCAAGAGACAAAGCCAGGACTCACCCCAAGGTCCCTCTTACCCCGCAGCAAATGTTCTTTCCACCAGACCACTTTGCTTTTTCAAGAAGTTTGGCAGAGAAGAGGAGTGGCAGCCAAAAGGGGATTCAGGGTGATGGAGTTTTTTTTTTAAAGAATGAGAGAAATTAGACAACATAAGTGGGGAAAGGGAAAAGAGCCAGTGGAGGGAAAGAGATTGAAAATGAAGGAGAAAGGAAGGTCATGTCTCAAGAAATGATTCTATAGGATGTGAGAAGAGAAGAACGATCAAGGGCTAAACCTTGAATAGAAGGTGGGTGCTTCGCAAAGACAGGAGAGAACACGGAGAGGCTTTGCTTGGATAGAGTTTTGTAGACAGATGGGGGAATTTTGGCAATGCTTGTAGGATGTGTGGAGGGTGAACGCTGGACCATAACTGCTTGCATTCAGCGCCTTGAATGTCAGGGGTATGCGTCATGCATTTGACTGAGTTCCTTCAACACTGCAGTAACATCATGCCCAGATATGCAATCCCCTCCTTGCAGGACCGAAGCAGACATTTCTCCAGCTAGGAATGTTGGTCACTGACCCTTCTTCATGGTGTCCCCTGAGGAATTGCCCACAACTGAGAGAACCACTTGACCCCAGATGACATCCCCTTCCCAGTGACTCTTCAGTCCCAGGGCCTGAGGTCCAGCCCCTTGCCTCGGGTCAAGGCAAGTCTACAGGCCCACATACCCCCACCCCCACTGCTCCCCCAGTGCCATAGCACAAGGCCTTGGGATCAGCTGAGGTCCTCACTGTAACCTGTTGACTTCCCCTCTGCTTGATCCTGCTTCCTTCGTTCCCCCGCAGGCTTCTGTCCTGACAGTGCTCCCCAAAACCTTCCTGCCAGCCAATCTCCATTGCAGTCTGTGTCACTGGGAACCAAACCTGGGGGAACAAAATGCCAGCATGCCTTGAGGAAATCAAGGCTTTGTGAATGAACAGCTCTGTGGAGGGCAACAACCTGCTTTCTTCCTGCCCTCTTTTTTCCATGCAGATTAAAATGACACTCACTGACTTCTCTCATCCTTTCCTCCCTTGTCCCCAGAGATTTATCTCATAGGCGAGTCGGGGTGGAAGTAACTGGGCCCTTAGCCCGTTCTGGGATGCCTCTGGGGGATAGGTCGACTCCCTCCCCCTCATGCCAAAAGGGACCTGCTCTGCAGGCATGTCCTGTGGTTTTCTGGTTCTGGGACGAACTGTTAGTCATCTCACCTGTCTGCAGGCCTAGATTCACCTTCTCCAACCCAAACTGTACTGATTTGAAGGGGCTGTGCTCTGGTCCAATGCCTATCTTTTGTATTCTGTTTCTCCATTGGGCTCCAAATTCACAAAGAGAAGAGGGGGCCATTTTACTCTCTGAAAACCTCACCCTGCCGCACTTTTGGAAGGAGGAAAAAGAAAACACGACTTCATGTTTGGGTGGCTTTTGGGGGCAAGAGATGGCCAGAGTGACAAGGAATGTGAAAAATAAACATGATGGGGAATAGAAGATAAAGAAAAATAAAGTGGTTGCAACATTTGGAAAATATCCCTGATCTCTAGTCCTCCATGGAAAGCAGTTCCTGCCTAAGAGGAGGGAACCCCAAAGAGAAGTTACCCAGGCTTCCAGTCGTTAGATTTAAATCATTGTTCTTTGATTCTCCAAATTTTGGGCTTAATTCAAAAGATTCATAAAGAACCAAGAGTGTTTGGCTCAGTTACAGAGAAGAACTACATCTGCTTTTTGCTGAAATCAGTTTTACCATTAACTTAATTACATTTTATTACCGACAGGTAAGTAAGCGAAGTGGATCCACGTATCAAAACATCTATCATAGATCCGCAGAAGCGATGGTAAGGGTGACACTATTTGTATTAGTGCCTATTTTTAAATTACTTTAATTTGACCTCATTTTACCCCAAGTTACCTTCCAAATTAATTTTTCAGGCTTAGTCCCAAGTTAAGGATGGCTCTGAAACGTTGTCATAGCCAGAAATTAGGTAAGATTTCGTTTGTTTTGAGACCAAAGATTAAGGAGCACTTACATTTTAGACCAGTTGGGTGTTTCAGGTGTCATATTTTGCAGATTTCATATTTAATGTAATTCTACTTCTGATGTCCATTTCCGTTATCCCATAAATGAACCAGAAGGAACCAGCTTACAAGAGCTAGAAAGCACGTATTTGGCCCTTCTCATCTGTTTGGGTCAATGTTAGGATTTCTAAGGTATTAACTACTGATGGAACGAATCCATAAATCATTTGTTACTTGCCAGCTGTATTGCTTATCAATAACGGTATGATCAGGGGCACCTGGGTGGCTCAGTCTGTTGAGTTCCCAACTCTCTCTCGGTTTCGCCTCAGGTCATGATCTCACAGGTTGTGAGATCGAGCCCCCGTGTGGGGCTCTGCACTCAGCGGGGAGTCTGCTTGAGGATTCTCTCCCTCTGCACCTCCCCACACTCACTCTCTAAATAAATAAATCAATCCTTTAAAAATAATGGTATTATCAGTTTCCTCAAAGGCATTCAGATTTCCTAGAAGAATGAAAGCCACAGAAGTGTAATTTTCCACTGCTTATAATAAGATTGCAAGGTGCTGGAATGGGGGGAGGGCCTTCAACTTCTCATCTTACTGTAATATTCCTAGCCTTCTATGAGAGGAGGAATGTGTGAGCTACTGGAATGACTCTGCTCTCAGAGGTGATGATGGGTTTGCTCTGAGCTATCGACACTCATACCTGGGCCTCTTGTGATCAATGACACACAATTTGGAGACGGCTGACTGGGGTTAATGGTGCAATCTGTGGCTTTGGAACAGAGCTCTTCTCTATGTGAAACTAATTGGCCCATATGGGGATTAAACTGGTAACAGTGTCCTCATTTGTCAACCCTTCTATTCAGTGTTTGAATCTGGTTGCTCTTGAGCCCTGCCCCCAATTCAGCCAGCGTGTTTTCAAATCATAATATCCTAACTTGAGAATGAGGAAGAGGTAATTTTTTAAATATACAAGCAATTTATCAACCCAAACCACTGTAAGAGAATCATTAAGAACGAAATAATAATTATCTGATTGCCGATTATTCTTCAGTGAATATCCCCGAGCTGTGGGAAACAGAACAGGAGGCAAGTCGGCTTCCCATTAGGAAGCTTATCCCATTGCAAATTCCAGAAGTACTTTCGAGGTTGACAAGACGTGCCTTCAGAGCACCCTCCTGCCTACCCAGTGACTGCTGAGAGTTACCACCCCAACAGTCTCGGCTCCCCAAACCATCGGGTTTCAAATGGACCTGACCTCCTTTCCTCACTTTATTTTGTTTCCATTCTCATCAGAAGGTTTTCTTTACTCCTGACCCCAGAGTATTTTTGAAATACATTTACCAATTACACAATTATTATCCTGACTTTGAAAAAACAAAACCCCACACTCTTTGACACAAAATAGAACTCCGTCCTTCAATGTAGACTTGAATTCAGACTTCAATTCAACTGAGGACATACTTCAATGATACAGCATATTTAAATTCAAAACTTCTTTCTAAATTTTTCCCTCATTTTCTTCTTGATTAACTGGATGACTTCCCCCAATTTGACTGATTTTTAACTAATGCACATAAAAACAAGCCCAGGTTGTCAATTAAGTGTGCTATGGTTGAGCCTACCGCATAGTAGAAATGAAAAAAACGAACTTGTAAAAACACAGGGTAATAGGGGTGGGGGTCCCAGGGGTGGGGGGAGTAACAGGGTATCAGGGGCGGGGGGAATAAGACTGATGTTATTGAAGGCTTTGATCTTGCAATGAGTTTTAAATAAGCCATAGAGATATTTTTAAGTAAAGATTTATTTATTTATTAGAGAGAAAACACGTGCGTGAGCACAAGTTGGGGGAGGGGCAGAGGGAGAGCGAGAGGGAGAGAGAATCTCAAGCAGACTCCCCACTGAGCACCCATCCAGATTGGGGGTGGGGCTGGATCTCATGACCTGAGCCCAAATCAAGAGTCTGGTGCTTAACTGACCAAGCCACCCAGGTGCCCCAATAGGGTTCTAAAGCACAATATAATGAATGTAGACAATATTATACTATAATCATGTAATATGATAAATATTGCTATAACAGCAATCTTATCACGGCATGTAAGCTATCAAAGTACACATTGTACACCTTAAATTTACACAATGCTGTATGTTAAATGTATTCAATTTAAAAAATGAAAGGGGAAAAAATGAGAAATTGGGGTGGGGTGGGGTGGGGTGGGGGGAAGTTAATTAGGAAGCCCAGAGGGGATGGATAATGGGGAGGCAGGGTATCATGGTGACCACATTTATATGCAATGGTAAAGCATTTTCTTTACTCTCAGAGGCTATTTTTTTCCTGCCAAAAAGATTTTTTAAATAAGTGAACTTTACACAGTTACAGAAACAGTGAGCATTTCCCACAATTAGTGACAAAGACCCACACACGGGGTGCCTGGGGGGCTCAGTTGGTGAAGCGGCTGCCTTCTGCTCGGGTAATGAGCCTGGGGTCCTGGGTTCGAGCCCCACATTGGGCTCCCTGCTCAATAGGGAGTGTGCTTCTCCCTCTCCCTCTGCTGCCGCTCCCCCTACTCATTGTGTGCGCACTCTCTCTCTGTCAAATAAATAAATAAAATCTTAAAAAAAAAAAAAAAGACAAGAAAGTGACAGAGTAATGTGGACCGATAGGCATATGATACATAGCACAGTCTTGACCAGGCAGAAAGTTCTGTGGACTGACTCTGAAAAAAGGTCTCATTTTAGTCCTATTGGCAGAGTTTTCACAACGCCTTAGTGAATAGAAGTTGGAATTTAACATCAAAACTCTAATGTTTGTAATTTATAGGAATATTTATATCTGCTTAAACCAACACTTGATTCTCTTCATAAATTCCTTATTAAAAAGACTGCTTTTGGGGCACCTGGGTAGCACAGCGGTTAAGCGTCTGCCTTCGGCTCAGGGCGTGATTCCGGCGTTGTGGGATCGAGCCCCACATCAGGCTCCTCCGCTATGAGCCTGCTTCTTCCTCTCCCACTCCCCCTGCTTGTGTTCCCTCTCTCGCTGGCTGTCTCTATCTCTGTCGAATAAATAAATAAAATCTTTTCAAAAAAATAATGCTTTCAAGAAATATGTGTAGGATATACACTACCTTATTATAGTAATCAAAATTCTGATTCCAAGATGACTCAAAATCAGCTCACCTGCTTTTCTGAGAAAAGAATGCTTTATTTTGTTAGAGTATGCAATATATTTTATTTGCGAGAGGAAGAGAGAGAGACATTGGACCAGTATGTGTGAAATGAAGAATGCACATAAACTTTAAGACCTCTATTGATTTGTCTTCCATTTTTCATTGTGAAATATAATATTAATGCAGGAAGCACATAAAATGTGTATATAGGTTGGCTGATAAAGTAAACACCTATATAACTACCATCCAGCTCCAAAAACCAGAAAGTAAGCAGCACTCTTGAATCCAGTGAGCTCCTCCATAACCATAACCCCCTTCCTTCAAGAGAAACCACTGCCCTGTCTTCTGGAATAATAATTTCCTTGGTTTTCATTATAGCGTTTCCTCCAATTTGTGGGTCCATAAGTTCTAAGTTTGTTTTTGTTTGCCTTTCTCCTTTGTTCTCAATATTATGGATTTAAGATTCATCCATATTGTTATGAGTAGCTGTGGTTTTTCCCCCGTTTTTTTATGCTATATAATATTGAATTGTTTAAGTGTATCATGATCTTTAAAGGATTTTCTCTCTTTCATCTAAACTCTCAAACTTAATGAAAAAGTTTTAAAAAATAGCACCTCCATATCTTGTTCTTAATATCTGAAGAATCTGTAATGTCCTCTTTTTTATTCTTGATACTGGTTATGTATGCACTCTCTCTGCTGGGCCCTACTCTCCTCCACTGTCTCTCCCTCTCCTTCTTCCCTCCCTCTCTCTCCCCCTCTCCTTTACCCTTTCCCTCTCCTTCCTCCCCCTTCCCCTTCCTCTCTCTGTCCCTCCCTGTCCATCGCCCCCTCTCTTTCCTGGTTGATTCTTACTAAGGGTTTGTCAGTTTCAACAGTGTTTAAAAAAATACAACTTTGGTGGTTACTTATTTTATACTTGTTTTGTAATTCATTAATTGCTGTTATTTTATTATGTTCTATCTTCTAACTATCTTTGGCTTTATTTTGCTGTTCTTTTTCTAACTTCTTGAAATGGATGATGCGGTCATTCATTTTCAGTCTTTCTCCTTTTTCAGTATATGTATGTAAGACTATACATTTTTCTCTAATGACTTCTTTAGCAATGTCTCATACACTTGAGATATCATGTTTTTATTATCTTAGTTCAAAATAATTTTTATGTGTGTTCTGATTTTTTTCTTAGAATTTTACAGTATTTCTTAATTCCCCCAAAGATTACTTTGTATGGCTTCAATCCTTTAAAATTTACGGAGACTTGTTTTGTGTCCCAGCTTTTGCTCAATTTTTGTAAATATTCCACAAGTGCTCTTGAAAAAAATGTGTATTCTGCAATTGTTGGGTGTTGTGGGCTATATATCTAGATATGCCCAGATGTAAACCTTTAAAAATAATATTGTTTTTTTTAAAGATTTTATTTATTTATTTGACAGAGATAGAGACAGCCAGCAAGAGAGGGAACACAAGCAGGGGGAGTGGGAGAGGAAGAAGCAGGCTCATAGCGGAAGAGCCTGATGTGGGTCTCGATCCCAGAATGCCGGGATCACGCCCTGAGCCGAAGGCAGACGCTTAACCGCTGTGCCACCCAGGCGCCCCTAAAAATAATATTGTTAAAATCTTTTATATCTTTACTGATTCTGTTGTCTCCACAGCCTCAGTTACTGAGACAGGTATATTAAAATCTCTCATTATGGTGTGGATTCATCTACATTTCTAAAGTTTGGTCAATTTTTCATTTATATGTTTTAAGGAAACATATACATTTAGAATTCTTATATCTTCCTGTTGAATCGTACCTTTTATCATTGTGAAGAGACCCTCTTTATCTCTAATAATGCTTTTGGCCATTATATACACAATGAGAGAGAAAGAGAGGGCTATGGCATACCCATACATACATATAGTGCATATACAGGTGCGTCTATAAAGCTATATCAGCCTTCTTTTGGTATTTACATGATTTTTTTTCATCCTTTTACCTTAAATCTTTCTTTAAACCTTTCTGTAAACTTACGCTTTGCAAGGATTTAAGAAAACGGAATCCAACATTTTTCTCCTTTGACCGGAGCATTTAGTTCTTTTGCATTTCATATAGCCATCAACAAAATTCGGTTTAAAAAAAAAATCTGTGATCCTATTTGATGGTTTCTATTTGGTCTCCTACTGTCTGTAGCTTAATAAGAAGCTCGCCCAGCAGACCCCAGCTCAATGCAAGGGCATACGGCGCTAAGGCTCCCTTGTAATGAAGCTGGTTTCTTGCCCAGGAGGGTCCCACTGTTACAGAGATGAATTGGTGCCCTGCCTTCCTCCAAGTCCCTCATAAACACATAGGATCGTGTAGGACAGGGTCCTTCTACTGGAGCTCTGCTCTTCCAGTTTGCCTCTGTCTGGGATAATGAGCAATGGGCCCCTGGGTGATATTTTCAGCTGCCCTGTGCCTTCAAGTTTCCCTAATAAACCTAAACTTAACATTTACGTCCTGTCCTGCCCACGGCACATGTGTGTACGCCCTTTTGCCCAATGCCTTTCTTGCCTTCTTTGTCACCGACTTCTCTCTCTCTCTCTCTCTTTTTGTTTCTGTATTGATTTGGAGATTGCTTTTTATTATTTTGGTAATTACAATCTGGAAAATCAATAAATCCATGTCTAAAGTTAATCAATACCTTTATCCTCCTCCTGAAGTGATGGCGGGGGGGGGGGGACAAAAAAGACAATAAAACAATGCTTGAACCGTATTCCCTCCATACCTACCCAATTAATATATTTTTGCAGTTGTGTATCTTCTTCAAGTATCTTTTTAAAAAAATCCCTATGGTGCATTATTATTAATGTTCATACACCGGTGATTGTTTTCTTTATCCAAATATTTACCATTTCTTTTCTTTGTCCTTCTTCCTTCCAGAAACACATCCTTTAGCATAGGGCTTCTTAAACTCTCTTTGGCAAAGGACCTGTTCTTTTTTTTTCCTTTTAATCATCACAGACTAATTTTTTTTAAAGTACAATAACATGAATTACTGGGAAAATTAAATGAAATAATAAAAGGTACAGGGGCACCTGGGCGGCTCAGTCCGTTGAGCATCTGAGTCTTGATTTCGGCTCAGGTCACGATCTCAGGATGGTGCAATCAAGCCACGCATCCCGGTCGGCGCTCAGAGTGGAGTCGGCTTGGGATTCTTTCCTCTTTCCTCTCCCTCCCACTCTGCTCCTTCCCCTGTTCACATGCTCTCTCTTTCTCTCTCTAAAAATAAACAAATAAACAAAATCTTTAAAAAAAGGAAGGTACAAAATGTAAGCCCTATATTTTTATTATTAGAGTCAATAGACGTCAAAGTACTTTGTCAAACTGCCCTACATTTTTTGAGTGCACATTCCTAGTTCCTGGACTCCTCTCACAGGCTGGCATTAGTCCACGGACCTCCCTCCGGGTAATACTGCTTTAACATTCTCCTGTGTACCTCCCTGCTACCAAAGTACTCTCAATTTTTATGCATCTGAAAACATATTTTTAAAACCCCCCATTTTTAAATATGAACTTTTTACTGTAGTACAGTACACATACATAAATCTGCACATATCCTGGGTGTACCGCTCAATAAATTATCACAAGGCAGATCTACCCATCGGATCGCCAATGAGGTCAAGACACACACTCCTGGGGCAGCCCCCTACCCCTCCCAGTCGTCGCCCCTACCTCTCTCCCCAAATGTCGCCACTATCCTCGCTCCCGATACCATACATTAGTTTTGCCTGCTTTTAGATTTATATAAGTGGAATCATTGTGTATGTATTTCTGTTAATCTGGCTTCCTTCTGTTAATATTCTGTTTGTGAGATACACGTGCTGTCGCCTGTGGCAATATTGTGTACATTGTCATTGCTGTATAGTATTCCATTGTATGACTATGTCGCGTTGAGAAGTAAAATCCATTCCACTGTCGATGGACATTGAGACTGTTTTCAGTTTGCTGCTGTTACCGAGAATGCTTCCGTGAACATTGTTGCACGTCCCTTGGTACACGTAGGTGTGCATTTCATTTAGGTAGATACCTAGGAACGGAAATGTGGAATTGGAAGATCTATGCAGGCTCGGCTTTGCTGTCAAAGGAATTCCTCATGTGGAAACTCACCTTTACCAGAAACTAGCGCCTCTGCTACTGCATGTGTATTTTGTAGCAAGAGAATATTTCTCTTTTTCTAGGTTGGTGGATCATTCTTGCTTAGAAATATATTCAGAACTTCAATATAAATTTTATTAAGTTCCAAATTTGTTTTGAGTACAGTAACCCTGCAGCACATATGTGTATGCATATTTATGAACCTAACAATTTATAGATAAATTGTTATATTTGTCTTACGTCTCACTAATGAATGTTATTTTGCATTATGTTGTCGTTTGATAAGTAACTCCTTTTCCAGTGGCCCACCTTCATTGGCATAATAGGAAGAAGGTCCTGAAGATAAAATAATTACATCACTTTTTATGCTTCTTCATTCTTTAGTTAGATCATGGAGGTGAGAACCTTGGCTGCCATGTTATATTTGTTACTGGTACGTGAGATAAAAGGGTAAAAGACTGCAATCCTGTGAGTACAAAATAAGAAAAATGACAAAGAAATTTCAAAAGCCAGAAACTTGGATTGGGAAGAGGTCAATGTGAAGAACTATTAAAATTTTGTAAATATAAAGAAGTCGAGGGAAGCATGGTGATACCAAGTACAATTTTAAGACTATTTCTGTCAAACAAAGGGAAAAAAGGGAATAAGTATAGCTTGAGGTCATTTACTCTTTAATTTCCTCAGAGCATTAAGAAAAAAAGAGGCTTAGGATTATTAATTTGTTTTCAAGAAAAGACTGTGAATAAACATATAATAGAGCAGAGCGGATAAAGGATTAAAGACTTGGGACTTTGGTTTGAGTCCCAGCTTTGCTATGTGCCAACTACGGGAAATTGGGCAAATACGTAATGAGATCTCAGTTTTGTCATCTGTAAAATGGAGATAATATTGGTACTTAGGTCAACGGTTGTTTCTAGTTAACACGAGAGACTTGTCAACTATCGAGCAGAATTCTGGGTCACAGGTATATTACCTTAGTCTCTTGTGGGTATTTTCCTAAAAGTTTGAGTTATCGGCCACATTTTTAAAATTTGGATTTCCAGGGTTTTTTTTCCTTAAATCAACTTTATCAGGCATGACTTACATAAAATACAAGCGCCTATTTTAAGTGTAGAATTCTAAATTTGTGCAAATGTATAGATCTCTGGAACCACCACCACAGTCAAAATAAAGACCATTTCCATCTTTGTGTAAGTTCCCCTTATGCCTCTTGGCATCAACCTCCCTACCCCACCTCCACAGTCCCAGATAACCACTTATCAGCATTCAGTAATTACTCCTTTGTTTTGCCCTTTCTAGAATTTCGTATAAAAGGAATCATACAATATGCACTCTTCGGTGTCTGGCTAATTTCGCTCATCATACTGTTTCCCAGTCACCTATGTTGTGTGTACCTGTTGTTCATTCTCTAATACTGCTGGTACTTACCCCTTCTACGGATATAGCACGATTTAATTGTTTATCCACTGAAGGACATCGTGATTGTTTCCAGCTTTTGGCTATTATGAACAAAACTACTCTGTGCATCCTTGTATAGGACTTTGGGTAGACATATGTTTTCATTTCTCTCTGGCAAATACCAAGGAGTATAGTAGTTGGGTCATATGTATCATATGCTTAACTCTCTAGGAAATTCCAGGGGCACCTGGGTGGCTCAGTCGGTTGAGTGCCCAACTCTTGGTTTCGGCTCAGGTCATGATCTCTGGATTGTGAGATCGAGCCCTATGTCAGACTCCATACTCAGCACAGAGTCTGCTTGGGTTTCTCTCTCTCTCTCTCTCTCTCTGCCGCTCCCCTCCATGCACACACTCTCTCTCTCTAAAATAAATAATAATAATAAAAAAGAAACTCCGAATTTTTTTCCAAAGTGCCTATACCATTTCATGTTTCCACCAGCAATGTGTGAGTTCCAGTGGCTCCCCATACTCACCAACACTTAGGTCATCAGTCATACTGGTTTTCATCATTCTAGTGGGTGTGTTGTGTTATTTCACTGAGGTTTTCATTTAATTTTAATGACGTTGAGCATTTTTTCGTGGAAATGTCTTCTTAAATCATATATCTGTTTTTTATAAGAATGTTTGTCTTGTTATTAAGCTGTTGGGCACATTACGCGTTCTGGATGCAAACCCTTTGTTAGATATATGAATTGTTAATATTGTCCCCCAGTTGGTGGCCTGCTTTTTATTTTGGTAATGATGTTTTTTGAAGTGCAGAAGTTCTTACTTTTAATGAGATTCAATTTATCAACATTTCTTTTATGCTTTTTTTTGTACCATACCTAAGAAATCTTTGTATGAAGATTTGCTCCTATGTTTTCTTCTAAACATTTTGTAGTTTTGCCTATTGCAATTAGGTCTGTGAGCCATTTTAGGCTAATTTCTTGTATATAGTATGAGGCAAGGATTGAGGTTCATTTTTTCCCACATGAAAAAACTGTTCATGTGGGTCTATTTCTGAATTCTTTATTCTATTCCATTGATTTATATGTGCATGCTTATGCTAAGACCACACACTATGATTATAGTAGTTCAATAGTAAGTTTCAAAATCAGGTAGTTTAAAGTCCTCCAACATCACTTCTGTTTTAAACAATTGCTTTGTCTGTGCTAGGTTATTACAATTTCCATAAAAATTTAAGTGTCAGCTTGCCAATTCCTGCCCCAAAAAATTATTTTTGGGGGTCTTGATAGGAACTGCACAGAATCTCTAGATCGATGTGTGGAGAATTAACATCTTAAAATTATTGAATTTTCCAGTTCATGAACATGGCATATCTCACCACTTATTTAGGTATTTAAATTTTTTTCTTAGGGTGCCTTGGTGGCATAGTCAGTTAAGCATCCAACTCTGGGTTTAGGTTCAGGTCATGATCTCAGAGTCGTGAGATCAAGCCCCAAGTCAGGCTCTGTGCTCAGTGTTGAGTTTGCTTAAGACTCTCTCTCCCTCTCCCTCTGCTCCTCCCCCAGTGCTCTCTTTCTCTCTCTCAAATAAATACATCTTTAAAAAACATTTTTCCCCAATGTTTTTTGATTTCAATGTATGGACCTACATACATTTGTCAATTTTATTCTTCAGTGTTTTGTAGTCTTTGAATCTATTGTAAATAGTACTTTCTCATAAATTTGATTTTCTAATCATTTGTTGCTAGCATATAGAAATACAACTGATACTTGTATTTTGACCTTGAATTACAAATTTGCTTATTGACTTCTAGTAACTTTTGTGTAAATTCCATATGTATATGGTCATCTGCAAATAAAGATAGTTTTATTTTTTTTCATCTGTTAATTTTTTATTCCTTTTCTTTGCTTTATTATACTGGTTAGGACTTCCAATGTAGCACTGAATGGAAGTGGGGGAAGTGTGGGGAAGCATTCAGTAAAATGTTATAGCTTATAGATTTTTAATTGTTGCCCTTTAAAAGATTGACAGCCTTTCCTTCTGTTCTTTTTTTGCTAAGAATTTTTGTCATAGGTTATATTAACTTTGTTAAAAGCTTTTTCTGCATCTATTAGAATACTTATTTTTTTCTCCTTTGTTCTGTTAATATGGTGAATTATATTAGTTGATTTTTTAATGTTAAACCAGTCTTGCATTCCTTGGATAAATACCACTAGGTTGTAATGTATGATCCTTTTTATACATTACTGAATTTGATTTGGTAATTTTCAAAAAGATTTCGTATCTGTTCACAAAGGATATTGGTCTATAAGTATTCTTTTTTTTTTTTTTTTTAAGTAGGCGCTACACCCAGTGTGGAGCTGGAACTTACAGGGCTGGAACTTACAACACTGAGATTGAGAACTGAGCTGAAATCAACAGTCAGACACTTCGCCTCCTGAGCCACCCAGGCGCCCTGTTCTGTAAGTATTCTTGTAATGTCTTACCTTATTTTGGTCTCAGGGTTATGTGGGCCTTGTAAAATGAATTAGGAAGTATTTTCTTTATCTCTATTTGCTGAAAGAGCTTCTGTAGAATTAGCTTTCTTTCTACCTTGCTTGATCGAATTCAGCAGTAAGACTGTATGGCCTGGAGTGTTCTGTGTGAGAAGGTATTTTTTAAAAATTCAATTTGTGTAATGTATATGGGAATATTCATATTTTCAGTTTCATCTTGTGTCAATTTTGGCATTTCATGTCTTTTAATGAATTTTTCCATTTCATGTAAGTTGTTGGATTAACTGGCACAAAGTTAATCATAATAACACTTTACTCTCCTCTATAGCTTTATTGTGATAGGCTTTTTTTCATTCCTGATACTGGTAATTTGAGTCTTACCTATTTTTTTATCAGTCAAGCTACAGGTTTATTAATATTACTAAACTTTTCCTAAAATCCATTTTTTATTTCATTAATTTTTGTTTATCGCATATGTGTTTCTATTTTATTGAATTCTGATCTTATCTTTATGATTTTCTTCCTTATAATTGCTTTGGGTTTAATATACTTTAGTTTAAGCTTAGGATGTAGCTTGAGTCACTGACTTAGACTGTCCTGTTTTCTAAAGTATGCATTGAAATTTCTCTGTAATTACTGTGGTGGTGGCATCATACACATTTTGGTGTATTATGTTTTCATTCTCAATCAGAATATTTTATATTTTCTGTTATGTTTTCTTTTTTGACCATAGTTTCTTTAGATGTATGTTGTTTAATTTCCATGTGTTTTGGTATTATCCAGCTATCTTGTAATTAATTTGTAATTTAAATCATTGTGAGTAGAGATCATATTCTATGATTTCTATCCTTTTAAATGTCTTGACAATTGTTTTATGATTCGGTATACAATCTATCTTGTCAAATGTTCCATATTTACTTGAAAAGAATGTGATTTTGCTGTTGTTGGATATAGTGTTTTATAAATATCAACTAGGTCATGTTTGTCACTAAGGTTCAAGTCTTCTAAATCCTTAAAGATTTTCTGTCTACTTGTTTTATTGATATGTTCTCAAGCTCAGAGATTTTTTTTTCTCAGTCATGTCTAGTCTATTGGTAAGCCCACCAAAAGCATTATTCATTTTTATTACAGTGATTTTTTTTTTATCTCCCCTGTTCCTTCTTGGTTCTTACTTAGGATTTCCAACTCTCTGCTTACATTGCCCAACTGTTCTTGTATACCATATACTTTATTCATTTGAACCCTCAACATATTAATCATCATTGTTTAAAATTTCTGGTCTGTTAATTTCAATATCCCTGTCATGTCTTGCAAGGGTTTTACAGTTCTACATTTTATATTTAAGCCTATGATTCATTTTGAGTTACTTTTTGTATAAGGTATGAAGTTTAACTTCAGGTTCCTTTTATTTTTCTTCTGATATGGATATCTAATTGCTCCAGTGATTTGTTGAAAGACTGTCCTTCATGCTTTGAATTGTCTTTTCATCCTTATCAAAAATCAGTTATCTGTACTTGTGTGGGGTTATTTCTGGCTTCTTTGTTCTCTTCCATTCCATACAGTCTTCTTGAAATTGGTTATAGTGATTCCTCCATCCCCATTCTTCTGTTTCGAAATTATTTTTAGCTAGTCTAGTTTCTTTGTTCGTCCATGAAAATTTTGAAATAATCTTGTCTATAGCTTTAAAAAATCTTCTTACATCTTGATAAGAATTACATTAAATTTATGTATCAATTTGGAGGAGCACCTTGGTGGCTCAGTTCGTTAAGCATCTGACTCTTGATTTCAGCTAAGGTCTTGATCTCAGGATGGTGAGATCAAGCCCTGCGTCCAGCTCCATGCTCAGAGTGGAGCCTGCTTGGGATTCTTTACCCTTTCCTCTCTCTTCCATTCTGCTCCTTCCCCTGCTCACACACACTCTCTGTCTCTCTAAAAATTAACAAATAAATAAAATCTTAAAAAAAAGAAAGGTTGTGAATTCAAGCCTACTTTAAAAAAAGAAACTTTATGTAACTATTTGGAGAGAAGTGATCTCTTTACTATATGTTAAGTCTTCCAGTCCATGAGTACAGTCTATCTCCATTTATTTAGATCTTCTATTTCTTTCATCAGTTTTGCTTTTGTTTTTTTGTTTTTGTTTTTGTTTTTTTAGTTCTTGGCATAGATGTCTTGTACATGTTTTGTTAGGCTTGTAACATTCATATTTTTGGAGAGCTTGTAAATGGTATTATATTTTTAATTTCAGTGCCACATGTTCATTGCTAATATCTAGAAATACAATTGATTTTTGTATGTTGCTCTTATATCCTGCAACCTTGCTGAACTCACTTAAGAGTTCTACAAGGTTTTGGGGCGCCTGGGTGGCACAGCAGTTAAGCGTCTGCCTTCGGCTCAGGGCGTGTTCCTGGCGATCCGGGATCGAGCCCCACATCGGGCTCTTCTGCTATGAGCCTGCTTCTTCCTCTCCCACTCCCCCTGCTTGTGTTCCCTCTCTCGCTGGCTGTTTCTATCTCTGTCGAATAAATAAATAAAATCTTAAAAAAAAAAAGAGAGTTCTACAAGGTTTTATTTAATTGAGATATAATTGACACATAGCGTTATGTTAGTTTCAGGTGTACAACATAATGATTCAATATTTGTATATATTGTAAAATGACCACACATAAAAAATCTAGTAAACATCCATCACTGCAAACAATTACAACACTTTTTTTCTTGTGGTGAGAAATGTTAAGATTTACTCTTTTAGCAACTTTCAAATAAACAATATAGTATTAGCTATAGTCACCATGCTGTGAATCACATCCCTATGACTTCTTTATTTTATAACTGGAAGTTTGCACCTTTTCATTACCTTCACCTGTTTTGCCCACCCTCCAATCTGTTCTCTGTATCTGTGAGTTTATTTGTTTGTTTAGATTCCACATGTAAGTGAGATGAGATGGCATTTATCTTTCTCTGTCTGCCTTGTTTCACATAGCATAATACGTTGTTGCAGATAGCAGGATTTCCTTCCTTTTTATGGCTCAATAATATTCCACCATGTATATACACACCACATTTTCTTTATCCATTCATCCATCAATAGTCACCTAGGTTGCTTTTGTGTTCTGGCTACCATGAATAATGCTGCAATGAACATGGGGTGTAGATATCTTTTTGAGATAGTGATTTCATTTCCCTTGGAGAAATGCCCGAAGTTGAATTGCTGGATCATATGGTAGTTCTATTTTTAATTTTTTGAGGAACTTCCATACTGTTTTCCACAGTGGCTGCACTACACTAATTTATATTCCCACAACAGTGAACGAGAGTTCCCTTTTCTCCACATCCTCACCAACACTTGTAATTTCCTGTCTTTTTGATAATAGCCAGTGTTCTCTAAGTTTTATTTATTTATTTTTGTTGATTTCTTGGGAATTTCTACATAGACTACCATCTCATTTGCAAATAAGGACAGTTTTTCTCTCTTTCCAATCTCTATGTCTTTTATTTGCTTTCTTGCCTTACTATGCTTACTAGAACTTCCAGTACTAATTATGTTCAATAGCAATAGCAAAGTGGACATCTTTACTTTATTTCTAATCTCAAGGGGAAAGCATTCAAGCTTTCACCATTAAGTACAATGTTAGCTGTGAGTTTCTCGTAGACAATTCTTTATCGAGTTGAGAAGTTTCCCTCTATCCCTAATTTTCTGACAGTTTTATCATGAATGGCTGTTGAATTTTGTCAAGTGCTTTTCTTCATCTATTTATATAATATCATGTTTTTTCTTCTTTAATCTTTTTTTTTTTAAAGATTTTATTTATTTATTCGACAGAGATAGAGACAGCCAGCGAGAGAGGGAACACAAGCAGGGGGAGTGGGAGAGGAAGAAGCAGGCTCATAGTGGAAGAGCCTGATGTGGGGCTCGATCCCACAACGCCGGGATCACGCCCTGAGCCGAAGGCAGACGCTTAACCGCTGTGCCACCCAGGCGCCCCTTCTTCTTTATTCTCAACATAGATTACATTTAATGATTTCAAATATTGAACCGGTTTTGAATATCTGGAATAGAGCCTCCTGGTTGTGCTGTATAACTCTTTCTCTATCTTGCTGAATTCTATTTCATAGGTTTTTTGTTTTTGTTAAGGATTTTTACATCTGTTTTTGTGAGAGATACTGGTTTGTAGTTCTCTCTCTCTCTCTGTACCATTCTTGTCTGGTTTTGGTATCAGTGTTATACTGACTTTATGAAATGATCTGACGAGTGTTCACTTCTTTTCAGTTTTCTGGAAGAGATTATATAAAGTAGGTGCTAATAGGTGTTAAACATTTGGTAGACTTCACCAGTGAAATAATTTGGAGATTTCTTTTATCAGAGTTTTAAAATTACAAATTCAATTTCCTTAATAGTTATAGGACTATTCAAAGTATCTGTCTTACACTGGGTGAGTAATGATAGTATGCACTTTTCAAAGGATCAATCCATTCCATCCCAAGTTGTCAAAGTTATGTGTGTAGACTTATTATCCTTTTGATATCTGCAGGGTCTCTAGTCATATTTAATGTTTCACTCCTGATATTGGTAAATTGTATCTTCTCTCTTTTTTCTTTGTCAATCTTGCTAGAAGTTTTTGACTTTATTGATTTTTTTAAAATGGCTTTTTATCTCCTTGATTTTCTCCATTGTGTTTCTGCTCTGAGTATCACTGATATCTGCTGCCAGATTTCTAAGCTCCTTCCTTCTGCATGTTTTGGGTCTGTTTTGCTGTTCTTTTTCTAGTTTCTTAAGATGGAAACTTAGATTATTGATTTGAGACTTTTCTTGTCTAAGATAAGCATTTTGTGTTACAAATTTTCCTCTCAGCACTGTTCTGGCTGCATCCATCCCAAATTTTGATATGTCCTATTTTCATTTTCATTCAGTCATGTGTATTGTTTAAAAATTCCCTTGAGAGTTCCTCTTTGGTCCACAGATTTAGACATGTGCTGTTTAGCTTCCAAGTATTTGGCAATTTTCCTGTTATCTTTCTGTTAGTGATTTCTACTTTGATTCCACTGTAGTCAAAGAACATATAATGTGGGTGCCTGGGGGGCTCAGTCATTAAGCATCTGCCTTCGGCTCAGGGCATGATCCCACGGACTGGGATCGAGCCCTGCATCGGGTTCCCCGCTCGGCGGGAAGCCTGCTTCTTCCTCTCCTGCTCCCCCTGCTTGTGTTCCCTCTCTCGCTGGCTGTCTCTGTCTCTGTCAAATAAATAAATAAAATCTTTTTAAAAAATAACGTATAATGTATGATTTCAATTCTTTTAAAATTTTCAGGCTTGTTTTATAGCCCAGGATAGGGTTTGTTTTGCTATTTGTTTTGTGGGTGCCTGGAAAGAATGTACTTTGCTATTGTTAGGTAGAATGTTCTACAGATGGCCAACAGACACATGAAAAGATGCTCAACATCACTCATTATCAGGAAATGCAAATCAAAACTACAGTGAGATATCACCTCACACCTGTCAGAATGGCTAAAATAACACAAGAAACAACAGGTGTTGGGCAAGGATGTGGAGAAAGGGGAACCCTCTTGCACTGTTGGTGGGAATGCAAACTGGTGCAGCCACTCTGGAAAATAGTATGGAGGTTCCCCAAAAAGTTAAAAATAGAACTACATTATGATGCAGCAATGACACTACTGGGTATTTTCCCAAAGAATGCAAAAACACGAATTCAAAGGGATACATGCACCCCGATGTTTACAGCAGCGTGATCTACGATAGCCAAATTAGGGAAAGAGCCCAAATGTCCGTTGACTGATGAATGGATAAAGAAGTTGTGAGATAGATAGATAGATATAGATATATATATATATATCTATCTCACAACTATACACACACACACACACACACACACACACACACACTGGAATATTACTCAGCCATAAAGGAGTGAAATCTTGCCATTTGCAATGACATGGATGGAGCTAGAGAGTATAAGCAAAATAATTCAAAGAAGAACAAATATGTGATTTCACTCATATGTGGAATTTAAGAAACAACAAATGAGCAAAGGAAAAAGAGAGAGAGAGAGAAACCAAGAAAAAGACTCTTAACTATAGAGAATAAACGGAAGGTTAGTAGAGGGGAGGTGGATGGGGGATGGGTGAAACAGGTGTTGGAGATTAAGGAGGGCACCTGTCGTGATGGACACTGGGTGATGTATGGAAGTGTTGAATCATTATATTGTACACCTGAAACTAATATTATACCATATGTTAACTAACTGGAACTTAAATAAAAACTTAAAAATAAATATACGTGTTTGTAAAAAAGAAAAAGTCAACTAGGTCCTATTGGTTGATGGTGTTGTTGAGTTCTTTTATATTTTTGCTGATTTTCTGTTTAGTTATTGTACCAGTTTTTAAAAGAGGTTTGTTAATGCCTCCAACTACAATTGTGGATTTGTCTATACCTTATTTAAGTTTTATGAAATATATGTTTTGAATTGACTCTGTCGTTGTTATGTAATGTCCCTCTCTATTCCTGGTAATTCTCTTTGCCCTGAAGTCTACTTCAATAGACTTCATAGGTAATGTTTTCTGAAGTCTACTTTACCTGATATTAATGTAGACATTCTTGCCTTCTTTTAATTAATGTCTGCATGGCATATCTTTTCCCATCATTTTACTTCCTACTTACCTACATTATTATATTTGAGGTGTTTTACTTATAGACAGCATTTAGTTTGCTTTTTCATCCACCTGGCCAATCTCTGTCTTTAATTAGTATATTTAGACAATTTATATTTAAGGTAATGATTGATATTTTAGGGCTTACGTCTACAATTTAATTTTTTGGTCCATGTTCTCTCATCTTGTTTTTCCATTTTCTTCTTCCTGCCTTCATGTGGCTACTTGAACATTTTTAGAATTCCATTTTGATCCATCTATGGTATTTTTGAGTGTATCTCTTTGTATAGCTTTTGTAGTAGTTGCTCATGTATTACATTATACATACATGTAATTACATACAGTATACATACATCATATGTATATGCACTTGTAAACATAATTAATCATAGCCTACTGGTCTTTACATTTTACTAGTTTGAGTGAAGTGTCGAAATCTTACCTCCCTTTACATCCCTTACACAATAGCTGTGTTAAATATTTCCTCCGCATACACTGAGAACCGAGTCAGATAGCATTATCATGTTTCAACCATGAAACACCATTTAGAAAACTCAAAAGGAGAAGGAAATCCTATTGAACTTCCCATATTTTTACTCTTTCTATTGGTCTTCCTTTCCAATGTTTCAAGATTCTTGTATCATTTGTTTTCTGTTTAAAGAACTTATTTCAGCCGTTCTCTTAGGGCAGGTCTTTAGGTGAAGATTCTCTTATTTTCCCTATTCTGAAAATGCCTTGATTTCACCTTGATTCCTGAAGGATATTTCTGCTGAGTATAGGATTTGGGTTTGGCAGCTCTTTTCTTCTAGTGCTTGAAAAACGTACCACTTTCTTACAGACTCCATGGTTTCTGAAGAGAAATCTCTGTCCTTTGAAATGTTTTTCTCCCATGCATAGGGTGATGTTTCTCTCTTGCCGCTTTCAAGGGTTTTTCTTTCCTTTTAGTTTTCAGAAGCTTGACTGTGATGTGTGTTGGCAATGATTTTTTGGGTTTCTTTTGCTTGGGGCTTGCTCAGCTTCTTGAATCTGTATGTTTATGTTTATGCCAAATTTCAGAATTTTTCCATACAGTGTTATTGCTTTCAATATTTTTCAGCCTCATTTTCTTCCTTTCTTTATTTTTTTTTTTTTAGATTTTATTTATTTATTTGAGACAGCAAGAGTGAGAGAACATGTGCAGAGGGAAGGAGAGGGAGAAGTTCAGCAAGGAGCCTGACACAGGGCTCGAGCCCAGGACCCCAGGATCATGACCTGAGCCAAAGGCAGACGCTTAACTGACTGAGCCACCCAGGGACCAGCCTCATTTTCTTTCTCTTCTTCAGAATGCCAATCACATGACAACTGAGACTTTTGTTATAATCTCACAGATCTCTGATGCTCTGTTTTCTTTTTCTTTTTTTTAAATTTTTGGTGTATTTTTTTTCATTGTTCCGATTGGTCCATTATATTGTTGTACATTCAAGTTCACTAATTCTTTCCTCTCTCCTTTCTGTTTTATTTTTGAGCACCTCACTTGAGTCTTTTATTTCAGTTATTGTTATTTTTTAGTTTGGAAATCTCCATTTGTTTCTTCTCTATATTTTTTATTTCTTTACTGAGATTTTCAATTTCTTTACTGAAACTATTTTATTTTATTTTATTTACGGGGACAGGGCTCTTCATTGTTGTTGAGTAGGGGTTGGGGTTCCGGCACCACACTGGGCCTCCACTGATACAGCAGGGCTAGGTGGGGCAGGCGTGTCCCATTATTGTTGCCCACATGCCCTGCACTGACACTGATGTGTCTTAGTCTGCTCAGGTGGCCATAATAAAATAACATAAACTGGGTGTCTTAAATAACAGGTATTTCTTTTCTCACAGTTCTGGAGCCTAGAAGTCCAAGTTCAAGGTTCCAGCAGGGTTTGATTCCCAGTGAGAATTCTCTTCCTGGCTGCAGATGGCTACCTTCCTGCTGGGTCCTCACATGGGAGAGTGAGAGGTGTTGAGAGAAGGAGAGAGAGAGAGAGAGAGAGAGAGAGCAGTCTCTGGGTCCCTTCTAGTAAGGACACTAATTTTATCATATCAGTGCCCCACCTTTGACTTCATTTAACCTTAATTACCTCCTTATAAACCCTACCTCTAAATACAATCACATCTGCGGGTTAGGGCTTCGACGTCATAATTTGAGGGGGATGCAATCCAGTCTATAGTGTGATGGATGGTCGTGGAACTCCTGAATCTCTTGTAGGCCTCCTCTGACACAACCCCAGAGGGGAAAGAGAGGAGCGGCTCATTACTACCCTCTGACACAGCGTCACAAAGGCGATGGGGATCGTTATTCTTGTGATTACCTTAGGTTACGTAAAGCTCTGCCTTATCAGAATGGCGTGAGGCTCTCTTGCTGCCCTGGAAGAGGTGGGTTATCCTGCGAGGGGGCCCGTGAGGGGACTCATGGCCTCTAGGAGTCAGGAGAAACCCTGTTGACAGCCTGCAGAGAATGGGGACCTCAGTGGTATAGCTTCCAGCACCTCACAAGCTTGGAGGTGCACCCTGAGCTCCAGAAAGGAAGTGGCCCAGCCGACTCTCTGACCACAGCCTTGTGAGACCCAGGAAGGCCTGGCTAAGCTGAGCCCTGACCCCTAGCCTGCAGAAACTGGGAGGTAAGGAATGTGTGTCCATGTCATCTCAAGCTGTTGAATTTGTGGCGTTTTGTTACGGCACAAGAGATACCTAGTACAGCACTCCAATTTCTGAGTCTTTCCTTTATATGTGTGATCTCTTCTCCCCAAACCCTACGCACTGCATCGATGGCATCAACAAGTGGAAGGTGTAAACATTTGGGGGCATGCTTCATGGCTTGTCTGTGGCGAACAATGATAAAAACCTAGATACGTTTCTTGTCATATGAAGTAAGTGGGCTTAGCGGAGAATAGTCTCTTCTGCCAAAAGTTGGAGGAAACAACAAAGGGTAATAAAATTTAATATCAGAGGAGCTGGTAACAGATGGACTGTAGGCTTCACAAAAATGAATGTTGGAATCTCTAAGGTGAAATGAATCCCTTATGACTAAAAGCGGAAGACAGGTTTTGTAAGTATACAGCAAAAAGAATAAGCAAATTGAACTATCATGCAAAAGATTGAAAATAAAAAGTTAAAAGGAACAAATCTATGATTAGCATCAAAAAGTACATCTGTGCCAAGAAGTTGATCAAAGAATAAAACAAAACAACTTTAATAAGGAAGATACCAGGAGCAAAATGTCGCACGTTAGGGAACACGAACAAAAGTCAAGACAAAATCGCTGTGGAGCAAACGATGATGCTGCTGGCATGGGCGCTGAACGATCACCAGAGAAACAAGGTTTCAGTCCAGAAGCACAAGCATGTCAGTCATTTCTTGCCCATTTCAAAATTCCAAAGGAAGTTGGGTCCAAGATACAGCATGAGTCTCATGCTAGCCAAACATCATCTTATTTTTTCCTCAATTAAATCTTCTTGGTGAGCTACAAATGTTTCTTTTGTCGCTAACCACTCCAGGTGGGCCTCGTTAGCTCCGGTTTACCGCCAGATTGTTGAGCCCACTGCTCAAGGGAGTGCTGTCATTTCCTCCTCTTCCCACATGAAATCATAACTGCTTACCACTCCCACTCTCCCCTTACACTCGCATCTCCTCATGTGCTTCCACGGGGCTCTAGACGCTGGGAACGGAGCTCTCGTACCCATCTGACGTCACCTCTCTCCTACATCCTCCTCCAACGAAGCTCACCTCTTCCAGGAAGGCAGCTCTGAAATGATCTTCATGACAAATTTAAGGAGCGCAGAATCTACTCATTGAAATCACCTGTCTTCGATCTGAAGAAGGTCCATAGTTCCCTCCCCCTGCCAAACACAATCCCCTCCTTTCTGTATGTCCCTGAGTCTTGGCTGCTGAGCAAATACGAATTACCAGCTCAAGAGGCAGACACGGAGCCCGTGAGCGTCTGTTACAGGTAGAGTCTCTCCTACAGAGAAGAGCAGACATAATTCTTAGCTGATTGGTAAAAAAACGTTTGTGGGAGCTTAGCCTCTGTTCTGAAAAGAACATAATTTCATGGCTTGATTTCATTATTAATTCCAGAAACGCTTCCTGCCGACGAGGTGCTGGGCCATGCTCTGTGCTGTGTGCACGTTGGGGGCAAGGCCGACTTTCTAGTGTGTGCAGGTCCTCGGGATTAAACATAGAGGGGAAATACGGATTGTGCAAGTGCTCTGTAGGAAATTCGGAGAGTTTGGGGAGAAGGAAGAAGGTGAGAGGGAAGGAGACAGTGAGGTGGTCGGGAAGGCCTCCCTGAAATTGTCTTCGGTGACGCCATTTTTGCTCTGCTCCTTTTCTGGGTCTCTGCCCTTTGTCTCTCTGCTCTTCACATGCCCCGTTCCTGTTTTGCTTTCCTGCCCCTACACCATCTTTCTGACTCGGAAGCAGTACCCCCTGCTGCTGCTACCTCAACAAAGGAGACGAGTTTGCGCCATGTGGGTTCTGGCTTCTCCACGTGCTAACTGTGCACCCTGGTGCAAATTTCTTCTCGGTTTCCTCGTGTATAAGGTGGTGATAATTATGGTTCCTGGATTCTAAGGTAGTTGAGAAAATTAATTAAAATACGACATGCCAACTAAGTAATACGGTGCCTGGCATATAGCACAAACCAGCAGAGGTTAGCTGTTCCCGCTCTTCATCCCGCCCACATTTAGGATACGCCGCCTTCATAGGGACGTGTGTGCGGAGGGAGTGCTGATTTATGGATCGATGGCCCCCAAAGATCCCAGCGTCCCCTAAGCACAATTAACTTGGAAAGGTTGAGTTGAAAAGATTATTATTTTCAGTCACAGGTGTTTCTAAACGAATCTAGGTCTTTATTGCAACGACTTTGCTCACCTATCAAGGAGCAGGGCAGTCAGTGGGACCCCACTAGAGTAAAACTTAAAGTCATAGGAATACCCAGCGACTGTCGCAGCTCCAGAGTGAATCTCTTGGTGATCACTCTCTCTACCCCAGCCTCAATTTTCCTTGAAAAGGCAACAGTAACCCAGAGAAGGAAGGAGGTCAAACTCACTCTGCATCTGTCGGAGCGAGGTCGCTTCTAGGAGGCTCTGAGATTTGAAACCCGCTTGGCATTAAAAGGTTTCTGGGCTACAATACTCAGCTGCCCTAATTAAAAGGCGACTCTGCGATTCTCTCTGACTCCATTCGGCTCACCTCCTTGGGCGTGTGTCAGACACTTGGGCGTCTCTGCAGCCCCATAGCGTGGGTGTCAAAGTCCCGGACACTCGTTCTCTGCTTCACTTGTTACTGAAGCGAGTCCCTGACCTTTGTCAGCATCTTTCCCTTTGGAACTGAGCTTCTCAAGAAAAGACCGGCCACACCGCTGATCTCCATAAGTTGGTCACAAAAAAAAAATTTTTTTTAATTTAAAGGACATTCATCATTGGACCAATTGCTTCCCTGGCTCTTTTTAAAAAGATTGATTTATTTATTAGAGAGAGAGAGAACATGAGTGAGCGCGGGGAGAGGCAGTGGGAGAGGGAGAGAGAATCTCAAGTAGCTGCTTCACTGAGCTCAGAGCCCGACGTGGGACTCGATCCCACGACCCAGAGAACATGGCCTGAACTGAAACCAAGTCAGCCACTTAATGGATGTGCCACCCAGGGGCCCCCCAGCTGCTTCGCTTAATCTTGACCCTTCGCCCTGTGAAACGACAGCCTGATAACTTCCAATCTGTGCACAATTTACTCAGTGGTCCCTTCCTTATACTTCTGGAAAGCTCGCCATGATGCTTCTGTACCACAGCCGTTTACATGGCCCCCCGACCCCGGGCGTGTGCGCCTCCTTGAGCACAGAGACTTGCTTTTTTCTTTGGCACCACGCACCCGGCATAGCGCCAGGCCCAGGGTCGGAACTCAAGAAGGTTCGCGGACCGCTCAGTGCTTACGTGTGTCCACACGCTTACGCAGTCCACGATGCGACTCTTTCTTTTCCACACAGCAAGTCTAATGACCTGTGAAGTTTGACAAGGTGTAAAAAAATAGACACATCAATGGCCTCATCACTGTTGTTATAGTTTAGTAGGTGGTATTTAGCTTAGCTGTGCCGAACTGTCGTAGAGGTTGCGTTAAATGTTGACACGGTTCCCGATGTGGTGACAGGATGCACTGGCTGGCCTGTGCTTGCGAGTGAACTGGAATATTTGGTACGATTTGCACACCTGTGTCATGTGCCAGGCTCCATCCCATGTCTGACTCGGTATTAGACGGCGCAGGGGCAAACACAGTAACATGCCGAGGGCATGAAACACACATGGGGAGAAACTACTCACAAAATTTCGGCACAAAGCTAATAAGCCTTAATAAATATTTAAAAAATAAAATACTGTCCATCTGGGAGAAGCATACATTTTATATTCATTCATTAGGGTGAGCCACTCACTGACTCATAGTTCTAACTTCCCTGACTAATTTGAAAAATTAGTCATTCTGTGTGGTGATGTGAACATTGCAGCTAAAGGTCTATTATATTTTTGATTTGCATAATTAGTGAAGACTATCTATAAATACTAGTATTTTCCTCAAAGTTGGAAATTATATAATGACAAAAGAAAACTCAAACCGACTATTAGTGTGACGTGTACAAATTGACTTTCAAAGATCTCATACACAGAGCTTTAGTTGCAAGGAATGTAAGAAGCAGCAGCAAGTTTTTGACCAAGCAATGTTTTTCTTTTTAAAGATTTTGTTTATTTGACAGAGAGAGAGAGACAGCCAGCAAGAGAGGGAACACAAGCAGGGCGAGTGGGAGAGGCAGAGAGAGAAGCAGGCTCCCTGCTGAGCAGAGAGCCCACTTGGGGCTGGATCCCAGGACCCTGGGATCATGACCTGAGCCAAAGGCAGATGCTTAACCCACTGAGTCACCCAGGTGCCCCTAAAGCAACGTTTTTCTTAACGGTTTGTGTCAAAATCCACTCTTTTTGAAAATCTTTACCCTTTCCCATCTCCTACTTGCCTCCTTCCCCAAAACAGACTTAGTAG
>NW_024424452.1:66080880-66083801 GCF_017311325.1 Ursus maritimus
GGAAAGGGTATTCTAGAAAAACCTTGCCTTTTTCTTTTTTTAGAGAGGGAGACAGAGAGGGTGGGGGAAGGGCAGAGGGGGAGAGAGAGAATTTCAAGCAGACTCCTTGCTGAGCACAGAGCCCAGCACAGGGCTTGATCACAGGACCCTGAGATCATGACCTGAGCCTAAACCAAGAGTCGGACACTCAACCGAGTGAGCCACCCAGGCACCCCAAACCTTGCCTTTTGCAGACTTTCAAATCTTATGCAAACAGCCAGTGATTATATTTCTCCTCTCAACAGGTTTTCCTCTTTAACGGCAGCCTTACACGGAGTGGGTGCAGTGGGGTCCGGTTAAGCTCTTCCATATAAGCTTTAATGGTTGAAAGAGTTGTTTGTTTATTTTAAAGATATTATTTATTTATTTGAGAGAGACAGCACAAGCAGGGGGAGTGGCGGGGAGGGGCAGACAGAGAAGTAGAGGGAGAAGCTGAGCAGGGAGCCCAATGTGGGGCTCGAACCCACGACTCTGGGATCATGACCTGAGCAGAAGGCAGACACTTAACCGACTAAGTCACCCAGCTGCCCCGAAAGAGTTTTTCCTGAACTTTCTATCACGGAGGTTCCAAAATCCTCTTCTTGAAAATGTGCTATGGTGATTCAATGCTATTGCCTCCCCAAAGCACAGGCTATCCAGAACGTCACTATGGGAAGGAACAGGGGAGAAATGACGCGGGGGAGTCTCGCTGGGTAACTGGGGACCCGGAGATTGGATTTCCTGCAGAAGAAGGAACAGATGGAGATCATAGGCTCAGCGTGGCCTTGTGTCTGACGATTCGGTTTGACATCTAAGAGGCTGCCTGATGCCAGCTCCGTTCTCTCCACCGGGCCTGACGAATCACACTTTTTGTTGTTGTTGTTGTTTTTGGGTTACTCTTTGCATGTGCTGTCGAGCCGTGGAGGCACCTGCAACAAAGGACATCTTGGCGAGTCCTCTCTTGATGACTTGCTGGGTGTGCAGCGTGCTGCACGGTCTTTTCCTCTGAGGGACCCGAAGGACGTGGAAGTGAGCTGAGCTGATTCTTCGGTGCAAACCGCCTTCCTCGTGAGGCGAAAATGCACTGCGGGCCCCGGCGTGAGTTGCAGTCGCTGAAAAGTCCATGCCCGAAGGCGACCTGCTCCAGATTCCCTGGTTTCAGATTTTAGGATAGAGAGGAATGCTGGAGAGCATATGAGTCATGATGCGCTCCTAGTAATTTCGCGAGAACATCGGGGACGGGTGCTTGGTGTTACTCTGGCATCTGGGTGGAACTAGAGCTTTCGGTGTTTCCTCAAGAAGGCTTATTAATAGCAGAGGACCAGCACGATGAGTGCTGTGGATAGCGTTTGAGGAAATGAGCAATGCCAGCGAAGGCTTATCAGGACTCGCTGTTTGCTCTTCCTCTTGCCCTGGGGAAACAGATGTATTGATCCGATTTTTAGAGAAAAACAGCCTGCGGTGGGTTTACTGT
The DNA here is from genome assembly GCF_017311325.1 of Ursus maritimus. Taxonomy (NCBI): domain Eukaryota; kingdom Metazoa; phylum Chordata; class Mammalia; order Carnivora; family Ursidae; genus Ursus; species Ursus maritimus. The sequence goes on from NW_024424452.1 coordinate 66,082,373, forward strand.
GCTGAGATGTGATAGCCCAGGAAGCAGGCTGCCAGAAAGACTCAAAGGTTGGCTACCCTGCACCACAAAGGGAAGGGACGAGATGTCAGCGTTGATTTCTGGTCTGGCCTCTTAAGGTAACATTGCTGACTTTGAATATATCATATCCAGAATCATTATATTCCAAACTTAAGGAGTCATGTTTGAAAATAGTCTTTAAGATTAAGCACTTTCTCCTTTCTACCCCCGCCACTAAGTCTTCAGCTCTGTAAAACAGACCAGAATTTTTTTTAAAAGATTTTATTTGTTTGACAGAGAGAGAGCGCGCACAAGCAGGGGGAGCGGCAGGCAGAGAGAGAAGCGGGCTTGCTGCTGAGTGAGGAGCCTGATGCAGGACTCCATCCCAGGACCCTGGCATCATGACCTGAGCCGAAGGCAGACATGTAACCGACTGAGCCACTCAGGCGCCTCTAAAAGAGACCAGAAATTAAAAACACTTTGTGTTGCTATGAAATTGAAAAAATGAAGCACATATGACCAAAGATGTCAGACCAAAACTTAATGACAATATAAATGGGCACAACATAAGCCACAGTATATTTGTCTGTGTGTGCTGTGACATTTCTTGTTCGTTTTTTTTTTCCTCGACTGAGCTATTATGCAGGGAATCACACTTAAGTGGGAGTAAATTTTTAAAAAGGAATTTTTTGGCGCTTATAACTGAAAAGGTCACGGATCTAGCTTCAGGCAGAGCTTGATCCAGCTACTCAAATGATGCTGCCAGGGTTCTTTTCCTCCATCTTTCAGCTCTGCCTTGTTCTAGCTTCATCCTTAGGAAGTTCTCCCCATATGATGGTTCCTATCAATTACACCCCCCCAACTGTATTTAAGCTTTGTAACCTCCAGAGAAAGCAAGTTTCTCTTCCCAGTTTCAGCCAAAGTCATGGAACAGACTCTCAGGCTTGGGTCTGGGGCCCATTCTGAATCAATTACCATAGCCATAGTGATGGGGTGCACCTGATTGGTCTGGTCTCGGTTGCCCACCCTCCCCAGGAGCCAACTGTACTGAAAGTGGGTGAGGGGCTCATTCCCAAAGGAAACCCATGTGCTGTCATTGGAAGAGGGAAGTCCAGGTGCCGAGCAGACAAAGCAGCAAGTTTATGCTTCAATTGGTAAATATGCTGGATTTATTTAAGGACATAATACTTTTTTCTTCTAAACAAATCTCTCAGTCCTTTCCATCCAAGCACGTGCAGCCCCTTCAGGGAGCTATATGCTTGTTCAAATCATGTCACCTTTGACTCAGAACGGTTTTGTTTCTGTCTTGAAACTCCATTTCCCAACTGCCTCCTGAGTCAGTTCACAAACTGTAAAATAAAAATTGTCTCATTAGTTTATAATTACCAAACATTTTTACATGAAATAGCTAACCATATGAAATAGATTCAGA
>NW_024424452.1:66083806-66111656 GCF_017311325.1 Ursus maritimus
TCCCACTGTTTGAGAATGAATATGCAAAAAAAATTCCAAAAATGAAATTAAAAAAAATGATTGGAGTAGAAGAATGATCGGATTCAGACTGGAACCTCCCGGTGCCTACTTAGAAAGGGACAAAACTCACTGGGGTAGTCCTTTTGAGTGGGTCCTTGCCCTTAAAGAAAGCTTGGCCTCACTGTGGTTCTGACCACAAGCGCCAACGGAGGTAGAATGTCCCCGAGCGTATTCCTAGGGCTGAGGCTCTTGATGAGCATTTGGAAGACGGAATCGTTAAATACTAAGGACCAACTCGTCTACCAGCACAAGCATCGGGAGTACTGTGTTCCCCCATCCTCAATAATGCCGAGATTGAAGGGTAGCCCTGAGCAGATGGTGGGACAGACTAAAGCATTAGTTTGCTGAGCCTCCATGCTTGCTAATTAATTCTTCAGTTTACTTCGGATTTAAAATGATTGTTCAAAACAAGACATCCCTTCAAAGTAATGCTAGGTGAAAGTCTCAACACGGTATTGATGACTAAGGTGGTTACTTCGAACAGCTGAGGGGTTGTCATTCAATAACAGAATTGCCTTACCTGCCCTGGCTGGTTTGATTAAGTTGTTTTCAATTTGTAGAAAGATTATCTACAGTTTTAATTTTCGTGTTCTCCTGGATGGTGTTTTCCAATTTTCTTGTTAAAATGGTAAATGGGAGTCTATAGCAGACTTCATTTTACAATTCAGATACGTAATATAGTTGGCATTTATTACTGGAAAAGCGGAATGTGCGCGACTGTCGCTTGCATACCGCGGGTACTAAGAATTAAAAGTTGTAAATTCTAGTTTTGACACAGCTGCTTACTATGTTATCACATGTCACATAACTTCTGGGTATTCCTTCCTCCCTGGGGAATATGAAAACTGAACACTGACCTATCTCATGCAGAACGGTGAGAGTGAACTAAGTATCTATTATAAAGGATAGTGAGAGCATGTAGTATTTTTACTCTACAAAAGATTATGGAAAAAAACCCTAAGCCTTAAGATTTTTATTGTATGAAACTCTTCAAATTTATTAAAAGAGTTTTGAGCTGATTATTTTTTTTAAGATTTTATTTATTTATTTTAGAGAGAGAGAGAGGGCATGCACATATGCACACGAGATGGGGGAGCAGCAGAGGGAGAGGGACAAGCAGACTCCCTGCTGAGCGCAGAGCCTGATCCCAAGACCCTGAGGTCCTGGGCTGAGCTGAAGTCAGATGTTTAACCCACTGAGCTACCCAGGCGCCCCTTGGGCTGATGCTGTTTATATTGGAATTCTCATTCGGACAGCAGGTTTTCCAAACGCAAACATGCAGCTATTCATTTAGAGCAGTAAAGGAAACCTCTAGAGCATTTTTATAAAGAGACGGGCTCTCCAAGTGTATATTATTCCCTCAGAATAACAAGAAATTTTGAAAGATGTAATAACTTGGATGGGTTGCTAGGCTATTGTTGTAATTTGAGAAAGGAGCGCTATAATCCAAAGACCTGAAATCTAAAAGAATTCAAGGCACAATCACTTTTTAAATCAGACACTTACGATAAAAATAGGTTAGTGGGTGTAAATGAAACAAGACACAAAGTCTTCTCTTCTTAGTCCATTTGCCTATTATCATCAGCATCTCTTTTTGGGAGGGAACTTTAGAGGACATTTGTAAAAGCAACTTCTTGTGTTCTCTAAATCTGGTGAAGTGGGAAGGAGAATGTAATAAGAATATCAAAGGTCTAATTGAGACTAGAGAGGAGGACATTATATTTATTAAATGTGAAAGTTAATATAATTTTTGTAGACTCAATAAAATGTGTAAGTTATGAACATTATCAGGAAGTTGGGTTATCAAATAAGCACCTAGCAGACTAAAAGCTCTTACCATGATCTAAAACACTAAATTAGCTTCTCAACTATTAGACATTTTAAAATGATCACTATATGCTAGGTAAGAGGAAAAATTAATTAAGATTATGTAGGATTAAGATACCTAGGAATAAATCTAACCAAAGAGGTGAAAGACCTGTACTCTGAAAACTATAAAACACTGATGAAAGAGACTGAAGATGACACAAAGAAATGGAAAGACATTCTATGCTCATGGATTGGAAGAACAAATATTGTTTAAGTTTCTATACTACCCAAAGCAATCTACACTATAGTATCCAATGCAATCCCCATCAAAAGAGCATTTTTTCACAGAACTAGAACAAACATCCTAAAATTTAATGTGGAACCACAAAAGACCCTAAATAGCCAAAGCACTTTTGAAAAGCAAAGCAGGAGGCATCACAACTCCAGCCTTCAAGTTATGCTACAAAGCTGTAGTGATCAAAACAGTATGGTACTGGCACAAAATAGACACAGATCAATGGAACAGAAGAGCAAATACAGAAATAAACCCACAATTAAATGGCCAATTAATCTTTAATGAAGCAGGAAAGAATATTCAATGGGAAAAAGACAGTCTCTTCAACAAATTGTGTTGGGAAAACTGGACAGCAGCATGCAGAAGAATGAAACTAGACCATTTTCTTACACCATACACAGAAATAAGTTCAAAATGGATGAAAGACCTAAATGTGAGACCTAAAACCATAAAAATCTTAGAGGAGAACACAGGCAGTAACCTCTTTGACATCAGCCATAGCAACTTCTTTCTACATATGTCTCCGGAGGCAAGGGAAACCAAAGCAAAAATGAATTATTGGGACTTCATCAAAAGAAAAACTTCTGCACAGTGAAGGAAACAACCAGCAAAACTAAAAGGCAGCCTACGGAATGGGAGAAGATATTTGCAAATGACATATCTGACAAAGGGTTAGTATCCAAAATATATTAAGAATTGATACAACTCAAAAAAGAAAAAAAAAAAAAACGATACAACTCAACACTCCAAAACCAAATAATTCAATTAAAAAATGGGTGGAAAACACGAACAGACATTTCTCCAAAGGAGACATACAGATGGCCAACAGACCCATGAAAAGATGCTCAACATCACTCATTATCAGGGAAATACAAATCAAAATTACAATGAAATATCACCCCATGCCTTCAGAATGGCTAAAATAAAAAACACAAGAAACAACAGGTGCTGGTGAGAACGTGGAGAAAAAGGAACACTTGTGCATTGTTGGTGGGAATGCAAACTGGTGCAGCCCCTGTGCAGAACAGTATGGAGGTTCCTCAAAACGTTAAAAATAAAACTGACCAATGATCCAATAATTGCACTACTGGGTATTTACCCCCAAAATATGAAAACACTAATGTGAAGGGATACATGCATCCCTGTATTTATTGCAGCATTATTTACAATAGCCAAGATATGGAGGCAGCCCAAGTGTCCTCTGACTGATGAATGGATAAAGAAGATGTGGTGTACATATATAAAAAAGAATGAAATCGTGGCATTTGCAATGACTTGGATGAAGACAAAGAACATAACGTTAAGCGAAATAAGTCAGAGAAGGACAAACACCATGTGATTTCCCCTGATATGTGAAACTTAAGGAACAACAAATGAGCAAAGAAAAAAAAAAGAGAGAGAGAGAGAGGCAAACCAAGAAATGGACTCTTTTAACGATGGAGAACACACGGCTGCTCACCAGAAGGGAGGTGGGTGGGGGATGAGTGAAACAGGTGTTGGGGATTAAGGAGGGCACTTGTCGTGATGAGCACAGGGTGATGTAGGGAAGTGTTGAATCACTGCATTGTACACCTGAAACTTACATAACACTGCATGCTAAACCATAATGGAATTAAAATTTTAAAAATCACAAAAAACTTTAAAATATTGAAATAAAATCTGAGACTTTTATTGTATCAAATTCTTAGCATTTATTAAAGGGGTTTTGGTGGACCTCTTTTTATTTTGAGATTTTGTTCTGGCAACTGACTTTGCTTGATGCTGTTTGCCCAAGTTACAAGCTCGGAGCTGCTCTGTTTGATTATCTGTTGAACTGAATGTTTGCAAGTACCTTCAACTCACTGTGTCCAAAACAGAATTCTTCACCTTCTCTTCAAACATGTCCTATTTCTATAAATAACATCCTATCCATCCGGTAGCCCCAGTCTGAAGCCTAGAAATTATTCTTGACTCCCACCTCTCCTTCAACCCCTCCTGTGTCAAGCAGAGCTCAATCAGAGAAAAGAGCCATCAGGAGATATTTGTACATTACACATGGTTTTTTGTTGTTTTGGGTTTTTTTTTTTTAAGATTTTACTTATTCATTTGAGAGGGAGAGAGAGCTAGGGCCAGCGAGCATGAGCCAGGGGGAGGGGCAGTGGGAGAGGGAGAAGCAGGATCCCCCGTGAGCAGGGAGCCTGATGTGGGGCTTGATCCCAGGACCCTGAGATCATGACCCGAGGAGTGGGACCTGACTAGTGTGCTCAGACTTGAGATTTTTCCTCCTGTCGGGAAGGGGTGTTGGGGTTAACCTAGAGCATGAAATCAGCAATAATACCTGGCTCGCTAAAATGCAACACAGAGGCCGCTAAGGGGAGGGAAGGTTTCGAGAAGGGCGTAGGCCTTTGGAATGCCGAAGCCTGCGTGACCACTCTGCCCTTGGAATGCCGCTGGGAGTTGCCTTCCCGAGACTTCCCTAGCCCAAACAGTCGCCCTGTGATCTAAGAGATGTAGCATTGTCCCTTAGGCTATGTGTAGCAGAACTCGTAGGACCCGCAAAGTAGCATGTCCTCTCTGCGGTAAACAGATCCTCCCAGTTTCGGTAAGACCCCTTGTCCCACATCAAGCGCTGGAGGAACGGAGATAAGGACTTGTGATTGTCCTGAAGTACCAATAAAAGCGGGAGCAAAGAAGAGCAAAGGGTCTTCGCCTCTGAGCGTTGACCCCCTTGCGTTCTCCTCTCTTTCACGGCAAAGTTTCGAGTCAACTTTCATCCGCTGGTACAGGGATTGCTGGCCATTCCCGGCGCAGGGGAAGCCTTAAAGAACCGTGAGAAGGGGGGAGGGCTCCACACTGGTATTCGGGGAATCATTTGCAGCCGTGTTGCAGGTGGATTGGAAAGGTGAGCAGTTAGGCTCTTTCACATTTTCAGGGCTAGAGACGTGCGTTGTTCGTGGGGTGCTGCTGCAAGGATTCCTGGGGAAAGTGGGGGAGACATGTAGCCAGGGCATCCGCCGCACAGCCCGGCCTCAGGAAGCTCGAACGACGTTGTTACCGGGTCTACGCGGCTCCGCGGCCTGTGCGGTCTTGTTGCCCATTCCGCTTCAGGCAGCCCTGCTTCTTCCCCGAGCGGAGGTGCACCCGCTCTCTGCAGCTTCTCGGCTTGGCTCGGCTCCCCGAGAGGAAGGATTTGGTTGGCAGCCAGTTTTGATCCAGTGTGGGGCGTCCTCACCCCTGACCCCCTTTGGGCAGGTGTCTGATGCTGCCCTCCTCCCGGGCCTGTGATCGGCTGCCTTTGCGAGAGAGTCTTTCGTCAGCTGCCGTGGGTGGTCGTAGGGCTGGTGGTAGTATAACCAGAATCCGACTGATAGAAGAAACCCCTGGGTAGGGGGCTGGGCGCTAAGGCTTCTCGGGAAGGAGTGGGGTGGGAAGAGCGGTCCCTGGGCCTGTGCACGGCGCAGGCTTGGCCAGAGGCCGCCCCTCCGCTGCGGGGGTCCTGCACCTGTGAGCCGTGGTGAGGGCTGGAGCCAGGGCAGGGACCGTGTGGTGAGCGAACACAGCGAGGACAGAAAATGGGCAGAACTTGGTGACTCGGTTGATTGGCTTTGGGACGTGAGACAGCATGACTCCTACCTAGAAAGGGGCTGGTTCTATCTGGCCATGTTTCGTGTGTTAGGAAGCTGATTTATCACGGGGGAGGGGAGTTTGGCTTCGGCTGTGTTTGCGCTTTAGACATCTCTAGGCCCCCAGACTGATGGGCCCAATAGGCAGCCGATTGATGACGGTGCCTGGAGGAGATTCTGGGCAGGCCCTGTAGTCAGCGCATTCGGGAGAAAGTTCAAGAGAGCCGACGGATCCCGGATCACGTCAGGAGAATGTGCAGAATGAAGGGAAAGCGGCTGGGGGGGCGGGGCGGGCAGCCAAGGTAGACAGTCCCGTGGAGGCCGAGGGAACAGAAAATGGGATGTGACCCAAGCACTAGTATTTTAAGCACTTGTAACTTATCAGTTAGTCTCAAATGTCTCCAATAATTATTGTATTTCTGTCTTTGATTTCTCCCTAGTGTTTCTTGCAAGATTTGGATGCATGTCTGAAAACTAACGGCATCGGATGTTCACATCACCTTCATCTTCTCTTTAGACCATAAAAAGATGTTGGTGCCAGTGCGTTGAACGGATGTAGAACAGGAGATTAAATTGGGGTAACTTTTAGCCTCATTTCCCCCGTATTTGCACCCACTTGCAATAGAACCGAGTCCCCAAATTCTCTACCTTTGGTTAGCGCCCTTTGGGAAGGGGTACTCAATGTATTAGGTCCAAGCTCATCATGTCGATGTTGAAGAATGAAGCTAATATCCTTCTTATCTGTGGTTAAGATCTTTCTTACAGCACATCCGCCGAAATACTCGAATATTATTGAGCACGTCTTTTGTCTCTATTTCCAATATGCTTCTTGACAATTTTCTTGATATTTTTAGCTGCATACTGACCTACCCAGACTGCTCTCTTTCAAACTGCGTGTTATGAATGCAGGTTCTGAAATCACTTTAGACAGTCATGTCAGCCTTTTAAAGAATTAAATGACTAGGACAGGAAACACTGCAGTGTATCACTTTCATAAAGGGCAAGTCTGACTCTCGAAAATTGTTTCAGTAGAGCGTGGGTTGCGAGTTTGTGTGTTTGAGCACAAAGGTGTGTACGTGTACTTTATAGGTACTGAACTGAGACATAAAGTTTATTTCTTCCTGTGAATTATAGTAAAAAAAATTGGGGGCACCTGGGTGGCTCAGTCGGTGAAGCATCTGCCTTCAGCTCAGGTCATGATCCCAGGGTCCTGGGATGGAGTCCCGCAACGGGATCCTTGCTCAGCGGGGAGTCTGCTTCTCCCTCCACTTCTCCCTCTGCTGATGTGTGCTCTCCCTCTCTCTCTCAAATAAATAAATAAAATCTTTCAAAAAATAAAATAAATTTTCCGATTTTGAGAAATACCATCCAGACCACTTTGGGGTTGACACATGCTAACCCAGATTCCATCAAACCGTGTACTCCTTTTTCATGTCGGGAATCCCAGAGATTAGTACAAGTGCCTCGCATGGAGTGGACATTAAGCAAAGAGTTGTAGAATAAATGAGCGAGTGAATGAACGTGTGAGCATAAGTGTAGCATGGGTTAATTTCCCCTGAACTCATTATCCTACATTTGCTGACGTTCAGGATAGGCTGTGATACAGGGAGAAAATAAGGACAAGAAATCAACTCAGTCCCTTCAGGAGCTTTAAAAAAGGAAACCTGATTTTGACAGAAACAATTATTATGCATTGCAGCCACTCCGCTGGGCAGAGAATGCCTGAAACACTAAATGGAAGTACTATGTATAGCACATTTATAAAGTTTTGAAATATTATCACACAGCCACAATCTTGTTCATTCCATTTATAGGAAAGACATCACTTGTTTAAAAAAAAAAAATTCTTTGTTCTGTTAAGAACCAACTCGTCCTGATTCTTGAGCTTCCATATAAAATGTTCCGGCCTAGTGAATATCTGATTCTGGCTAGGAAAAAACAAAGATATTTTAGTATATTTTTGTCTCCTTCGCGATGAACACAATGGAGGAGGTCTGGCTTTCTCCGGTACCGAGGTCATGAGACTTGATCCAGGAACACCTTCCCAATGGGATCTGTTCTCGCTGGGATGAGCTAAGTTTAGTCGGGTTCTCAGATGGAACTTGAATGCAGAGAAACTCACAGCTAATAGAAACAGGAAACAGCAGGTGAATCCCACCCTGCTGGCAAAGACAGCTGGATTCAGTGCCGACATCCTGAGAAATTGAACCTTGCACCTCCGGCCACCTGGGCAAAGTGTCGGACGTCCTCTTTGGCAAGATCTGAACAGCTCCTGCAATTTTGCCAATAGAGAAAACTCTGCAATCGATTTTTTTCCTAGTTTATTTTTCTATTCCTATTTTCCTGTTAGCTATTTAAGTGAATTCATTGTATGATAGGGAGTGACCAGAGTTCCTTGATGACAATATGAAACATTTTTCATCAAAACTCTGAATGATGGCAGAGGCTCTCAAAGTTTGAAATTATTCACAGCCTTACAGATAGCTGCTCACACATGCTGCCTGAAAGGTATTCTTTTGAGCTGCAAGAATAATAAATCGTTTTGTTTTAACACATTTTTGTGATCATAGTATCTCAGAGTTGGAAGGAGTCGTAGACAAATATCGGCCACGTGTTGGCCCAGCAACTGGTGCCCGCATCAGAGGAAGCCCTTCTGGTTTGACTGAGAGGAGAATCTAAGGACAACGTGGTGATTTTTTCCCAATAAATGAAATGATTATATTTGCAGGACTCTTCTTTATTTTGTGATTTTGTAGCTACCCACTTTCTTCATGTGAAGATAACCCTTTAAAAAATGACATGATCATGGTAGCTAATTTTTTTAAAGATTTTATTTACTTATTTGTCAGAGAGAGAGAGACAGAGAGAGCGCAAGCACAAACAGGGGAGTGGGAGGCAGAGGGAGAAGCAGGCTCCCCGCTGAGCAGGGAGCCCCGCACAGGGCTCAGTCCCAGGGCCCTGGGATCGTGATCTGAGCCATTTTAATTGACTGAGCCACCCAGGCATCCCGATAGTTAATTTTTTTTTTTTAACTTGGGAGGAAAGGTTGGTGACCTTACACTGGGAAGGACTAATCTAATCCAAAACTCAACCCAGTAATTGAGTTCCCTCCTCAGTTCTTCCATGGTAACTTCAGTTAGCCTTTGGCAAATCACTGCCAGAAACAAAGGAAGGTACCATCTCACAGGGAATATGCATCTGAAGAGGGTGTTCCCAGAATGCTCTCTAAAACCTCACCGAACTCTCTTCATTGAGGGTGTGCCTCTCTGGAAATCCCCCTTGTGGTCCCATGCTACACTTGATGTCTGGGAGGAGACAACGAATCAGAAAATGTGTGTAGAGCTCCTTCATTTTCTGGTGAGATACCTTAAGATATATTCTAGTTTATTTTAACAAGACCCTCTACGGTATGTGCGTTGTAAAGAATATTAAGATGAAAAGAGCTTGTTTGAACCAAATTACTTCCAGCCCCTACTAATGCTTTCTTAGTTTTAATTCATCCAATGGTATGAAACCCCAGAAGGAGAAAATTGAAGCATATTTTGAATTGATTATAATAGTATTAACTTGCACTTGGGGAAAATGGGTTGACAATAGAGGGGCCATCCTCTGAACCATGATCCTTCATCCAGTTTGTATATTTTATAGTCACTGTGTCACATTGTTATCACAATTTCTAACCTCTTTCTGACTGTATTTTCTGGTTTGTAAAGCTGGTTCACATCCTAGTTGCACTTAATCTTTAACGATGATCCCATGATATAGTCAGGGGAGGGCCTCTACCTTTATTTTACAGGAGGTAAACCAGAGCTCAAAAACAGTAAGTTGCTGGCATAAGCCCAAGCAACAGGGCCAGGGTTTAATCCTGGGTCTCCTGACTCCAAATCCGTAGCTCTCCCACCAAACCAGGAAAACTTCCATCCGGGTATAAGAATTAATACTTCTCCTCTTACCTTCAAGTTTGCTGACATCTGATGTTAAATCCACTAAGAGAACATCAAAGAATACGTGATCAATGGTGAATCTCTGGCAAACAGACTTTTAGATCAATTTGTTCTATCTAAATAGAGTCAAACAAGCAATAAGACCAGCCTCCTACGGTTCTGTGTACACAGGAGTGCTTGGTAAATATTGTTGACAGACCGCTGTGACGAAGTGAGCACACAAAACGTAAACGATAACTCGAGAGTCAGGATCCTTCTCACTGGGTGCAAACCCAAAGGCATTTCAGCAAAAATAAATAAATAAATAAATAAATAAATAAATAAATAAATAAATATCTGGAGATACACATACATGGTGCAAAGATTTTTCTCCCAAGTCAGCTTATGATTTTGAGTGACCAACCCCAAAATAAGCTTTTCTCTCATATTTTTTTCTTTCACAAGACAGACCATTTCAGAATAGTAATAGCAATTAGTATCCTGGAAGAAGCAAACCCATTTTCAGCTGCAATGGTGGGGTCCAAAGAGCCTAAGCCAGAATCCATATGATAAGAGCTCCGTTCTTTTTATTTATTTATTCTAAACACATGTGGTCTCTGTAACTCATGGCTGGGGATTGTGATTATAAGGGCAGGAGGACAATTTCTGCAAAGGAAAATGGTTATTTGCTGAGCTCAAGTTGAAGGCTGCCAAACAGACTACTCTGAAATATAGAATCAGCTTAGACTTCTACCTGCTGGTTCCAGCAAGTCAGCTACGTTCGACAGTTTCTCAAGGACAAGGGAGAATTTGTGCTGGCTTTACATCAAGAAGCCAACTCCAAAGAGACAAGAGAAACAAAAGCGAGAGCAGGACCAATAGATAAAAGAGCCCTTGTTAGTGGACTAACGCAGTTGCTACAAATAGGACAGCGGAAGGAGGGTTGGGAGGGGGAAGAGTAAAGCAAGGTCAAAGAAGGATGATATCAATAGAATATCTCCAAATAGCACAGAATGCAGCAAGAAGTAGAAGCAGATGTCAGTCCAGCCCAATGTCAACCCCCGTGGAGCTATGTAGAAAGACTTGGAAAGAAACAGCATCACTGCAGTTGGTATTAGGAGTAAAGAGAGAGCAGATGATACCTTTCTCCCCATGAATTGAAAGCCACGACTTGCCACTGGTCACTGCCTCATCTCCTTTTGGACTGGCCCCATTCAAGATTTTAGAGTTTTGTTTTTTTTTTTCTATTTCAGATCTTTACTCCCCTCCTTTCCTTTTGATTTCCTTTCTTCTTCCAGACTCTTGCTGCCAATTCTAACTCTGATCCTCACCCCACTGGCTGTTTCTTGCCTATGCCACCAGGTACCCCGGTTCCAGATGCTTACTCTGGCCTCAGCGACGTTCCAGGAGTGATGATGCATAACCAGGAGAATGGATTTACTGCAGCACTCAGAAAATTCCCATCGTGATTTTAGACATTACTGGCATGGATTGACTTTCATAACTGTGGAGGAAAGCCAAAAATGTATAAAGGAAGTCTGTTTTCAGAGTTCTTATTCCTTAATTTTAGTGAATGGATGTGGGTGTTTTGAAAACTTAGTTTCTTAAGAACTGCCTAAATTTCATAATTATTTCATTTTCATCCGCTCACAGATGGCTTTGCCCTGGGTGTAAAAATTGAAGAGCCAATATAAAATGATGCTACCTTTACTCTGGCAGTTAAATTTTAAATTTCAAACATTGGTTTTCAGAACCTTGGAGAGCATCAAACTCAGCCCTCCATTTCCCTCACTGGAGCCAGCTCAAGTGTAGGCTGATTTCTTCTGTAAAAATGTGAAATGAGAAATAATGGGATAAGTTGACAGTGAAACTAGATTTTGTAAAAGAAATGCCTTCCACAATAACCTATTTTTATTGTTTAAGTTGCTGTTGTATAGTGTTGCATAGCTCTTAAGAGGTGGATTTGGAGTCAATAAGACTCGGATTCAAAGCCAGGGTCTGCCAATTCCTAGTTATGTAATCTTCAGCAATCTCCCCAGGCTTAGCTCTTCTCTTCCATAAAATAGAGCTGCAAATAGTAGCTACTTCACTGGGCTGTTCTGATGGTTATGGGAGCTAATCCATGTAAAACCTTTAGCACATAGCACTCATTGCTTTCTGCATACTTTCAAATAGGTTGTTTCTGACCTAGTTGACAACAGTGACCAATACTGAGGATTTGGGCCTCCTTGAGGGTATTCTCTTTCAGGGGAAGGACATGCTCAGGAAGGAAGAAAGCAACCGACTCCCAGCCTTGTCAGTTTCAGCTTCATGTTCTGGAGTAGAGGCTCCAGTTCCACGCATTCATGACTCAGAACTTTCAGTCGAGTAGGGTTTACCCGTTTGCCCATTTCAATAATGTTATCAGCTATCGATACTATTTTCTTGCCTTTCTTTGTGCCCCTCCCAGAGACAACTGGATCATACACCCATTTGTTCATTTCATATACCTTTATTGAACATCTACTTGGCGTCAGCATTGTGCTAAATGATTGAGATACGGTGATGAGCCAAAGGAAATGCTCCTTTCTGTCTTTGGGGGAAATTTCTTACGATGGGTATCTTGACACAAGTTAGAGCTCACCTCTCACTGTTGAAGCTAAAGGGGCCAGACTCCTCCTTTCTCAGTCTTCCTTGCAGCTGGGGCCCAGGCTCAGCCTAGCCCTACCTTCAGTTGGTGAGACTCACCTGCCCCAGATCTCTGAGTGGGATCTAGTGACCCAAAAATGCGGGTAGAGTGAAAGAGTCTTTCTGGTGGCAGCAGTGATCGTCGCAACACCCAGTTTCTAGGGCTCCGGGAATGGTGGTGTTGGCATCGATGTCCGGAGCCTGGTGCTGGCACTCTTGGGGTACGGACTCGTTACTGTGACTCATGTTTAACATGCCTGACCGCACGGTGGAATCAGCCAGACTAGTGCAGCAGCATGATTTCGCCTGTGGTTCTGCCTCTGTAGCCTCTTGTTGCTCCTGGCCATTTTTCTGTGGCTCTTCACATAGCCCTCCTGGAAATTCTATGAACAGTCGATTCCTTTTAATAATTGCTTCCTTTTTGCTAAAACCAGCTGGTCAGTTTCCACCTTTGCAGTGAAGAATCTTGACTGCCTCAACAGAGACTCAAATCCCAGATCCATACTTGAAAGCTGGGTGACTTTGTACAAGTGACTTATTCTCTCTAAACCCCAAGCTTCTTCTTTATAAAATGGAAACTACAGCAGGTGGAAGAATATGCATCAAGTGCTTATTTTATCATATCTAGGACATAGTAGATGTATAATATATATTAGCTCCTATGAACATATTTAATAATAATAAATGAGGACATGAGAAACGTGGCAAAACTTGTGAGTGAAGCTCTCGGCTGTAACATACTCTCCTCAAACATGAAAGAAAAGGACCAAATTCATTTTAAATTATTTCAGTCATTGAGAATATGATTGAAATGAAGGAGGCAGGCAAGCTTTAAGTCAGTCAACTTCAATTTCTTTCTGCATCAGAGCATTAAATAAGATTTCCAGATGCCTATATTTTTAAAAACACTCAAATAGTGAATGCATCAGCGTGATTGAATTTTTAATTTCACCTTGATAGTTAAGCACCACGTATGTACACATACAGAATCCTTAGGTATAAGGGCTCTCCAATAAATCATTACAGGTTCTGAGAAGTTATTACAAGCTCTTGCAACTAGCAGGTAGCGTCCTAAACACTCAAAATTCGTACTTACCTCCGCTGCTTGTGAATGTCTCCATTTATGACCCTCAAACCTTTCCTCGAGGAATGCAGTGCCCAACTCTGGATTCTTACTGTTCCGGTGGCTGCTTTAGTAGCCTTCTCATCATACTTGTGCCTTTATTATTAAGAACTTGTGACATACCCAGTAGCTAATGGGACCAATGTGCTTTTTAGTGCTCGTGGTCAAAATTAGCTTGGACCAATAAATGTTAGTTTTTTGGAATATTTCTTCATGAGAACCATGAGAGACACAGAGATAACATTAGTATGACAATCTTCCACTTGAAACCAGATCCTTCAATACTCTTTAAAAAATGCAAAATTTCAGGGGCGCCTGGGTGGCACAGTCGTTAAGCGTCTGCCTTCGTCTCAGGGCATGATCCCAGCAATCTGGGTTCAAGCCCCACATCAGGCTGCTCCGCTAGGAGCCTGCTTCTTCCTCTCCCACTCCCCCTGCTTGTGTTCCCTTTCGTGTTGGCTGTCTCTCTCTCTCTCAAATGAATAAATAAAATCTTTAAAAAATAAAAATAAAAATAAATGCAAAATTTCAGCGCAAAGTATTGCTTTATGGTTTGACATGGCTGCTGTTTCTTCCATATTGTTGGATGCTATGATGTGTATGGCAGTCGGAAATTGTGCGTAAGTATTCATTATCTAAGTAGTTCTGCTAAGCCATTTTGGAAGTTTTATAAACACCTTGACTTTAGACAAAATAACTGAAGTGTTCATCACCCCGAAACATCCATTCTTCTGCATTCTTCGTGGGTACCCACTAATCTTCATTCCTTTGTCCTCCTTTCCATAATTAGCCACCAAACCAGAAGAACTTGACTAGGAAAAGCCCTAATATATATGAACAAACTCACAGCCTGAAGATTTACACAGCTGCAGGAATGGGCGGCTTGGACTGAAAGTCCTGGCTTATTGCCCTGTGAAGATATTTCTAATAGGAAAGATCATTTATATTTTAGGCAAGGAGATGGAATGTGGAGCGGTATTAACAAACCAACATTAAGGAATGGAACGGCAAGTGATTTTACAACGAAGAAAGTGAAGGATAGATTTACATAAATTACGAAGCCTTGCTAAGCAATAAATTCTTGGGGAAAAGAGTCTTCAACGTAATTAAGAAGCTGGTTTTGCAGGCTTTACTCAATAAGAAATTCCCTTCTGAAGTCAACATCTGGTTTGGATTCTTTTTTAAAAATGCTATTATCGTGAAAACAAACAAGCAAACAAAACAGAGACTGCAGGTCAAAATTGTGTAGGAATAATTGTGATGGGGCTTAGAGATTTTACCTTTGAGCGCCAGCAAATTATTTGGTACTTAACTGAGCAGAATGTCATAATGATTCACATTTTAGCATAGTTAGGCGTTAGATTGTAATTTAATTTCTTATCTCTATGTGACGTTTTAATTTTTATTAAAATTACTAATGGAAAATCACCTACGATGAAGGACTTATGTCTGTATATTAACTCCAGCAATTGGGTCTCATTAGCCTGAAATTCTAAAAAAAAAAAAGAGAGAGAGAGAGCGTGAGAGAGAGAGAGAGGTTTTCAAAGGATGAGACCATTGGTTTGAAATATCACTTTTCCTGTTCCATTAATGTCATGTCATTTAAAACGCTCACAGCTGGATAAGCAACCCTTACACTTTCATTTCCCACCTCCAATCTATGTTTAGATTCCTATTTTCCTTTTGTGCTATCTCTTGATCTTTTCTATTCTTTTTATTTTGAGATTTCTTTTCTTTAAGAGCTGTCTCTTTTACTCCAGAACTCATTTTTTCCTTTATTCCCATTATTTGACATTTTTTGGAAGTGTGGTTTGAAAATACCCTCTTCCTTTAGACAAATTACTTTCCTTAAACATAAAAACTTCTTCAGGGTGGTGATCTGTCAAAATAGTATGCAGGAAGTAAAAGCACTGAGGCTGTTATCTATCAATGGGAACTGTGTGTCGACTGGTGTAGAAAGATTTGAAAATCACCCCTAAAGAACAGTGGGAGTCTACGCTGAATACAGATAGGAGTCCATGTCAGCAGGATTACTGGGGAAGGGAGTCATTTAAATGCAATGCTGGCAAGAAAGGAAAAATTTTTTTAGAGCGTAAAGAAATACTTGGTAAATTTTTGTTTGCAACAGCCCATTACCATGTAGCGTGTGGATTTAAAAAACCTTATTATGTTTGACATTAAATATCAAAAATGAGACAAAACAGGAGCTCTTTCAGGTTCCTTGCAACTCTAAGCGCTTGCTTTTCAAAGAGTACTTGCTATTGTGGCAAATAGAAATGATGCTATAGGGAGGGTCTGCTAGGTGTTGAGTACTCTTGGTCCGTTATGCCACTTGGCTCTCACAACCTGTAAATAGATACTATTATCCTTGCGTATAGCTAAGGACACTGAGGCTCAGAAACCTTGAAAAATTGCCAACATGCAAACTGGGGAAGAAAATGAACAGGGACTTGAATGCAAGACCACCTCCCTCCAAAATTCATGCTCTTTCTGGCCTGCATTAATTTGAATAAATTGACCCTGCATTTATGTTAGTTTGCCTAAAGGTATTCTTATCTGTAAGATGTCTTCTCTTCTGTGATTTAAATTGAATTCCAGCTTTATGGTTGTATCATCAGGGGAACTAATTTGTCAGACTACCCTTAGGTCATCCCCACCATGGTGTCACTGGGAGAAAGTGAACACTCAGTGGGGAAAAGTGACTGAGCATTCCCCATGCAGTGAGGGTGTGCTGAGGGATGAACTTGCATATTTTAATTAATCTGCAAAATAGCAACATACTCACTAGTTCCTTAAGCATTTATTCATGCAATGTATTTTTATTGATCTGCTATGTGGTTCATATCCAGGCTCTGGGGACACAGCAGTGAACAGGACCAACAAGATCACTGCCATCACAGAATTCATGTTCTAGAGGGGGAGACAGGAAACAAGCAAGATACACGAAAGCACATTTACAGCTGTGAAATATACTGTCAATGATGTTTCAACTGAGGCCTGAAGGATAAGGAACTGAAAACCATCTGAGGATCTGGAGATGAAAGCAGAGGCAATAATGAGTATAAACGGAATGCATACCTGAGGTGCTCAGGGACAAAGAGAAGTTCTGTGAGGCTGAGTGTGGTGACAGGGAGAGCAGGATGCAGGGGTGAACGAAGAGGAAGGTATAACTTGGAGAACTTGGTGATGGGAATTGAGAGTAAGTGGGGGATGAAGGACTCCTAGGGTTTAGTGTAAACCGCTGAGTGGATGGAAAAGCCATCTATGGAGTTGTGGGTGACTAAGGGGAGCAATAAGTTTGGGGAGGAAAATCAAGAGCTCTGTTTTGGGCATATTAACTTTGAGGTATTTATTATATACTCAACTAGGCAGTTGGCTCTGAGTCTGGAGGGGTTTAATAGCAATTATAGTTTAAAAAAAAGACAAGTCTATTATGCAGTAATATGTGTGTTTATCTGTTAATGTATTACATTACAAGATCTAGCGGTGGGTCTAATAACGACTGTAATTTTGAGTAGTGATGAAGCAGAAATGCTATTTGGAGATGTCTGCGTAATATCAAAGCATCTGTGATGTCAGGGTGCCTGGGTGGCTCAGGTGGTTAAATGTCTGCCTTCAGCTCAGGTCATGATCCCAGGGTCCTGGGGTCGAGCCCCGCACTGGGCTCCCTGCTCAGCAGAGAGCCTGCTCCTTCCTCTCCCTCTGCCCCTCCCCCTGCTTGTGCTCTCTCTCTTGCAAGGTGATCAGCTGAGAGTGGGGAGGTAGGAAAGGGGTAAAAAATTATGAGGAATAAAATACTCAGCTCTGATAGAGGAGGCAAACTTTTAGGGAAGAGCAAGAGACTGGCTGGGCTGTATAGTACTGCCATTATTAAGCACGTGGGCTCAGAAGGCAGTCTTCTGTAGTTTGAGTCCAAGCTCTGACACTTTCCTACTGTGTGACCTTGAGAATGTTACCTCATCTCTGTGTGCCTCATTTCCTCATCTCTAAAATCAGGATATTAATTAGCTCTACCACGTAGTGTTGGAGTCAGAATTAAACCAGTTAATACAAATAAAGAAGTTAAATTATGCCTCAGATAAATTAGGTGCTCAATAAATGCTAATCTTTATTATTAATACTGGGTTATCGCAGTGGTTATGGAAATGAGTGCATGGATTCAGAAGATACTTGCGAGGTAGAATTGCCAAATCTTGGAGATTAATCTGATAGGCGGGATGGAGAGAGAGGTGTCAAGACTGATTTGTGTGTTTGAGTCACCTGGTAGATGGTAGTGCCATTTTCTGTCAAGGAGAAGAGTGGAAGAGCAGGTCTGTGGTAGAAGATGGGGAAGAAGAAGAAAAAAAATAATCACTTTGCCCAGTGAGGGATCATACAGACAGACTCTGGACTCTGGACCCAGAAGGAGGAAAGGAGGAGGCCACCAATCCTGGGGATTGCTCAACCCCTGTGTTCATAGTCATGGCTTGGACATTGGTTTTAATGGATTGGTTGGAAGCATACTCTTTTTGTCGTTTCTGTTTCTAGTCCCTCTTTGTCCAGGTTAGATATGGAAGCTGACCACCGATTTCTAAAGATCAACAGTTCTATGATGCCAAGTGTTGTTCACCAACAATCGCTCATCGAGTTGTCCCTTCTTTTCACAATCCCTTATGTTTCTGTCTTATTGTCCCCTTCCGGGTTAATTTGTCCACTTCCAAAGATAATTAAAGGCAATTCTCCATATAAATAATGGAGACTACATAGGAGCAGAAAGCATGTCTGTTTAATTCACTGCTCTTTTCCCTATGTCTAGCAAGTAGCTTTGTATATATAATAGGCACCCATAAATAGGGTTCCAAAAAAGAAAAAAAGATTAAGAAGTAAAAATCAGGTAGAATGGAAAGAAACTATATACTAAGATTCTAAGGCAAGAGTCCAGGATTATTCTTACACTTAAAAAAAAAAAATTGGCATCCTTTTTCAAGTGAAATACCACCTGGCAACTCAATGTATTTTATATATTAAGGGATTTTAAGTATGTAAAACAGAATATTAATTTAGAACATGTGCTTTTTCAACCCTGAAATATTAAGAAGTAATTTTATTCAAACTTTTTAAATGACTTTTTAACATTGGTGTGTTACTAGTTAGGGTTCTCCAGAGAACAGAACCAGTAAGATATTTATAGATATTTATATAATGTATATATTTATATTATATATATGTTTATATATGTATATGTATAAAAGGAGATTTATTATGAGGAATTGGCTCACGATTATGGGGGCTGAGAAGTCCCACCATCTGTTGTATGCAAGCTGGAGACCCGGGAAAGCCGGTGGTAAAATCCAGTCTGAGTCTGAAGGCTGGAAACCTGGGGTCCAATGGCGTGAATCCCAGTCTGAGGGTGGAAGAAGATGAGATGTCTCGCTCAAACAGCAAGGCGGAAAAATGGGGCAAATTCCCTTTCCTACGCCTTTCATTCTTCTTAGGCCCTCAGTGGCTGGAATGGCAGCACTCCCCTTGGGGAGGGCAATCTACTTTTTGAGTCTACGGATTCAAACGCTAATCTCACCCAGAACCTCCCATAGACACACCCAGAATTCATGTTTAATCTGGGTGCTCCGTGGCCAGTCGAGTTGAGCCACAAAATTAACTATCACGTGGTGTCATCATTAAACAGGGCCGCCTTGGGAGTCATTGACAATATTTTTGGGGGGAGAATATTATCTTTTCATGTGATTTATTTGGGAGATAGCAGCTTTTGAATCCATGTATGATGCGGTCATTGAATTTTATCTCAAGACACAAGACTAGAGAGTTGGCTTAAAAACTTTTGTCCTGTAGATGTAATGGGTTGAATTGTGTCCTCCAAGAAGACATGCTGACGTCTTAACTGCTGGGGCTTCAGTATGTGACCTTATTTGAAAATAGGGTCCTCCGAGGTAGATGTATTTAGTTAGGATGAGGTCACACCGGAAGAGGATGGGCCTCTAATCTGATACGCAGCTGGAAGAGCAGAGAGACACACAGGGAAAGATGGACATGTGATGATTCAGGCAGAGATCAGAGAGAGGCACCCACAGCCAAGGAATGCCAAGGATTGCCAACAAACACCAGACGCAAGGAGAGACAAGGAAGGATTTCCCCCTATAGGTTTCAAGAGGAGCCCGTGCCTTGCCGACACCTTAATTTTAGATTTCCAGCTTCCAGAATTGTGAGACAAGACACTTCTGTTGTTTTAAGCTCTCAGTTTCTCACACACTGTTACAGCAGTCCTAGCAAACAGCGACAGTATGTATTTGTGATGTTTACTGCATGATGACTTATTTCAGTGCTTTTTAAAAAAATGATCTTTATGTAATAAGTCCTGGAGGTCTAATACATATTACAGCGATTATAGACAATAAAACTGTATTATAAACATTATACTCGCTAAGTGACTAGATCTTAATTGTTCCCCAAACTGGAAAAAATGGTAATTATGTGACACAGTAGAGCTATTAGCCAACACGACAATGGCAATCATATTGCGATATAAATGTATCAGATTGATATGTTGTACACCTTAAATTTACACTAATGCTGTAGGTCAAATATACCTCAATTTTTAAAAAATTGCTCATATCTCTTGTTAGGAGACCCCCCCCCCCAACTGTAAGGTCATATGTTTAAAAACAGTCACTTACATCTACGATAAATTTCTTTGCCAAGCATTGGACAACAACACTCTCCGGTGAAATTCCCTGCTGAGAGCCTAAGACCTGTGTCTTTCCTCCACGTTGCTGACTGAAGGACATTCTTATGCTCGGCTACCAGACACTGATGTGACAAGATTCACATCGGGTGTTCTTGCCCAGGTGGAGGGCTGTCCCAACTTTGACTCGGAGGCTGCTCTCCCTTTACCATTATGGGGAGAAACAGAGAAATTTATTTTTTCCTTGAAAGTAAATGCTTGGTTTTTCTTTATTACTCATACAATACTTATTATTTGGAGATAAATTAGAAGATACAGAAAAACGGATAGAAGAAAGAAAAACTCACAATCATTGAACAGTAACATTCTGTATACCCTTCTAGACATATCTCTATAGACTTTTTTTTTCCTAAAAAAGTTACTATGAGCATACATACTCTTTTAAAACGCGCTTTTTTCCTGTTATCCACATATGGTGAGTCCTTTCCTTCGCGTGGATTGGTGTAACTCACTTAAGCAGTCCCCTATTGGTAGACGGCCGATCTGTTTCCATTCTACTGGTGTTATTGACTCTTCTTCTGGCCAAAGGAAGTAGAACTGTCGGGTTGAAAATGTACACATTTTAAGGCTTTGGTAAGTGTTTCCCAATCATCTCTTAAAGGTTTGCTCCAATGGCAAACTCTACCTCGTTCCATTTTGTTTTTATTGTTTGGCCAAAGTAAAATTTGGTATCTCTTTGCTGTTTCCTTTCATTGCTTTAATCACTAATAAAGGTGAAACTCCCCCCCACCCAATTCCCCACTCCCTTCCCCTGCACAAATTTAGCCCTTTTCTGATTCATATGTTCCAAACCTCAACAAATCTGCCTGGACTTTCTGGATTTTGTTCACTGCCTTGTTGTTTTCTGAATTATCAACGTATTCCCAGGTATGCCACATAGGATTTGGAGCATTTTCCAGAATACCAAGGAGATCATTTGTCACCAGTTTGGAAACCCCTGCAGAGCACCCTCCATGTTACTGGAAATGTCTAGGGCACACGGTTCATGGTTTTATAGGTTGGTTTTTAAACCCCCTCCTCTGCGGCAGAGACTCTGCTTTAACCCCTGCGATGGGGAAACGGGCTGGTGGAGGGCGTCTGTTCATCCAACCCAAGCCCTTCCAGAAGAAGCAAGGGCCAGGCGTTGCTGCTGACAGGCTGCTCTTCCCTGGGTCTTCTCCATTTGCCTGGCTTGTGACCTCCGGAGTGCCAGTTGAAATGGAAATGTAGTCGTTTTTCTCTCAGGGCGACTCCCAGTGCGGCTTATGGAAAAGTTCTGTGTCGGTGGCCGGGGCAGCTTCGTGGTGCAGAAGGACGCCTGGTTCCATGTGCGCGCCCCAGGACAGGTTTGTGCCTCGGTTTCCTCCCCTGTAAAATGCCCTTAGCTCACAGGGTTGTGATGACCATGACGTCACTCCCTCCCCGTGAGGCTCTCAGAACAGGGCCTGGAGCGTTCAAAGTGCTCCCTGAAGCAAGAGAATGGAAAAGGAGAGGGGAACAGAGCGCGCAGGGTTTAAAAAGCGAGGTGAACCCCAGGCAGGACAGAAGAACTGGTTTGAGGCAGAAGGCCAGCCTGCGGGTCTTGCTTTTCCCCTTCCGCGAGGCCTGGGCGCAGGGGCAGCACAGTCGCCGGCAGTGCGGTGTCCGCGCGGCGGGGCGGCGTCCACACGCGGAGGGGGCGAGGAGCGGGGCTGGGGGCCCCACGCGGGGAGCCAGCCAGCGCTTTGTGCGACGCTGCTGAATGGAGCTGGTGTGTGTGCGCGCGGGCTTGCACGGATTAGTCGTGCTTTCCCATGAACTACAAAAGAGCGCCCGAATCTGGGACGTTTGTCATCAAGGGCAGGCTGCTCAGGATGCAAGGTAACCGGAGCTTTTCCCGGACGGCTTCAGTCTTCGGGACGTGGGGTCACCCTAATCCTTCCTGTTTATATTGTGGACGCGTAGGCAGCGAGGCTTAAGCCCCGCGACGGTCAATCGGCTCGCGATGCCGGCGTCCCGGCAGCTACGGCCTCCGGCTGCTTTCTGCGTTGTGTTTCCAGGGGCACTGTTCGCTCCCGTTTATTCAGTCTGGTCACAGACAGCCGCGGCGGAGGCGCGACCGACTCGATTTAGCTCTTGGAGAGTTTCATGCTCTTGTTTACACATTTCTTTCTGTTTTCTTTCTTTCCTTCGAGCCCCCACTCGGCTTTCCCATCACTGCGGGGTTTCAGAAGATGGTAGTAGGTAACCGTGCAAACACGTCTCATGTAACAGCTGAGTCTCAGAAAATGACAACTGTGTGACGGTTTCTGGAAGCGAGGAGGTAGATCTCCGTGGCAGGACCCGATAAGAGTGAGTTACTCGCAGTCCTCCCCCAAGCAACACGTGCTTCTCTTTTATTCAAATGGGATCTGTTTCAGTACCTGGAATCCCAGGCCTGCAGTTAGCCATGGGTGTTTGGTGAAGGTCAAACCTTGCCACCCCACTCTTAGTCAGGAGGTGAGGAAGCGGTCCTGGCGGTGGGGCCTGAAGTCGGGCTTCCAGGTGAAGGGATCTGCTGCTGAAGCTGAGAGCCCACCTGAAAGGGGGAGCGCAGAGGGTCTCAGCAGACACCCCAGAGTGCCCAAGGACCAGACCCTATCTTCACCTTTCCCTCTTCAAAGATAGTGAGCCATTTTTCCTGATTCTTCCTTTACTGATTCATTGCCCAAAGATGTATAGGAATTACAGCATTCCAAGCCTTGGGCTAAGACCAGGAAGAGTAATATGGTGGAGGTCCTGCTTTGTTTATAACATACCATTATACAATAATATGATGTATTTCTATGTATATATTGCTTGGGAGAAGACCGGGGGATTGAGAGGCTTAGCAAGGCCTACAAGGGAAAGAGGTGTTGGCCGCATTTCCCCAATTTAGCCATTCTTTGGAATGACTTAGGGAGGCGACCAAAGTCATATTCCCTAGTTTCATCCCCCACCTACTGGGTTGGGATTTGTGAGGGTGGGGCAGGGAACCTGCATTTAACCGCTGGCCTGGCCAGCTGTGTGGAGCCCTTGGTCCCATTGAAAACAGAGGGACAGAGGGGTGGAGGGAGACAGACTGAGGCTAATGGAGCAGAGGTGACAAAGCCTGATATGGTTGGCGGTGAGCAGCTACCCCATTCATTCCAAAAGCATATAGTTGGTATTTCCGCAACAACTATGTTGGAAGCCTTCACTTCTGGAATTTATTTGTTCCTTTAGCTTGACATTTTTATTACACTAGTAGAAATCAGTGGGGGAAAACACATATTATGTAGTCCTTGATTTAGGGCTTCTATCTCTCCAACACACACACACACACACACACACACACACACACACACAGAGTCACTTGCTGCTGGAATGCACGTAGTTAATATAATGAGAGAGACCTATTTTTCTGGAAATTGTGAAGTATCTGAGGGCAAGTCTTAGGGACTAACACATGAATGTTTATTTTATAAGTAATGGCATCTATTTCGCAGGTAACATTTTAAATACATGCAGCCATAAAGGCTCTTCATTTAATCAGCAGTGACAGAAAAAGCCTTCGAGGTGCTTGTGGGGGAATTACTGTACAGAGCTGAATTGTAAGGAACTGACCCTTTCTATTTTATTTTACTTTATTTTTAATTTAATTTAATTTTTTGAGAGAGAGAGAGCCAGTGGGGGGGGCAGGGGAGAGAATCTCAAGCAGACTCTGAACTGAGCGTGGAGCCAGATGTGGGGCTTGATCTCAGGACCCAGGAGATCAACTCACAACCTGAGTCGAAACCAAGAGTTGGACACTCAACCAACTGTGTCATCCAGGCTTCCCGAATTTTCATAAATTAAAAATACCCTCTTTTCATTGACCAGTAACTTGCAGCATTTAAATTTCTAGATTTTTTTCTTGGGAGTGATACAGAAAGCGATCCAATCGTCCTATGATTTCCTGAGATAGATTATCTCCTTTCAAGAAGCCAGGAGACATGCTTTTGTGTGTTCTTCCAAAGGCTGTCGGGGAGGCTTAGTGGCCATTTGCTGTCTGCAATGAGCAAGCAGAGCTCTCTCTGTGCGTTTTTGGTCTTTTATACAGGAGTCTGTTGCTTTCGTTCTATTCTGCACATGGCTGTTTCCACTGACCAGTTGTCTGTTGAGCATATATTCAGTGCTCAGTGCTCTGTGAGGCCACAAGAAAATGCAGCATCAGACTAGGTTCCTGCCAGCAAGGAACTTATGACTTACCTGAAAATGTGACGTGGACGTAGGAAGAGAGCAGTGGAATATTGAATAATAAAGTGCACAGGACCTGGTCAGTGGAACAGAAAGGAATGGTATAAAAAAGCGTAGAATGAGGAATGACGGTCGAGGCGGAACACCAGGGAGGCTGCCATTCCCAGAACTCGAGAGGCCAGGAAGAGGGTGTGAAGTCTGGGTGGGAGGCGCTGCCTTCAGCCCCTTGACTTCAAGAAGGCCTGAAGGAAGAAGGCAACTCAAAACGGCTGGCCCAGAATTACAGTGATGGAAAAGAGCGCGAATATCACAAAACTTGATAAAATAAAAATATTATCACCAATAGAAATTTGGGGGTAGTGATGGGAGGAGGCTAATTGCCTCATCTATCGATCCTTACTATCTAAAATTCAATCTCTATGTAAAAGGTAAAGATACTCTTAAACATCCGATTTGCTTCTTTTTAAAATACTTAAATATTTTAGGAAAATAATATATCTTATGGCCTAGAAATACATGTTTAAAGATTCCATGATACTTTCCAGTTTCACTTCAAGGTATTTTTCCTGCGGATTAAAATCAAGTCACATTAAAGTGAATACTTTTAATTAATAAGAGAATACATAGCACACTATACTCATTAAATTTTTTCTTTCTATAGTTCTCCTTTCCTGGATCTGTTTCACATGCAGAGTAAGGTCTTCAATTATGCTCATCAGTGTTAACATTAGTTAGTTCTCAGCAGTGGGATCTGGGTGATTTGTTGCCTTTTTTTCCCCTTTGTACTTCTCTGTATTGCTCATTAAAAAAATGAGTGTATATCATTTTGATAAAAACAATGAAGTCATTATATTTTAAAAATGCGTATCTGCCCAAAGGAGACAGAAACTTCAGGAGAAGGGCTCCCCAAAAAGAGACGAAGGAGAGTCTTTCTTAATGGCCAGTTTGCTGGTAGAAACTCCAAGCTCCTTGCTGTCCTTCCACCCCGTTGTTATATATCATTATGCTAGATATTTCTTTTCCAAGCACGGGGGAATAGGATTGATGGGGTCTCGCAACGTCTGAGCCTGGAGATGTTTTGAGTGGTCCTACAACCACAACTATTTGTTTACTCATTCTTTATTATCCTTGTACTCAGGGAGGAGACTCCAATCACTCCTGGGGTGAATCTTGATTGGTCCAAGCCATTCCTAGTGGTCTCATTTCCCACTGCCAGTGATTGGTGAAACGTGAGCATCTGATATAATTCTGGCCAATTAGATGTGAAAGGAAGATTCTTGGGTAGGAATTTTCTGTGAAAGGGTTGGGAATGTCCTCATTTTCCTACCTCTTTGTGCTATTGCAGAAGGATAAAATGCTTGGACCTACAGCCATCATCTGAAGACTCCAAAAGAGGACAAAGGCCGCAACCCTGGAAATGAGAGAATGGAAAGACAGCTTCTTGATGACATAGATTTGGTTGCCAATTAACCCTAGAACTGTTCCACTTCTAGTCTTGTTATGTGAGATAATAAAATGCTCTATACATTAAGGTACATAGAGTTTGGTTCTCTGTTCTTGTAACTGAGAGCATCCTCGCGGATACTTATAACCCTGGGAAGCACTGTGACATGCACATTAGTCTGGCAATTGGAGCAGAAGGAGTCTCATAATTTTTTTCTTCAATAAAAGCCCAGGCAGAATGAGAGAAAGTTCTATGTTACAAATGCCCAGGTTCAGTTTAGGCCACGCCCACATGCACGAAGGCTCCCATTTCTTGCCATCTTGCTTTATGCCAGTGCGGTATCTTCATAATCCGGATAACAATTGAAAACCTACTTGACAGATAAAAACATCTTGACGCACAGGAGCAAGTTTCTGTCAGGATTTGAATCGGGTCAAAGCTCTCTTTGGATAACTGGCATTAACTCTCAATCGTCAGATTGTTAATATTTTTTGGGAGGTGTGTTCACAAGTTATTACTGACAACCAAGCACCAAAATTAAAAAGAAACACAGAGGCGCCGATTCAGAGCTATCCCGACGTACAGCGTTCTGCGTTCTAGTGAGCTCACTTCCTGTTGTGGGAGGGAGGAGGGTGGCACTCTCTTCAGCCCCCAGGGAGTTGTGCCCACCCTACAGCCCACCTTATCTCTGTCATAGCCCCTGGGATTCCGGCAAGCTGTTCCTGTGCTGGGGTGTGTCTGTTCCTCCAAAGGATCCTTGTACATAGGGTCTTTTTTTTTTTTTTAAGATTTTATTTATTTATTTGAGAGAGAGAGAGCAAGAAGGAGAGAGAAACAGAGAGAGAGAGGGCGTGAGCTGGGGCAGGAGCAGTCGGGGAGGAAGAGGGAGGCGAAAGAATCTCAAGCGGACTCCGCACTGAGCGAGAGCCCGACGTGGGGCTCGATCTCACGACCCTGAGATCAGGACCTGAGCCAAAACCAAGAGTCCGACGCTTTCCTGACTGAGCCACCCAGGCGCTCCCCCTCCACTTTTTTCAAGGCCAGCCCATTTCCACTGTTGGTAGAGGGGTAGCTTTGCTCCCAGTGCAGCTCTTCTTCTCTTAGCTCTGCCAGCTCTAGAGAGCCTCTAGGTTGAGTCTGTTTACTTGAGAAAAGCCAGACGCCAGGTCTTGTTTCCCCTAAATCCCAGAGGACCTATGTCAAGCGGGTGGGGTGGGTTTCTTGAAGTCTCCTGTTGCTCAGGCTTAAAGTGAGGGGGAGGCACTCTCTGCCCCTCCCACAAACCGCAGAGATCACCACTGACGACCAGTTAGAAAACACAGAGTCTTGTGCCCCTCTTCGCCCCCCTTATCTGCCCCCAGGTGGGTGATGTGCGAATGCGGCGGAACCAAACCCACGGCCTCCAGGTCCTTCCTGCCTTGAGGTTGGCTGACGCCCAAAGGTGAGGGGAGGTTGTCTCAGTCCTCGCACCACTGCCGTTTGGGACCAGCTGATGCTGTGCTGTGAGGCCTGTCCTGTACCACCGACCCTTCAGCAGTGTCCTGGCCTCCACTCACTACAGGTCGGTAGCATCACCCAAGCTGTGACAACCAAACAAGTCTCCGGACATTGCCAAATGTCCCCGAGAGTCTTTCGGGTCTTGTGCTGCTGTCAGGGGAGCCACGACTGTGTCATCCTGCCGCACAGGGCTTCTGATGTAAGAAGGCGAGCCTGGAGCCACGCTGGCAGCAGACCCCCAGAAGACAACCAAGAAACCACGTCGGTAGGAAGCTAAATCCTCCAGCTGTAATCCTTTCCGTGTCTCTCCTTTCTCTTGCCTCTCTGGAAAAGCCGTATTTACGTGTTGCCGCTTCGCCCCACGGTAGTACAGGCATTAGGAGGAAACCGGAGGGGGTGACGGGGTGACGGGGGTCAGGAAGAGCGGGAGTGCAGCTCCCTGCCCCCACCCTGCTCCAGCAAGGCCAGCTGGGGTCGCGGGGGGGGGGGGGGGGGGG
>NW_024424452.1:66111666-66398398 GCF_017311325.1 Ursus maritimus
GGGGGGGGGGGGGGGGGGGCTGATCATCGGAGAGCCCACACAGAGAGCCACGCTCTGGGCTCCAGGATCCCGCTGCTCTTCCTGCAGACACTCTCCCTTTGCTGCCAACCCCCCAGGCAGATTAGATCAGATTTCCTTCTTTCTTTTTCTTTTATTAGGAGACCAACGGTTTTCCGATAGTGTACTATTAGGATTGGACAAGCAGGAAGAGCCCCAGAGTGTGGCAGGAGCACTGATTGTGTCCCCCCAGCCACCCTAAGGCTTGATCTGGAAACGCGGTGTGGAGCTGGGGTCTGCTGGGGGAGGGGCAGGAAGAGGCTGCCGGGGACTGGATGCTCTGACAGGAACTCCTCTTTCAAAGAAGATTGCTGTTTCCAACCAAGGGCATCTAATAGAGGCTCACAGGTCAATGAGCGAGGAGCGCTCGTGGCCAAGCGGACTACAGCGGGGGGTCCCCACGTCTGCCCTGTCTGGTGCCTCGAAAGGACTCTGCCTTGCCCTGACCCCAGAGACTGAAGTCACAGCTTCAACAAGCAGACACACCTGCTTTTTTTTTTTCTTAGTGAAATGAAAGATGCAGAAGGGTAAGTTTGCTCCAGCACGAGAGGCAACAGGAGCGGAGGATCGGCAAACGTGAGGATGAGCCACCTGCTGCCAGAAGAAAAATTGTATGGCCAATAGCAGAATGGAAAACAGTAGGAAAATGCCTGGAAAGCCAGGAAGGAAAGAGATTCTGAATATCAGATCCTACCTGGCGGGCAGCTGTTTTACATGGGCCGGTCTCGAGAAGGCCCAAGGAAACTGACGGTAGAGTTTTTGGAGAATGGGGAGGAGGCCGGGACGTGGCCCCTTGGGGTGACCTGTGGTCCTCACCTTTCCCAGCTGCCATTTGCCCATATCTTCCCCTCTGACTAGTATCAGGCAGAGATCCCTCCCAGGAGTGAATCACGCCTGGCCGAAGCCTGTTTTCGTTTTCGCTAGTGATTGGCCTACCGAGAAGCAAGAGATCCAGGTCTGCCAATGGGACCCAAGGGCAAGTCTACACAGGGCTGCCTTTCCTGAATAAAGAGGGAGCCCAGTCAGGCTAAAACTTGTGTCTCTGCCCCTTCTTCCTTGCTGCGATGCCAGGGAGCGAATAACATACCTAAAGCTTTGTCAGCCAACTTCGGACTGTGAGCTGAAAGATACCAGAATGAAAAGCCTATACACAAAGGATAAGACACAAGAATGGAGAGTTGAGCTGCTGAACTCCTGGACTCCCACCCGATCCCTCCAGACTCTCTCGAGGACGACAATAAACAATCTTTATAGCTTAAGCTATGGCCAATTGTCTTTTCCTCTTGGTCTCATTCATGCGAAGGGATACACCAATGACTCGTTATGTTTCCTATTTCTTTAAACAAACTATTGAAGTAAGTTCTTAGGAAATGACTTACATTTTTTTAACTTTTTTTTTTCTTAAATCCTGAGAGCTAAGCAAAAGGTTACGGAAAAATGGAATTCTTTTACAAAAATAACACACTGCATACATATTTGCTTGATATTGTGAGAACCACTCAGGCTTAAAGAAACATTTTATGATGTCTGGTTTTGTTGATCTTGGACATGGTTATTTTACTCTCTGTCAAATGATGGATTCCCACTGAGAAGCAAGCGCTTACTTTCCACCCCCCTCCCCTTTTTGCTCTGAGGGTGCTAACAATCCCTTGTATGACAGGCACAGAAAAGAATGCGGGAGACAAATGGGGGAATGCATCCAATTCACACAAGGATTTAATGAGTCAATGTAGATTACCAACCCCTCACTGGCAAGGTTGTATCTTCGCAGTGACTTGCTCTCACCTTTTCTATCATTGTTTACTTTCTGCCAACAGCAGTAGTCAGAGTGTAGAGTGACTCGCTGCTTGTTGAGAGAGATTTAGTGGCCAGAGATTTTGAGCTATGCCTTTGTTTCAGCTAGATGTTTTCATGTAGTTTAGATTAATAAAACATGAAGGAATTTCCGGTATAATGCACGAGCTCTGCTTTGCTCTTTGATTGCATATTAATTATATGCATACATCTTCCTTCTAAGAAAACAGGATCACACATCTCTAAGCTTTAACTCGTTATCCAGGTTCCAGTTGATTCTTCCTCTGTGTGTGTGTTTGGGTTTTTTTGTTTGTTTTTTTGTTTTTAGGAGAAAATATGTAAGAAAAACAGGGACAAGTGCTTTGGTTTTGGTTGTTGCTAATAACAGAAAATTATCAGAGCAGCTATTGCCCTCATCCTTCATCATGGGCAAGAGCCATGCTAGCAAACGCCTGGGACTGAAGGTCATGCTGCCTGGCTTTGTGGGGACAGATGGCCATTGCTCATCATGTTAGCAAGAAACTTGATGCTGACTTCTGGACATCAGCTGCTCACTGTGTATATTAAGTGATAATTTACCTTCAGGTGGCATCAGGCCTTGTGCTGTCTGATCTCCTGCCACCTTAACAGAAAATATTTGGACAGCAGCAGGACCTCACTGGTCTGTATTCCACGATGAGACAAAAGCAGGTTCATTAATGTGCCTAATAACGACCACAGTAAACACTATTGCCTCTGATCATTTGGGTTTTGCTTTGCCAGCTAGGTGTTCTGAACTGAGGATCCCACGGGGCAATTTTGTAAGTTATGGATGGGGGGGGACAAACACCCCCCAAAACCCTTACTAAAATAATACGGCAGCAGCAGGTGAAGGAGGGGAGAGTGGGGCACGTTTTTGGGGGGGCATCAAGAGCTGCAGTGTTAATTTGGTGTCAGAATATTAACTTCCTTGCTGGTTGTGGCTTTATTGACAAATTCTCTGCTTCTGAAGTAGCTTAAAGTTCTCAAGAGCAGCTCCATCATTAATTCTCATTGAATTCCTGTAAGTCACTGTCTCCACAGGTAAATGGAAAAGCCAGACGCATAACACAGGCAACTCATCTCGTCTCTAGGTGCTATTACTACTGGTCCCGGTTAGAGAGTTATAGAATTTATACGTTTATGGTCTTTACCATGTTCCACAGTGGGAACATGGTAGGAGCATCTAGAATATATTTTGTCTAATAATAGAGTATAAATATAGAATCAGGGCTGGGGAAAATATGGATAGGATTGGAAGACCACAATCCAGTATGGCATGGAGATCCACAGGTCATAAAATCTCATATTGCCCCCAAAACTTACTGACAAATTTGGACCTGAGTTTCCCAGTGACCAGACCAAAAAAAAAAAAAAAGAAATAGGATCCATCGAAAAAGAGCCTCGATTTCGGAATTCACGTTTTCGTGGAAAAAAACATGGCACTTTAAAGGGCAACAGGGAACGACGTTTTCTAATAATGGATACGACATCAGGCTTCATAGGGCAGAGAGTAATAGGCACACGGGGCTGATGTATACCCCAGCACCTACGCCCCAGCACTTCTGGCTAAAGGCTTTTGTTCCAGAAGCACTCTGGGGTATAGGACCCGATCTTTATGTGCTGGTCCTAGGGAAGAGTTTGCTCTCAGCTGTGTTGCAGAGGATCTAGTCCATCTGCTGGCCAGCTGTTGTGAGCTGAAATGTGTCCCCCCCAAAATCCATGTGTTGAGGTCTTAACCCTCACTACCTCGGAATGTGACTCTAACTAGGGATAGGGTCTTTAAATAGGTAATTAAGTTAAAATAAGGTCATAGGGTGGACCCTAAGCTAGTATCATGGTGTCCTTAGAAGAAGAAGAGGTGAGGACACAGAGAGGTAGAGAGGGACGACCACGCGAAGACATAGGGAGAAGATAGACGTCTTACACGCCAAGGGGAGAGGCCTGGAACAGCTCCTTCTTTCATGGCTTTTAGAAGGAACCAGCCTTGCTTAATCTTAGAGTTCTAGCTTCCAGAACTAGAAGATAAAATTCTGTTGTTTAAGGGGCTCTGTCTCCGGTCCGTTGTTATGTCAGCTCTAGCAAACTGATACACCAGCCACGTGCACAATCTCGCATGTTCCTTCTCCCTCTGAGGTTTCCTGACAGATTTTCCCAGACGCTGCCCCACACCGCATTTAAGAAGCAGGGGGTGGGCCTGAGAACCATCCCCGCCCTCCAGCGGAGTCATGACCTAGCCCTCGGGAGAAGGAGGTCGTTGGTGGTTTCCCAAGCTCAGCCCCCATGCTTAAAAAAGAAACTCGACTTTATTCCCCCAGGCCCAGATATTAACCATAGAACCAACATGATGTCTAGTCATTTGTTTCTAAGTTACAAGGAAATACCTGGGGAAGCAACCTCAATTCAGGAGTATATTCAACAGACGGAACAAAGAATTCTGTTAAAGGGGAAGGAGGCCTACTTGGAACAGGGGCTTTTTCACTGTCTGTATCACAGATAGCTCTGGAGGAAGTAGAAGTTTGTCTGAGGGCTAATGGGTGCACACGGATGCCCTTCTCAGGAGATCTTTTTGAGGCTCCCACTCCAGGGATGGACCAGGACAATAAGAAATTATTTTATGTTTGGTAACTGCCTTCTACTTTGCAAACTGTTATCGCATTTGATTTTCACCGCATTCCTGAAAAGTCAACAATTATCGCCCTCATTCCTAAGAAAGAAACTGGGACTCAGAGATTAAGTGGCTCGTCTAAACAGTGAAGCTAGAATTTACCTAAAACCAGGTAAGTTCCCAAAGGCCTGCCACCTAGCCTGGTTTTAGGAGATGGAAAAGGAGCAGTGCCAAAGGGAGCTCCTCCCAGCTCCGCCCTCCGTTCAATGGCAAGTTGATTTAATACCTCTGTGTTTTGGTGTCCTCATCTGCAAAATGGGTATAATAACTTCGTCTACCTCGGACTCCTAGAACCGCCCGGAGAGTAAATGACACATTGCATTTGAGCAGTTTAGAACATCCCCTGGCTTATTGATGGTGTGCCTGATGGTTTATCATTTTCACTGACTGGCTGCTTTTCTCCACCCTCCTCTGAGCCTCTTTCTCCTTCTCTCTTACAGCACAAGCCCCCCTTTTTTCTTTAATAAAGGGTTGTACTTATTTATATATTAGAGAGAGAGAGCAGGGGGAGGGGCAGAGGGAGAGAGAGAAAAATCTCAAGCAGGTGCCTCGCTGAGCGCAGCACCTGATGCGGGGCTCGATCTCAGGACCCTGAGATCACGACCTGAGCCAACGCAAGAGTCTCCCCATCAACGGACAGAACCCCCGGCGCCCCACATCGCACGCCCCTCTCATTCTACATTTGCCCTGCAGCATCCTATAGCGCATTACAGACCAGCAGTCATCTCAGGGCAGAAAGTTCAATCCCAGCTCCCCGTCCCACTCCTATGCCTGCAATTTTGGGGTCCACTTCTTGGCCTGCTGCGCCATAAGTAAGTCCGAAAGAGCAGCTAACCCGAACCCTTTCCCCTGGGACCTCTTAGCACAGATTCAGATTTTGTTGTTGTTGTTGTTCTGTTTTGTTTTAGTGCAGCCACTTTCCCTTTCAAGGAGCCCCAAGTGTTTTCCCGGGAAGGGTCAGGGTGGCAGGCGCCAGGCACCCCCTCGCGGCAGAAGCCCCGCCGTCCCCAGGTCAGAGAGCGTGGGAGAGCTGCCCAGTGGGCGGGGTGGGGGCCCGGGGCCGGGCAGGGGTCCGGGTGGGGGTGGGGGGAGCTCGCTGGGATCGGTGCCCTAGGGCCCAGGGCCACCTCGTGAGCGCCAGAGAGGGACGCGGGGAGCCAGGCAGGCCTTCGAGCAGCGTCGGTGGACCTGGAAAAGGAGGGGAATGGCACCGGACTCGGGGCACCAACAGGGGACCACCGCCCCGGCGGTGAAAACGTCGTGCAGGGGGATGGGGGAGGAGCGGAGAATGCGCGGCTGCAGCCTCGGCTCGTTCCTCTCGTTCCTTCGAAGATTCCCGAGGTGCGCGCAGCGCGGGGGCGCGGCCGGATCCCAGGCACCTGCCGCTGCCGCCTCCGCCCCCCGCCCCGCCCCGCCCCGCCGCTCCGGCAGCGCGCCCGCGGGTCACGGCGAGGTGGGCGACGCGCTCGGTTCCCGTTTCCTTTTGAATTCTCACGGCGCCGGCGGCGGCACAGCAGCCGGGCTCAGCCGGCCCGTGTTTGAAGAGAGGCCGTATCTGAAAAAGGTTGAGGAAGCCGTGCCAACGAGAAAGCTGCAGGCAGAGGTCTGAAAGTTCTGGAAACACAGGTTCAAATCTGACGGGCCAGTGGCTTCCCGCTCCTGCAGGCCTGCGGACGACTCCCTCATCTTAGCAGGAGGCCAGCGTTTGGGGCTGGTCCCTGTCTGTACCTTATCACGCCACAGAGAAGGGGACCGAGGTGAGGAACCATTTCTAAGCACGACTAGGATAGGAGCGGGGTCTCTGGCTTTCTGTGCCACCTGCGAAAACGCTGAACGGATGTGGGCTGCCGGGAGCCACAGGAGCTCGGGCCGCATGTGGCCTGCGTCACTGTCACCTTTGGTTATCCAGAATGCTGGAATAAGCTATTGTGGCGCCGTGCGTGGGACAGAGAGAAGGCGTGCGTGCGCGTATGTGTGCGTGCGCGTGTGTCAGGGAGGAGGCGTTAGCTTCACATTTTCAGTGTCTGTGAGTGGTAAGAAGAGAGATAAATTGGTAATTTGGTAACTTCCAACCATTGCTGCATTTCAAATTCCCTTTAGCCGGAAAGAGGGTAGCGCAGGGGACCACAGGCAGGGGGCAGTAGGGAGCAGGGTGGGCGGTAGGGCGTGGCTCCAAGGGCGTGGCCGGGAGGGGCGTACGTGCACGTGCACCTGCGGCTGGGCACGTGACCTCCTCCCTGCGCTGCGGGACGTTCACGAGCCCTCCCATTGGGCCCTCGTCGCCGCAGACATCTTGGTTCCCAGCGTGCAGGTAGGGAGTAAACCACTCTTACTGAGAGGTGGTTGCGGGGAGCAATATTCTGTGATTTGACTTCTAACAAATCAGGTGAACGAGAATGTGTCCAGTTGCTGACTGTGGCTGCACACGACTTCCAGAGTACCGCGGGAAGGTAAATCAGCTACGTTGGTGGTTTCCGATTCCTTTCACTTCAGACGTACGGACTGCGTAGAATGTGTCCGGCAGTTTCACCTTGTAGCCCCTTAATGGAAGGCTTTCTGGAGGAGTTGAACTTGGCTCTGTGCTTTGAGTTAGAGGGGCAATTTCTATCCTGACTATAATCTCTAGCTTTATTTATCGAATGCCTTTTTAGGGTCCCACCTGTTGAGGAATGAATTGAGAACATCTCAGTCTTTGATGCTGCTGGAGGAAAGGGGTATTTTGCTTTTCGTTAAGTATGTAAATAAATTCGGCCCCCCAGGCCAGGACTCATGGTCTTACCACACACTGCTTCAGGCAGTACTGCAGAAAAACAGGGAGGACAAGAGTGTTCTAGAGCAGAAGAGAGTGGTGCTGGTTTTTCTCACGTGCTCCTTCTGTTTTGTCAGAAGTTTAACACTTGTTTTACATTTGACAATAACATTATCATCACCTGTATCAATTACTTACCATAACTTCTATATGTTGCTTCCCTCTTTCTAGAAATTTTTGTTGAGATTTAATTTTTGTTTTGCTTGAGTACCTCCTTGAATGAGCTTTTCAGAAAGAACAAAATGGGATCCATTTAGAATCCTTGCATAACAAAACATATTTTTAGTTTGCTCTTACATGTGAATAATTTGTTGTCAGGTACGGAAATCTTGGATGAGAAGTTTTTTTCTGGAAAGTCTGGAAACATTGCTCATTGTCTTCTGATTTTAGATTGACTATGAGATGGTGCCAGAATGATTTTATTTGCTTGAAAAGCAATTAAAGCAAAGAGAGTTGCAGAGAGTTGTAAGATTTTCCTTAGAAAGAAGAAATTGTCCCAAACCTGGTCTGGATTGAACTCTTTGCATGATGTATTTCTCAACTTCCTTCTGGGAAGAAATTAATATTCCTGATAAAATGCTTAAGTAATTTAAAAATAAACTTTAATGAGCTTAAAGAGAGCCTGCCTCTGGGAGATTAGCTTCCCACTCAGTGGACTGTCAGTCAAGAATCTAATGATCTTTAACCAGAGTTTCCTACGAATGTGTCCGCCGAGAGAGACATTTTTATGTTGGTTTGTTTCTGGACTCTTATTTTAAAGCAAGTGCTCATAACTCAATTTTCTAAACTTTTTTTTCTTTTAATCTTTATTTGGAGTTCAGAAATCCCTCAAGGTCATGTCTAAGTGTGAAGTATGACACAGTTCTTGATGAATCACAAGAAAGGAAGGCATAAGAAAACCACGAACCCGTTCCAGGATTTTTAACCTACCAGTGATGGACAGTTATTGTGATTAGGAAGGAGAGGGCTTTGGAAGATTTTTCTGGTGGTGGTGTGTGCAGAGACAAAAGCATAGATCTGCTCCTACCTGGGAAAGCACCTTGCTGGCTGTTTGTCAAAGCTCAGTGGACTTCAAGGGCCAGTAGTTAGAGCTGATCAGAACAGTGCTTTCACCCCACTCCACCCCACCCCATCCCGTGGTTCCAAACTTCAACCCTGCTCCAGACCAGCCTAATCGAAATTTCCTGGGGATGGAGCTCAGGCCCCATGACTGTTATTTTTAATCTCTCTTGGTGATGGATCCTTTTTTTTTTTTAAAGATTTTATTATTTATTTGACAGAGAGAGGCAGTGAGAGAGGGAACACAAGCAGGGGGAGTGGGAGAAGGAGAAGCAGGCTTCCCACTGCTGAGCAGGGAGCCCAATGCGGGACTCTATCCCAGAACCCTGGGATCATGACCTGAGCCAAAGGTGGACTCTTAACGACTGAGCCACCCAGGCGCCCACCCTTGGTGATCGATCCTAAGTTGCAACTAGGGTTGAGAACCACTAGTATACATATTCTCCTGCTGCCCTGGATCCCTATCCATTATTCTTCTCGGGTACGGTCCCAACAGCTCCTACTTTGGTTCAATTTCCCTGATACCTTGATGCCATAAAGCATCTTTATTGGCTTAGATGTATTTTTACCCACCTTAGTCATCAAAGCAACAACTATTTGTAGAACTGCCTTTTGTGCCAGGACGATGCTGAAAGGTGGGAATCCTAGAAAGTGTAGATAAGCATCCTCCTCCCTTCCTGACTTGGGTCAGGACTTGGATTCCAAAGGCACTGTTTCACGCTCTCACTGGGTCATGACGCGGTTGAAGGCCTTTTCCCCTGCATCCTCAAGCATAGTGCTCCCCTGCTCTCACCCCCAGACCCTCTGCCGCCCAGGCACCTGTGCTCTGGATTCTGTCACTGCACCCTGTCTTGTTGGAGCACAGCAGGCCTCCCCCAAATGGCCCTTTATTGGGGCAAAAACCACTCTTCAGTCCTTGCAGTCCACTGGAGACTCAGTAGGAACCAAATGTCCGCAAGAATGTAGGAGGAAAAAAATGCCACTGAGGTGGACCCTCAAGAGCCTCTTGCCTCAAATGACATTCCTTCTTTCTCCCATCATTCCAGTGCTTTCCGCTCTTCTTTGCTCATGAATAAGGCATTGGGTCCTTTTTCCTTATCTTCTTGGCATTGTCAGAGCCAAGAGGCACAACAGAGGGACTGGGAAGAGTATCTGGCTGAGTGTAAAAGGGAACATACGATTTCGTGGTCAATTTATTTTCACCTCATTCATTCTCAGGGGTACATGGTTTTCGCCTCATTGATTTTCTGTGTTCATTGACTTGAAGCCTGCTGTGTATGGGAGTTTGCTTCACGTCTTCTCAAACCTTCTTTTTTTATTGCTTTGGCAACTCTGTGCCTTAAGCTTGAACTAGTTTGAACTAATCTCAGTGGTTTACCTACTTAATATGACACTTGTCTTTTGAGTAGAAGTATTATCCTATTTAATCTTTGTACCACAAATGTTACAGTTTGAAGGGTTCTTACAAATCATCCTAGTCCAGCTCCCTCATTAAATATGATGACACCGGAGACCAGGGAGGTGGAAGGATTTGCCTGAGTTCGCACAGCTAGAAAAGCAGCTGAGCCGCCTCTGAAGGAAGGAAGGAAGGAAAAGAAAAGATTGGAGAGAGAGAGAGAAATAAAGAACTTTGCCTCAGATCTATCCGTGAAGGTACTTCTGGTCGTAAGTGACAGAACATTTGACTGGCTTAGGAAATAAGGGCATCTCTTGGCTCTCAGATCCTGAAGTCTTGAGGTCAGGTGGGCTCCAGGTGTGGTATGATCAGGGCTCGGGCTCCACTTCTCAGCGATTCTATACCTAACCAATCCTGTCAGCTTTGTTCTCAGAATGGCTCTCCTGTTGGTGCTGAGGTGACTCTGAGGTGACTCCCAGCAGCAGTAGGGCTGTTGCCTTGTTCACATCCAGATGAGGGGAGACCGAGGGAGCGAGGGAGGCAGGGAGAGAGAAAGCATGGGTCAGAAGCCTTTGCCTTCAGTCCGGTTGGCCCACTTAGGTCACATCCCCACCCCTAAACAGATACCAGAGGCAGGGAGGCTGAGCACACACCTGCATCCCTGAGCCAGGCTCTGGCAAGGAGCATGAGCTCACGAGGATTCACCTGGACCCATCAGCATCTAGGTCCGCACGTGAGGCACGTGAGGGGTCAGTGTGTCCTGTGCCGCTTGGGCTTCATGGGAGAGAGGTTGGTCGGGGAGAAGTGGAAGGTGGCGGAGGCACCAGAGGAGTCCCCAGCACCAGAAACCGTTAGGTGGTGACTCGTACATAAAGAGCGTGTGGCATAGAGCGCACACCCGGTGCGTGGTAGAGACCAGCTCTCAGCGCTCTTCTGGCTCCTGTGTATTCAGGCCTGCTGACTTGGGGGATGAACTGTACATTTTGAACTTTCCCTGGGTTGGTAAGGGAGGCGATCAAGTTGGGAGAGGAGTGGCCATGGTTCCTCCTGCCCACGGACACTGTCCTGTGATTCGAATGGCCGGAAGGAAAGAGAATTGGCTTCCTTCATGCTGTAGGAGGCTACCTCATTTGAATCAGACCCCTTCTACTCGGGGGTGGCCTCCTTAGCGCAGGGGACCATGGGGAAACCTCAGTCCGAGTAAGGATCCCACTGGCTCAAAAAGATTTGAGCCGCACAGAACAGGAAGAAGATCGGGGCTACACCTGAACATTTCCTTTGGAATCCACTATAATCCTCACTTGCCAAAATGCGATCCTTTTCAGGTGGGGTTGGAGGTGTGTGTCACCCGCCAGAGTCCTAAGGAGGCTCCCGGCCCGCCCTGTGTTCACCCCGTCCCTGGCTCGAGCTCTTTCCTTCTTTCGGAAGGTTTTATTTATTGCCATCCACGAATGCGAGTCTCGGGGCAGAGCTCCCTTCCCACTCCGAGGCAGTTTCGACGTTCGGCCATTCCTAGAACTTTTTACTATTCTGAACACTACTCATCTCAATTTATTGTCCTGGCCTTTCGCGGCTGCTCCCGTGGGCGTGTTTGGTGAAGAGGGCTTCAAGGTTTGTGAAAGGCAGGTTTTGAGGGCCTTGCAGTTAGATAACATCCCTGGGTCTCAGAGGTCCCTTTTTAAGCATCACCACCATCGACATTAATCATCCTGTTTCTGATGCAGAGACAAAGGATGTGGAACTGTTTCTGGAGGGGGGGCGAGGGGGCTGTTTCTCGGAGGTGTTTCTTCCAGTGTGGAGAGGCGGCTTCAGCCTAAGCTGTGGGGGCGGTGTGGAAAAGCTTTTGGCTTCTGAATTACAATAAGGATCTGAATCCAGGGAGCCCACAAAGATTCTGCCCCTGAAACTGTTCCGCTCTCACTTTCTGTTTTGGAAGCGAGGCCCTAAGCATTCATGTTTTCCCACCGAATGCAATTATGCATGATGGGTGCAAACAGAGGGGAGACTCAGGAACGATTCCCCATCTCTCTGTCCTTCTGTCCTAAATAACGTCCCTGAGTTCTCAGAATCCTGGGGAGTGTGTGCTGGTGTGTTCCGAGGCTGGGCTGTTCTGTCCTCTCAGGCCGGTTGGCAGAGGCTTGTTGCCTCTGAAGCTGCTGTCTTCAGTTCCTCTCACAGAATGTTTTGACGCCTCCACTGGTGGGTTAACCTGGCTCCAGGTCCAGGGTCAGTCTGGAGGATAGAAAGATGCCCGTAGTTCCCACCCTCTCCACCACCCAGCAGCTCTGAGAATGAAACTGAATGCCCCACAGACTCCCGAGGCCACCGCTGTTAAGTCTCCACACCCGCCGGTGTCCTCCGCTGTCAACCAGCCCCAGGGGTGAGCGCCCATCTCTTGTGTAGCTCTCAGAGTATGACGTCCCACCACGCCCTGTGCTGCTCCCTCCATCCTCCACCTGCCTGGTTCTAGCACTTCCACCTCTCACAGCCTCTACTGCGCGGAGTCCTGCTCTGAACCCCGGGCTGCTGGACGGACTTCTTTATACCATATGCGGCTTTTGCGAGCCCTCCTCCCCGGAGCTGACCCTTGCTCTATGCCTCCCCACCCTGGGTCAGTAGTCTCAGCGTCCACCTAGCTTCTGATTCCTGAGGGCATGACTACTAGCTGGGTTTGTCACCCCATTGAGCAAACCCAGTGATGCCCATCTATGTCATGCCCTTAGGGCTAGTCCCTATGACACTGTGTCTTAGAGTCATGGTTAGGACAGGAGGGCTATGATGCCTGCACAGAGCTGAGACGTTTCCAGGGGTCCAGGCACTCATATCTCCACCTGGATGTGGAATATCTTAGGTAAAAATGCATTCCCTTTTGAAAATGTGTGTCAGTGCTTCTGCCTTGAATCAGATATCAATCCCCTTAAAGGTATTCTTGAATTCATAGCACCTCAGTCAGTGGATACCAAAAATACAGGTACAACGCAATACAACGTTGAGGTCCCAAAAGGCTGTTTTGCAGTCACTCTCTGAACCCGCCTGCTCTCACTGACGCGCCAGCTCCCTTGGGTGGCAGCCTTCTGACGGCCATGCAGAGCTCCCAAGAAGCACTTTGTAATGCATCGAATGAGAACTTTGCTGGTGGTTTCCCTGCCAGCTTCTACAGGCCGGGGCATCAGGGTGGCTGCCTCTGAGCCTCCTCCGCACCTGTCTCCAGGCACATCGGCTGCAAAGCTGAGCCGGCTCCCACACCACGACACGTGCCGCTGTGGCCCTGCGTGAATGCTTTGCGGAATGTGTCTCTGAGCCTCATTTGGACTCCCAACTCTCTCAGGATGTCCATATCCTTAAAGGCTAATGGAAGACTTGAGTCCCAGAAATGCCCAATACATCGGAAGACCCAACTTTGTTCCCATTAATCACAGAGGCGAGCTCTAGCTTCTAAGACCTCCTAAGCCAGCGTCCATATAAACATCCCATTCTGGAGGAATCGACAGAAGGAAAAGGCAGCCACAATCGAGAACTTCCAAGTTAATGTTTGGCCAACACTGACTCTGACTTGACCTGACAGTAAATTCCCGATGGAAGAAGCTGCACATGCCCCCACTCCCAGCAACATTCCCAGTACACCCAGGCGGTTGTTGGAAATGCTGGATTTGAAGCAAAGTCTCTGAGCTCTGGGGCTGAGTGAAGCCTGACCTTGAATCCAGCATGACCTTCTACTGGCTCTCTGAATGTCTGAGCTTCCTGAATGGCTCAGAGGTGTAATAGAGGAGCAGGTGGGCCCAGGGCACAAGAAGCCCCCGCCCAGAGGAGCTGTCCCTGGTCTTGAAGCAGACCATTGCCCCATCTCTGCTCTGGGGGAGAGCAATGTAAGTAATGCCTTTGTCTCCTGAAACACCAGTGTCCCCAGTGGAAGGGAGCCCTGGCTGGAGCTTAGTAAGACCAGTCAGTCCCTCCCGTGTAGTGTCCATTGACCTAGGCCCACCCTTTCTGAGTCAGTAAGCAAGCACAGGAGAGCCAGCCTGTTGGGGAAATCGTGGGTAGAGAGAAGAGGGAGGCCGTGGAGAAGCCACGCTATTACCAGTAACATCTCAAAGGAAAACTTTTGAACCCTGAAAGAGGCGAGGTTAATAACAAAGTTCCCCCATTCTTGCCCATTTAGTAAGAGTTCTCCCAGGGGCTTGGGACGACGTTCCGTGCCTCCCTTGTCAGGACTGTGAGACGAGCCAAGGCAAGTAAGGTGATTTGGCCTGTTGTCACAGCAATGACAGTGTTAACTCAGACCATACCTTGTGTGGTGGGTATAATGGAGAAAAAGATGTGGCCTTGACCTTCATGGAGCTTATGTTTGGAAGGAAGACACAGGAGAAAAAAAAGTTAAAAAAATATATTTTTATATTATGATAAAATGAGCAAAGAAAGAATGACAGCAGACTTCCTTTATTTAAAAAAAAAGATTATTTATTTTGGAGAAAGGGAGCTCACGAGCGGGGGAGGGGAGCAGAGGGAGAGGGACGCAAGCAGACTCCCCACTGAACAGGGTGCCTGACGTGGCCGGATCCCAGGATCCCGAGATCGTGATCTGAGCTGAAATCAAGAGTCAGATGCTTAACCGACTGAGCCACCCAGGTGCCCCAAGAATGACCGTGGACTGCCTTCGGATAGGCAGGGAAGAGCTCTTAAAAAGCGATATTTGTTACTGGGTAATGAAGGATGAGGAGGAGTCAGCTGAGTCATGAGTCAGGGTAAGAGCGCCCTGGGCTAAGGGAAAAGTGAGTTCAAACATCCTGGTGCAGGAAAGAGCTCGCTCCTTTGATGACCTGAAAGAGGGCTTCTGTGAGATGAGGTCTTAAAAGCTGCTTCCCTGCCCTCACCTAAAGGCAGGGAGAAATGCCTGGGTGAAGATGAAGTAACTGGATAGCTGGAGTTAACTAGTAATCCAGAATTAATTCCAGTTATTTCAAAGAGATAAAAAATGCTCGGAATCTGCCTTATCAGACTGACCTTGAACTCTGTCGCCTAGTTGTACAGTAAGACTTCAGTAGCGCTG
Organism: Ursus maritimus; assembly: GCF_017311325.1. Classification (NCBI taxonomy): domain Eukaryota; kingdom Metazoa; phylum Chordata; class Mammalia; order Carnivora; family Ursidae; genus Ursus; species Ursus maritimus. The sequence continues at coordinate 66,126,515 of NW_024424452.1, forward strand.
TGATTTTCCTACCAAGTAGAATTCTATGTTGTACCATGACATGTGCCTTTAAACGCAGGAGAGAACTGTATTCTCAGTGGGGGGGAGATGACTAGAAAGAGGAAATCTTAGCGAAAACAAAGAAGCAAGCCAAGACCGAGACAAAGCTCTTATCTGCACAACCCCAGATTCTGGTCAAGAAAGGCTCGGAGAGATCAGAGACAAGTGGTGATCTGCGATAAACACATGGGGAGATATGGAGGGCCGTTGACGGGGCCCGGGAAGAGCCTAAGGGATGGGATTTGGGGAGCAGAGTTTTCTGGGCCAGGTCAGGCTGCCTACGGCGGAGTCAGTCCGAGGACAGTGGTGTGGAGGGCTTATATGCGAGACTGGGACGGATCCTGTGCGCCGGCCAAGGTTTATAGAAGGGAAGCCCATGCACACGAGCGTATGTGTGCACACTTGTGAAGAACATTTCACAAGATCCCCGAGCCTCAGAAGCATCCTTGGCAAGAGAAGGGTCTGCATCTCACACTTCATTCGTGGCACCGCTGACTGTGTCCCAGTCCCCTCGTACAAGTTATGACTTAACTTTACTCGGCATAGGAAAGAGGCACCAAACTGGGATCACGTGTTGAGTCCTTGCTGTAGGGGAGGGAGAATGGGGAGAAAGAACCAGCCGGGTTAGGGCTGGTCTGCGGAGAGGCCACCAGGGCAGACCTGGCTGCAGCCACCGCGCAAAAGGATGATGCTAGAACAAAGCCAGACAAGCAGTGGGTCTTCTGTCTCCTCTGCTGAGAGGCCCTGAATGACTCAGGGTCTTGCTCAACTTCCCCCAAGAGAGGGCATTGTCCTCACTGTTGGTAACCAGCCTGTGACAGGTAAACTTTTGGCGACACAGAGTGCAGTGAGCTTTTAACCCCTCACGCTGGAGCCAGGCCCATCTGCTGAGAAGAGCAGGAAGAGAAACAGCCTGAAGTCACTTTGGAGAGTGGAGACAGGCTGGTTTCCAGGCTCCTTGCCGTCTTCACCCTGAACTTCCTGCCTGCCTTCTCGGGTCCCCAGCACCCTCACCGGCCCTTAGTGGTCAGACACCTCCCTCCCAACATAGATTCCGCCCCTTTGTTGACTGGAAGCTGCCGACAAGCCTATACTTTTCCTAAATAGATCCCTACCTCCAAGCTCTGTTCTTCCTGCTGTCCCTATGGAAACACACGCACCCACATCACACCTCACTCCCCGAATAACTGGTGAGATAAACTCAGTAGGATGAATTTATACTCAGATTGTAAAGGCAGGCCTTATGTACCGTCCTTTCTAGAAATCTTTTTTCATTGAGCAAAAACTCTGGGCATTGACCATGCATCAGACCCTGAGTTAGGGGCTGGGGTGGGTGGGGTGGGGTCCATCACCCAGTGGGAGAAGCAGATGCGCAGGGTAGCCAGTGCCTGTGTGGAACACAGGGCTTTTGGAAGGAGGATCTGGGCGAAAGCAAGGGGTGACTGTCAGAAGGTGAGAATCTCAACTCTTGGTTGCAGCCTGCGGAGGAAACACTGTAGGACAGAGGAATCTTAGCATGTCCCTCACAGAACAGCCCGAGAAAAGTCTCCTGTGCACCTGACCAGTGGAGTTGATTACCAGTACTTGGGAGGTGTGGCTCACACGTCCTGAGTGTTTTCTGTCCCAGACCAGGTGATCTCTGAAGCATCTGCTGGCTCGCATTTGGGCAGAACCTGGGTTGGAGCTGTTGCCCACGAGCCCAGATGGATGGCAGAAAAACTGACCGCTAATTGATTCTTGAGTCCTACCTTGGTGGAGAGCGGTGCCCAGGGAGGCTGACTTTGAGAAAGCCAAAGACAGAGTGACTTAATGTTGTCCAAGTGTGGCTTGCTGACAGTGCTCCTGCCCTGTATGTCTGCAGTGATTTGTAGGTATTAGCCAGACTGCCAGCGTGTACCTGCAGTTAGAGCGGCTATAAATCCATTTGTTCACGGTTCCAGTATCCTGGGGCTAATCCTTCCCCTTCTAGCTCCATGAGAGAATGATGATTGCGTGAGCCAGCGTCCAGGCAGGGTGTGGTCCCGAGAAGCAAAATGCTGCAAATGGCTTGGAAAACATCTGGCTGCGATGACCTGCCTTGAAAGGTGGTAGAGCAATTTGGTTTCACTGAAAAAGATGATTGTATAAAAGCGTAACACCTACGGTAGTTCTTTCTGAAGCGGCGGGAGCACTGCCCTCGCTGGCGTAGACCACAGGCCTGGGCTGCGTATCCACACCCGGTGTTAGGTCATATGAGGCGCCTACTGCATTTCTCACGCTTGACATGGGGGTGGTTGACTGGATTGCAAGTGTGTGTGTACCCTTGGTCTTCTGACTCTGTGGGCCATGTTTCTGCAAGGGGAGTCTTCAATGTTGGAAATGGCCAGTAGTCTCTGGAGGTGCTAAAAACATATATCTAATTTTTGGGGTCCCAAAGAATTCTTTTCATTTCCACTTTCCAGCTGCCCCCAGATGCTGCTTCTGTCTCTATATGTGTCCATCAGTCCTATTAGTGTGTTTGCCACGGTAATAGTTCAAAATAAAATCAAATCATGCTAATAGCATTTTCAGATTTTTATATCTTTTTGTTTTTAGGGTATATTTTAATTTTTATATATTTTTAAAAATGTTTATTGAGAAAGAGAGCACGAGCAGGAGTGGGGGAGGGGCAGAAGGCGAGATGGCATCTCACATGGACTCCCTGTTGAGTGTGGAGCCTGACATGGGGCTTGATCTCATGACCCTGATATCCTGACCCGAGCCAAAATCAAGACTCAGACGCTCAACCGACTGAGCCACCCAGCGCCCCTAAGATATATTTTTAAATTATAATGAAAATCCATTTCATATAACTGTAAAACTTTTAAACTTTGTAGCATCTTGACTGTATTAAAAACTATTTTTGTTCCTCCTCTTATTACAAAGAACAAAGGCCAAAACCCTGCAAGTTATTATTTTTTTCTTTTTTCTGTCGTGGGTGGAATTGTGTCCTCCCAAAAGACGTGTTCACACCCTCATCCTTGCTACCTGTGAATGTGACCTTATTGAGAAAGTGGGTCTTTGCAAATATCTTCAAGTTCATACTAGATCAGCCTAGGCTCTAATCCAGTGATGGTGTCCTTACAAGAAGAGAGACGTTTGGACATAGACACAGACAGGCAGGGAGAACGGCACGTGACGTTGGAGGTTGGTGACATTGCTCTAAGCTGCTACACTGAGGATTGCTCACAACCACCAGATGCTAGAAAGGCAAGGAAAGATCCTGCCCTTGAGTCTTATGAGCGGGCATGGCGCCGTAGACACCTTGAATTCAAGACATCTTGGACTTCAAGCTTTCAAAACTGTGAGGGAATGTTTCTGTTGTCTTTTTTGTTTTTTGTTTTTTTCCTGTTTCTGTTGTCTTGAGCCGCATTTTGGGGTCGCTTATTGCGGCAGCCCTGGGAAACTAGCACAGCTTCCTTTCTCTAAACTTGGATTATTTGATGTTGGATCTCTAATCCAGTGTTTTCCCTGTGAAAGGTTTATCAACACCTGTGCTTAGGTCTGAGATCATACAAACGACTTTTCATCTCATGGGATGCACAGAATTCCAGAGGAATGTCAACCCCCAAAGCCAAGATCCTGCTCTCCTGGGCCTTTAGTGCGATAGCCTTGGGGGTCGGAAAGGCTTGCACTGTCGTCTGCTACCAGAGGTGCGAACTTGATCTCCCCAGGTTGTGTTGTGGTGGTGGTGATAACTCAGGGATCTGATCGTTTTGGGGTACCCATCCAGGAGGCAAGTTCAATTAAGTGACGTCAACAAAAGTTAGCCTGGTGTATTTTCCACAAATGTGTCTCCTTGGTTTGGCCATTGGTTGGATGAGTTCTGTCAAGGAGACAGTGACATCTGATATAATTTTATTGTTTGATGATTTGTGGTTTGCTAGTTTTAGCAGGCAGGAAGTTAGGACAAGCTATCATAACAGGGCTGGTAGTGCCTGGTCTCACAGATGAACTCATGAACCATGGTTTTATCCACAGGCTAGATTACAAACACACTTTATTGTATCGTGTTGTATTTTGTTTTGTCTTTTGCAAAATTAGCCATTATTAAAACAGAGGAACATTCTGGCCGTAACATGGCAGAGTGGATAATCTAATAGCAAGAGATAAGAAAAGAAACTCCTTTGTACAGTTTGATCTTTTTGTTTGAAAGATTCCTAAGCTTGGTACATTTATTTAGGTCTCGATCTTGTACCCAGACTCTATTTTTGGTTTGTTTTTCACTGGTGATGAACACTGTCTTGGAGACTCTAGGCCGGGATAGTAGGAAATCTCCAGAACTCAGAATGTAATTCAATGAACCATGATAGAAAGATGCAGGGTTTCTCCTAGCACAGGGAAGGGGGCAGCTAACATTCCTAAATATGTTAAATAAATATAGTGTAACCCAGCTACAAGCCGAGGTGTCCACAGAAAGGATATGGTCAAAGGGAAATAGGATTTGAAGAAGCAGAGTTTGCCTGGAGAGGAACGCGGATATTTCTGAGTGGAGATTTCTGTCCTCTGTGCTCTTCTGAGCTTGATTCCTGCTTAAACTCAGTTAAAGCAACATCTCCTCCGGACAGTTTAATGGCACCCCAAAATCAATACGTCCCAAACTAGCACAGGTCCCAGCACACAGCAGGTGCTAATGGAAAGTATTTTTGAATAATAAATGTAAATGCCCCCCCAAACCTAGTCTCTCAGAATTTCTCTTTGTAGCGAATGGCACCACTTAGCTAGAAACTTCTGTCAGTTGATTCTTTCCTCTGACGCACCCCATCTCCCTGCTCGCTGTCTCCAGCCTACATTCCCTGAAGTAAACACACGTCCTCTGTTCGGCCTCCAGCAGGAAGGCTCTGTGGTTTCTGCCCATGTGGCCTGACCCCTGACTGCAGGCAGCTTGAATCCCTCCCTCCAGCGAGACTCCCACAACCTTCTCTGTCACTGCATGTGTAGATCTATCCATGCTCTCTCTGTCCCCAGACGGATGGGATGGTGACCTCCCCAGCCTGAGGCCCCTCCTCACTCCTCTCTGCGTACGCGCTGCTCAGCCTCTGTGGGGAAACAGCGGAGACGAGAACACGGCGCCCGAATGAACGGAAGGATGCTGTCCGGCCCAGGGGAGGCCGGGGACGCACACAGTGCAGTCTCTGAGTCTCGGGCTGAACTTGGTTGCAGCAGCAGCGCCCCGAGGCCGACGAGGAGCCGTGAGTTCGGGAACGGCCCAGAGCAGACGCCAGAGCAGTTGGCGGCAGGTGGAGGAAACCAAGGTGAGAGGAGTCTGGTTTCGTAAGCCTCGGGCAAATCCCTTTTCAGAAGCAGTTGCATGTCCTTGTACAATAAATTGGCGTCGGCACTGCGACCCGGGGCGTGCCCGGCACTGCGACCCCGGGACGTGCCCGGCCCTGTGTCGTGCTCAGTAGTGCACACCCATCAGCGGGGTGGCGGGCGCCCTCGGGAGCGCCGTGGAGCGACGAGCCAGGAAGAGGGGGGCAGCTCTTCCTTCTTCCCTCGCCGCTAATGCGCCTTGTTGGGAAAGCACCTGATGGGGTGAAGGTCACCCCCCTGCCCCTCCCCGCTGAGGGCCACCGTCCTTCCTCCCCATGGGTGGGAACAGTTGGCACCCCACAAAGACTGCTGGGCGGATCTGGAGACCCTCTACCCTGGAGAGGAAACCGTGGTCCTGCCTGGAGTCTGTCCCTGGTCTGGACTCTGTGGTCACGTGCTGTAATCCGAATCAGCATAACTAAGGAAGCCCCTTGGTGAAAGTCAGGGTACCGTGAGAGAGCTTGTGCTCACGCTCGAGTGTGTTTCTGTTTTATTGTCTACCCCAACAAGCTCGGTGGTAAACAGGGCACGTGGTCATTAGGACATCGCCGGCTCTGAGCAAGTTCGGGAAGCAGGCACGTGGTCGATGCAGCATTGTGAGCCTCTCCACCCGGCTTTACATGCAAGCCTTCTTCGGTCCTCCAGCGTACTGTGGGTGCATCCAACAGTGGTAAGCATGGGGCTCCCGGCAAGTGAGCAGGGGCCAAATTCTAGTTCTTTTCATCATCTGTGAGGGGACCTTGGGCCCCACCATGTTTTACTTTGATCTTAGACAATCCCCAGAGTAAGACAAGGCCGTTCCAGCCGAACACATTTATTAAAATGAGTAACTGCCCTTGAGCCCGTGCGTGAACCTCGGCAGAAGTAAGGTCAGTCTTCTGAAGACCTGGCATCTTTTTCCAGTGCTATGGTTTGTCGATAGATGGTCTCTGGTGGAATCATTTTTTTTTTAAGATTTTTTATTTATTTGAGAGAGAGAGAGAGAGAGAGAGAGCACATGAGCAAGCAGGGGAGGAGCAGAGGGAGAGGGAGACGCAGACTCCACGCTGAGTGCAACGGAGCCCGATGCGGGGCTCGATCCCAGGACCCTGAGATCATGGCCTGAGCCGAAATCAAGAGACGGGCCCTTAATTGACTGAGCCACCAGTGCCCTGAAATCATTTTTATTCTATAGAATGGTGGGTACCTAATGCTGGCCCACGGAAAAGGGCCTTTTTGTGACTAAGTTATTGACACTTAATAAGGAGTAAAATCAAAACTGGGGAGAGAAGCTCTCCATTAAGTTCAGTGTACTCACTCAGTCTTCATTATGTATCTGCTGTATATTCTGGAGTTTGAAAGTGCCCTTTCTACCCGAATCAAAGCATGAGTCAACAGACGACTCCAGAATGTAGAACGTTCTACGAGACAGCTTGCTAGAGTGTTCAGAAGAGCCAATGTCATGAAAAACAAATGATTTTTAAAAAACACATGGGGCTACTATTTTAGATCAAAAGATACTGAAGAGATAGAACAACCAAATACAGTGTATGGTGCTGGATTAAATCTCAAATGGGGAAAAAATCTATAAGGGAGATTTTTGAAACAACTGATGACATTTAAATATGAACTGTTTGTTAGGTGACATTGAATTCATGTTACTTTTCATGGGGCAACAGTACTGTGGTTGTTTCGGAGAATTTTTTTTCTTAGGGATTCAGGACGCAGTGCATTGGGGTGAAGTGGCATGACATCATACCTTTCAAATGGTTCTATAGAAAGGAAAGCTAGCAATAAAGCCAATGTGGACAGATGTCTCGAATTTAGGGGATGGGTCTTCATTGTGATATTATTTCAGCTTTTCAATGGGATTGAAAAATTACGAAATAAAAAGCGGGAAGAAAAGGTTCAATACTCTTGATAAAATATGTTACTAGGACTAGGCGTTGGGCAGTATTCTCTTGCATGATGTGAATTACTTTACAATGAAAACATTTTGGAAACAGCTCCACAATCCCCTTTGTTTTATAAAATGGTAGCTACAGGGAATAGTTGCTTTGTATTAATATCCAAAATAAAAACTGGGCAACTCCGCATTGGTTCTTCTCTTTTTTTCCTTCTTAACATTGCTGGTCTGTAGAGTCTAGATGTCTAGAGAGTGACGTACCGGTGCTCGGCTCGTGCTGTTCCGTTCTGTAACACTCTTCACATCATGGCACATACAGGAAGTGGTGATGTGTGTATGGCCGATGGGGCGAGGCTGCTCATGTCTGACGGCGACTAGCCCAGAAGCTCTGGCTGCACCGGGGCGAAGGGGTCACTATCTGGGCACACCGTGAGCCATCTGGGCCACACAAGTGTGCCATTGTCAGAGGTTGGGAAACTTTGCTTCCATGTATAGCCATACTGTGAACTGCTTTACACACAATTTGAAGTGTTTGCTTGAAAAATGCCATCTCGTATATGTCCAGCCCAGCGTGGATTCAGACTTCAGACGCAGTGGGGTTTAGGGATCGTCACGCGTCTGCAGTCGTACTGAGCACCTGCACCGTGTCCTGTCTCCCTAGCACGTCTCCGTCTGCATCAGCACTCATCCCAACACTTGTTAGGATGGATCTTGAGTTGTAATGAGGTTAACTACGAGGCAGACTCCTACAGGAGCATATGGAGCGAACTCGGGAGCTAATGTTCTATCTCTGGCTTTTGTGATTCAGTCCAACTTGAATGTATTGAGATGAGGCAAGAAATGACTCTGAAGACAGAAGCCAAGAAAGGACAAGTTAACCCAGGTTGAGACAAACCTTTTTCACAAAGGAACATTTCGTGTTTAAAGCACAGAGTTCGGAAGTTCTAAATACTTAATTTAAATGTATTTAAATTCTCTGTTAGGAGCCTGCTCTACTGAAGAGGAACGAGCATTGACTGGGCTCACGAAGTGGTTTCTTAACTCTCCTGGTGCCTCCAGATAGCCTGGTGAGCCTCTTAAAAACACATCTTTCTCGTCTTTATTCCTGAGAGATTCTGATTCAGTTGGTCTAGCATCTGTCAAGTACTGAAACCTAGAATCAGAGGCTGAGAGTAAAAACCGGAAGTCGAAAGTGCTTTCCAAGTAGGAGACATACGTTTCATTATGTAGCGACGGTAATTTCCTTCCTGCTTTTGCCTCCTCGTTTCCCAACATGGTTGACTGAATCCATTTGGAATGGAGTTTTTCTTCTGGAATCCCTGTGGTCTTAACTCTTTCTGTTGCTTGGTGAGAACCCACAGAGCTGTGGTTAGCCCCGAAGAGATAACTGGACGGTACCTGCCTGAGAACGTGTGAGCGCACTACCGGCTGAGAGTGCTTTCTTTCCGGAGCCAAATTCTGCTGCTGCTGTGGCCTTGGTTGGTCTAGACTGATCACGCCTTCGCTTCCTTGCATCACTGTGGTCACCTCAGCGTTCTCTGCCTTGACCAACTGTCCTCAGTGTGCGCCACGTAGAATATGGAAAACAGGCGGGCCGTTGCTTAATTTCAGACTCCTATTCCAACTTCCGTTTTCATAGTACACATTTTTAGGTCCAACTACAAACATGGCAAGAAGATGATTTATAGCTCCAGATAAGAGTATGACTTTAAACTGATGCTGTGAGTTGCCAGATCGAGTTCGTATGGTCCGAGGAAAGTAAAACTCCCAGAGGTTCGAGTGTCCTAATGATGATGATGGCGAGAGCCAACCCACAGTGTTTACTATCTGTCAGCCGCTGTTCTCAATGCTTGCTGCCCATTGATGAACTCAACCTGCCTGCCTCAACCCGTTCCATCCTGTTACTATCATCTTTACTTTACAGAAGAGGAACCTGAGGACAGGACGGTTCTACCCTTGAGTTTGCCATTAATAAGCCGTGTGAGCGTGGATGTGTCACTTAACCTCCGAGGACCTGCTTTCTGATGGGGTTAGCGGGGCTCCGCTAATGATCGCTGTTCTCCTTATTTCTGACCAAGGCACCCCACTTCTGTTTGTTTCTCTTACCGATTTGGTGCAGTGATCTAGTATTTTCCACCCTTGCCCTACTTTGTTTTCTATTAACCTCTTTTCCTACTTCCTCAAATTCTTCTACATTTTGACAGACTTCACTTCTAGATGTAGGCAACATCGACATAGTTCGACCCTGGGGCTTAGGGACTATTTAGGAGCTGGATGTAAGGGTTGGAACATTAACGAGTCAAGCAGTGTCGTTTCCCTGAAGATAAGTCAGTGAACGGTGAGAACGACCGCAGTAGTACTGGTGGAGGCATGGCCCCTCGGGGCGTTATGGCCATCTTGTATAGCATTTTCCTGAATATGGACCACATAACTGCTGGCATAGTTGTGCTGTAAAGAATCAGAGCATACTGACACACCTAAGAATGAGGCAACTACATTAGGACGTGTTGTCCTTCCAAAATTGAAAATACGGACTGTGAGATTGAGGAAGTAATAGAAAAATACTCAAGACACTGAAGAGGACTGAGGTACTCTGTTTACACCAAATGCCTAGGAGATCAATGGACTGTATTGTTCTCCATGGTGACGTACTCATTCCAGAGAAACAACTATCTAATGGGGAAGCTGAATGTCATGAGAGCAAATTTCAGAATCATTTGGGTGATGGGTATTAAGGAAGGCACGTATTACATGGAGTACTGGGTGTTATATGCAAACAATGAATCATGGAACAATACATCAAAAACTAGGGATGTACTGTATGGTGACTAACATAACATAATAAAAAATTATTAAAAAAACAAAAAACCAAAATCATTTGAATCTCTTGATCTGCCATGTCATTGGAATCTTGAAAGGGGTAGTTTTCTATCCCTTACCTGCAGAACTGAGTGTTCTCGTGGTCACCATCTTAACAACTTATGTAAAAAAAAAAGCCTGATAGGTGATGAAAAGTATTCTTAGCTGTGTGCCTACCTGGCACTTGTAACTCTCAGTTCTGTATTTTACATGAGACCATGGGGGGTATGGATTCCTCCAAGTATTCAGGTGATTCACACGAATGAAGGCGGTACATATGTTGGGCCAAAACACTGTTGGAAACCTCTTTGTCAGCAGGGAGCAGAAGTTCTATTAATTAAAATGTTCTGAGAAGGTACGGGGTGCATTCCCAACGAGACATCAAACTATTTTCATCCTAATTAAGGATCTTGGCATCTTGGAATGTAGGGAATTAGAATTTAGAGAGTCTGTGGCATTTCTAGAAGTTGGGTCAGCAGACTCAGACCGGATCCTTCAAGTGAGGAACTGGGCGTATTTGGATAGAGAGCCACCATTTTAGATAGCTGATATTTATTCAGTCTCCTCTCCATGTTCAGAGAAGATCATGGGAAGGTAAGGGGTGAAAAGATCAGAAACAGCTAAATCTTGGGTAGCGGAGTGAAGGACACGGGACGTGAGCAATAATCACTGACCCTGTATGACAGAATGGGGATTGAATGGAGGGTAGTCTACCTGTACGGGAATATCGGCATGTCCCGAGACCATAGCCCGTGTGGGGCCGGAGCTCAGCATACACACCTTGTCTGGGAAGAAATGATGTCACCAGGATTTTTAGCCTAAGACCTAAACAAATTCATTTTTTCATGGTGATCTGGTGATTCACTGTGGAAGCTTAGTGTTTTCTGTGTGGATTTTGAAACCTCATAAAGCTGTTGAGGCATTTCCTTACTGTACCTCATCACGTGTATAGACTGAGTACAGATCTTTGGATGTGATCACGAGCCATCTTATCTGTTGTCAGGAACTTCATTATTAATGCTTTGAAGCACCAGTGAATAGATAGAAGTTTCATCATTGGAAGACACTGGTTAAATAATCCAAGCTGAATAAACAGGAGGTAGACGCTGTCCTCTGGACCTCACATTCCTGGTAGAGCATCAGTTTTCAAATGACAGACTCTGGGCTCATCCGCCACCTCCGAAAATGATTTGAGAGGAAAGAATCTGGAGATTCAGATGTTAGTGCTCCTTAAAAAAAACAGCTTTCCTAAATGAGAAAAGAAAAGAGAAAAACATTAGTTTTTGCATTGCAGTGATGTTGTGAGATGAAAGTACTTTTTTTTTTTTTTGAACTTTAAAGATGAAAGTGCATTCTTAACCCAAAGAATGGTTTGTGTTGGCACTGGTAGAATTGACATTTGAGAGAGGAGGGAGAGTTAGCTTCTGGTTGGAGGGCCAACACCCGACCTTGTTTAGTTCTACTGGGAGGCGGTCAGGGCTATCAGTCGGCATCGCCCTACCACCCGTGTGCACCCTTGGTTAATACTCTGCAGAGCAGAGCCCAGAAAATGGGAGTGTATGGCTTACACATCAATCCACATGTGTAACTCTGTCAATTAAAAGACCAATAAGCAGGCCGCTTAATAGAACATTATGCCATAGATTACTCGGCTCGACATATTGATTGTTGAGCATTTCCAATTTGTTTATCAGAACAAAGTTATTCTTTTTTAATTACTTGGCCAATTTATTGTTGTGTTTGGTGGCTTCTGTAGTATTTCCTTCCATGTAGTTTCACGTTGAAGGAAATGCCCTACCTCAATTCATGTCGAATTGGTTCTGGAGCATGGGTTTCGCACGATCAAGACGACATTGACCAACTTCACGCTGTTAGATGAAGTTGGGGTGGCCAAAAGATGGGTAGAGAGACGTAAAATTGTTGTAAAGGGTTTTTTGCCTGGATTCAATCTAAATACATCTCAAAAAATTGTAAAATAGAATCTACCAGCTAAAACTAATGAGCACAAAACTGCATTGATTTGGCCCAGGGTGGACAAATAGAACATCTGGCATATTTGGCACCAATGACACAGCTGGCATTGTTGGAAACGTTTCTGCAGAAGGTACAGATGCAGAAATGGGAGAATTGGTACAAACAGTGCAGATGGAACAGTTGGAACAGATGACAGTGGGCAGAGCTGGCGATGCTGGCACAGGTGTCGTAACCTCAACAGCTGGCACAAGTTGTGACAATCCTGGGATTTCTGAGTACAAGGCACATGTTCATTTTGGCTTTGGCTGCAAAGAGATAAGAACATTTTATAATTAGTAAATGTGCCATTTAAAAAAGAACTTTTTCCCCCCTCCATCCTTAAGGACATCTACCTCCAACTGTTAAAGCTTGGAATATGGAGCATTTTTGCAAATTAGAATTTCCCTGAGAAAGCCATAATTGATAAATACAGATTTCATAGAAGAGGCAATTAGATATTTTTGTTCTGACATAGATAAAATTCATGAATGGAGTTTCTTCATAGGAGTTGGGTGGGAAATAAAGGTCAGATTTTTGGAAATAAAAGTACACTTTGCATTTAAACCGAAATTTGTCATCAAATTAGCTGTTGTGTGTTTCTGAAATGTAGGGACTATTCCCCAATTATATGAAATTTCCCATAGAATCACGCTTGAAGACATGGTACAGAATTGGAAACCGGTCTACAGAACAGGTTGGGAAAACAGAAAAAATGCTGGAATACATAATATGGAGAAATCATGAATTGCCACTTTCAAATACCAATGGGACTTGGCTCTAATTTCATTTAAAATGCTATAATTTGGGCTTGAATTAAAAATACAATATAGTATAATCTTTTGGGCAATGACATTTAATACCAGATGAAAAGTTGAGAGAACAAAGAAACTTATTTGTCAGTGGCTAGAAATAGCACCGTTTCTTCTTACATTTTTGTTGTAACAAAAGTCTGCTCATATTATGGGAAAGCCAAAAAGTCTTACCTAATTATAAAATAATAAAAACATAAGAAAGGATTAGATAACAGATCCTTAAATTTATATGCACATTCTCTTGAACATAGTGGGTGCTCCATAAATTCCTGATGAGTAAATGAACCTAGGGTCTAAGAAATACCAATATTCAGAATTTTTTTAAAAGGCCACTAATTACCCCCTGTATTAACGACACATCTTCCGTTAGAAAGAAACAAAATGAGCCAGGTCTCAGTCCTCCTTAAAGCCTCAAACTCAACACGTACATGTTAGCCAACTTCCTTCCCCCGAGGGAAATCATAGATGCGAAAGAAGAGTTGGACGTTCTGTACTCCCTATCCTCAAGTAAACCCAAAATCCTTTAGGTTTTCCAGTTTATATTGAACTAAAACCAGCATAAGAAATCATCTTCTAGTCATTATTGATGCAACACCGTGAATGTTATCTATCTGTTTCAAGACTTTTGGGAAACTCCTACAGTGAGAGTGAATTATTTCAAACTGGATATCGAGTTCTTGACCATTGAAAACATACAGTCTTTGTTTCCAGATGACTCTTGCATATCGTTAGCTACAGTTAATTAAAAAAAAACAAACCACAACTGTTGAAAGTCATTTAAGCATATTTGATTTCAATTTCTCCATTATCTCTACTTTGTTATAACCTCATGTTGAACTCAACTAAACTATTATTATTCAGAACTTTAATTCTATCACTTAACATTAGTTCATTTCTTGACTGAGATGACAAAAAATGTTTCTGCTTCGGAACAGATAAAATACCTTAATTTGTTAACTGTACCTCGGTGACACAGAGCAACTGACAGAGGAGGGGGGAAGAGGGCTTACTGTTCTCTCGGGCACAGAGATGGTGGCAGGTGACTCACTAGCTGAGCAGGCTGGAAATGCCCAGTTCGCACCTCCTCGCCTAGTTTGCAACACGGCTTCGTGGCCACACCGCGGGTGAGCAGGCCTTCTCATCAATAAATGCCGGATGGAGAACGATCCCTCCAGGAGCAGAACGAGCAGGGGTGTTTCCGGGGTTTGGCGTCCATCGGGTCAGCAGGCGCGTTCCTGAAGGGAGAGGGGGAGGGGGAGTCATTCCTCTGAGCCTCTGCCTTCCTCAGGAATTAAACGAAAATTAAACACGAAAGAGGCAGTATGCTGCAGCCATGGGATTCCTTCATCATTGTCCCAGCCATTGTCTGTTTCTAAGCACGTTGAACTTTCCGATGTATTGGCGTCTCCTCTTACGGAAATACCCTCTCCCTTTTCTTAGCTCCAAGACATCAGGATGTGCTTTCATTCCACCGTGCAAACAGTTGCCGCACAGTATGCCTCCCCACTGTCCCGGGCAGCTTCTCGTCTCCGCACGTGGCAACCCGGGCTGCTGCTTTTGCTGGGACTCCTGGGAGAGAGGCGGTAAACGGAGAGGAAGCACATCCATTTGAGACAAAGCCACTCACAAACGCAAGCAAAAAATGCAAGGGAGACTCACAGATAGTTTCAAGCATGGAGGGAATGTTATATTCAGACATGATCTCCTCCCACCTTCCCTGCATGGTCCCGACGGTCCCTAAGTACACACCGGCCCCGGCTGCCCTTCCCCTCTGGGGTCGTGAGCGTCCACTCCCGCAGCGGGCGGGGCACCACGCTTGTGTGGCTGAGGGCAGAGCTTGCTGGCCCCAGGCCCGCTGCAAAGGCTGTGCTCTGATTGCCAAGATGCGACAACATACTGTAAAATGACCCACGCTTGTCTGTTGGAAGAGGGAAAGGAGGGAAGGAGAGGCAGGTAAGAATCGGGTGGGGTGGGTTTTTTTTCTTATGGAAACCAGAGTAGTCCCTACAGACGTGAGTGGGCTGTTGCTAGTGACCCGTCGTGTAAAACCTACCAGATTTAAGCTATGGTCGATTCCCCGAAACTATTATGCTGGTAACTGTCATTGTGTTACGAGAATAAGCAACTAATTGAAGCATGGATACATTTACTCATGTTTTAAAAATGTTTTAGGACAAGAACATTAAAAACTTACAAAATAAGTAGATAGAATAAGGTAACGAGCTCTCAGGTGTGTCCTAGACTTACCAATTATTACTATTTTGCCAATTTTGTTTCTCCTTCCTCCCTGGCATCTGCTCACGCTTTCCCCCTCCCTTTCCTGGAGTAGTTTCAGGCAAATTCAGAATGTCATTTCACCCTGAAATATTTTGCTATTCATCCCTAAGAGACAAGGACAACTTTTTGAAACCCAGTGACCAAAAATAACAATATTGCCTTGCTATCGTTCCCCCCCCCAGTCCAGCTTCAGAATCCACTGCTTATCTCAGAGGTGTGTTTGTACTGTTAGCTTGTTCAAAGTGAGTCCCAAACAGAGTCCTGATTATGTCTCTTAGGTTTATTTTAATCCCTCTCTTTTCATTTCGTTGATTGTTGGATAAAGCAAGTTATTTGTCCTTAAGATGTCCTACACTCTGAATTTGATTAGTTGCTTCCCTGTAAAGACATTGAACCTGCTCTCTATCCCTGTATTTCCTGGACGCCGGTGTTTGGAGCTGTGGGCTTGATTAGGTTCAGGGTCAAGCTTTAGGCATCGCTGGTGCTGTGTCATTACTTCGTGTCGCATCCTGGAGCACACGGTAGCCGATGGTCCACTTTCAGGGATGCTAAGACTGGTCTGGGAGCTCAGGTGCATACACTCCTGATCCGCGTAAGACTATAATCATCGGTTCCTAAGCTGCTTTGCACAGATGGATGTCTCAGTGTCTTTATATTATCACCAAGGAGTCCTTCAATTGTTAACAAAAATCTTTGATATTGATTTTATTAGAGAACTGCCAGTGGGCAACATCAAGTTTCTACACACACGCACACACATGTGCACACACACACGCGCGCGCACACGTGCACACATGCACATACACACCCCCACACACATGCACACACCTGGAATTTTTCCATAGCATACATATACCTTGTGGTAATCTAAATCTAAATTATAACATGCTCTCTGTGTCCAGATGTACAGGCCATTTGCACGTTGACCAATGAACAATAGATCAGATCACTGATCAGTTAGCGTTTGTAGTAATTAGAGTAAATATTTGTGGTCTGGTTAGTTCCAGCCATATTTGCAACCAACTTGGATCAACTGTTCATTGCTATATAACCAGTCTACCAGTGACTGGCCCAGTGGTTTCAGGAATGCCAATGGCTAAATGAATATAAGTATTCTAGTCTATTCTTCATTATTTGGGAATTCATCATTGTGATTGTCAGATATTTGAAAATGTCAATGTGGTATGATTTTTACTGTAGATCATTGATAAAGAATAATTGGAAATATAGCAAAATATGTGGAGACACATAATTCCAAAATATAAACATTCAGATTGAAAGCCTATGATAAACTGTATACTAAATTTGATTATTTTGAATAGATTGTTACAGAATAAATACAACTGGAATATACGCAATTACACATTTAATAGACATGTCAAATGTTTCAGAATTTTAATGCTTATGTTTCCTGATCTGCTTGAAAACGGAAGTGTTAATGTCACTGGTCTAGGATTCACGAATACAAAATTCAGTGCTTTTCCAGTGGTGATTCATAGTAGCTATAAACACTCTTGGTAGCAATGAAACATTTCAAGTTTTTCTGATACCTTAATAGTGAAAAATGCCTTGTTTCTGTGTGACGTTTAAGGTGCATTTGGTCACGGCTACTGCCCTGTGGGAGAGGGCATTTGAACAGATGAGAGAGCAGAGCTGGGGAGCTCACGTGTCATAAGCGAGGCCACGCTAGCGATAAAGGACAAAGGCTTTCCTCTGGACCACGCTGAACCCAGTTTGAACCGACTGCATTCTGTTCTAGAAGGAAAGTATGAACGCACGGCTGCCCGTAGAGCCTCAGTCATTTTGAAGTGTAGGCCTGTCCGAAGTGCTGAAGAGGCTTCCCGTTAGAACGTGTTCTGCCTGCTGCTGGGTTCCAGGGAGCTTTGGTCAAGAGCTTTCCACAGTCCGTGTTCTGTTTACCTGGCAGAGGGTGTTGGATTGCCTCCATAATTCTCTACCAGGCATCTCTCAGCTAAAAACCTCTTCCTCCTTTTAATGCTCGCAGGGAAGCTGGGCTTTTATGTGGTTTTTCCCTTCCTTTCCTTTCTTTTATGAAAATGGAAAAAAGTTGGAGAGAGATATGGTACAGGCTTTTGTAAAATGTTCATAAGATCCTTGATTTCTCAATCTAAAAAATTTTCCCCCCTCAAATACGAGAAAGTTTTCCCTGGCAACCACCCCTTTAGTCTGTGTCCCTTCTCCTCCCTGATAAATGTCCAATCTCTGTTGGGCGGAATTTCTTCATTAAGCTCCACTAGTTTTCAACGTGACTTCTGCTGTTGACCCAATTTTTTAGAAGAATTGCCTTTCTTGTTCTCTGGCTCCCATACTTGAAAAAACATTGAGTTAGAAATCATCCTCATTAAATACATGTTTAAATAGAGATACATATTGCTTTTCTTAGGATGTCTTTCTAATCTTCTAATAAAACTATAACCATTAAAATTTCTTTCAAGATTTTGTTTATTTACTAGAGAGACCGAGAGCACACACGCGGGCTCACACATGTGTGAGCAGGGGTGAGGCACAGGGAGAGAGAGAATCCCAAGCAGACTCTGCACTGAGTGTAGAGCCCACGCCGGGCTCGCTTGCTCGACCCTGACATCACGACCTGAGTGGAAATCAAGTCAGTGGCTTAGCCCTACTGAGGCACCAGGTGCCCCATGACCATTAAAATTGAGAAATAATGTTTTCTCCCTGATTAGAACCCCATCTTCTGGTCTTTTCATTGGATATGGAGAAAAGCATAGGGTGCTGTTGAGATAATTGCTTAAGTGAATTTAGGGAAAGATCAAGAACTTGAAATTCCTGAGCCCAAAGGGGAAACTGATGAGACACGTCTTCAAAGCTCTATGGTTTGCAGCCATTGTCAAAAAGATCTCACAGGTCACTGTATTCGCTTTAAAAACACAAAGTGAAATATATTTAAATTATAACCAAGAAATAAAAAGACATAAGGATAACCTTACGAGTAATTGTTTTAATATCAGAGCAGGATTCTAAGAAACTCTTGGAATCTTTAAGAACAACAAGAACGAAAAGCAATCATTGATCTTGGATTGCTGGGAGGCTAGGTGCCGAACCGGAGGTTTGCTGGAGAACCAGCGTTTTCACCTGCTTGAACCCAGGACTGTCTTTGCTTTGCAGAGGCCCCCTGTTCAGTAGGGCTGAGATCTTTTTTTTTGTCATCTGACTCTAAACTTGGGCCGTTTCTTCTTTCCTTTTCCTCTTCAACCCCCATCTTCACAATGACAGACTGCATTCGGTAATTGCTGTCTTTTGTAATTGTTCTATCTCCAAATTGGCTGATTAGGGGAGAGACCCAGCTGTCCATCAAAATGGTGCAAAGTGGCTGAAACAGCCATCCCCTGAGCTGGAGAAAGTTAATTGCACTTTCTGACGCTGTCCCAGTAGGAGAGGTGCCGAGAAGAGCCCTGGGAATCCCTGTTAGTGCTATTTTTTTCTGAGCGTGTCCATTTGTAACCTGGAAAAAATGTAGTAAACAGCATGTTAATTAGATTTACAGATGAAATTAAATCAAGAAGAGTTGGAAACACATCAGTGAATAAAGAGAAAGGCTACACGAGGTTTCTGAGGTTAAAAATATGGAAAGGATCAAACAGAATGAGAATTAAGGTAGACAGGTGTAACCCCAACGCTCGGGAGGGGAAAAAAAAAACAAGCTCTAAAAGTAAGCAGCAAGAGGGAAACATCCAGAAAGCAGTAATGCCAGAGAGACCGAGGGAGGGTGGACAACAAATTAGTCGTGTTTGCAATATGCCACAGAAGCTAATGTGATTTGGGGCTGTATGCGTAGAGACATCACATCATGAGGGAGAGGTGGAGTAATTTAGTGCATTTGGCAGAAACACACCTGGAATATTGTGTTCAGGTCTGTGTGTCTTGGGAGCACAGAGGTACAGAAGAGCTAGAGGGAAATCAGCATAAAGCAACAAAAGTGATTAACAGGTGATGGGCTGATTTTTAGAATAATGGACTGTGTGATTTGGCTTAAAAGAGTCACAGGAATGGAGCACTGAAGTTTCAGGGTGTTTTCCTGATCTTTCACCCGTGAGTCAGGAATTATTAAAGCGTAGTCAGCATAAAAGTATGTATCCTCCTTTAACAGGATGGAGATTGACAAGAAGGAAAACAGGAAAACTTCTTGTGAATAAAAGCTATGAGATCCTTTCTTTTGGGGAGTCAGAGGAGGGCCAGGAGTTTACACTGTTACCATACTTCTCATTCCAAAGCCATTCAGTTCAGCCTAGCTGGGGCCCTTCCACACTGAAGAATTCAGGCCAACTGCTCATCTTCAGCACCCAAGAAACCTCCCTGGGTGTCCGTGCCTCCGCAAAGTGCCGCCCAGAGGTGTCCATTTAACAAATTTCCCCATGGAAGTGCTCGTGGCATATGGCTTATCTTTCCCGTCCTTTCTGCTCCTGATATCCGCAAAGGCAGTGACCAAAGCCCCAGTCGATCTGCACGTTAGCTCTGTGTGTGGCTAGAGGCTGTCATTTAATCTGAGGGTTGGCTTCTGATGGCAAAGGAAAGATGAATCTAATTTTAAGAAAATCTCCAAATGATAGCTGGAGGAGCAGCATTTTGTACTAGCTAATGAGGCTAATTTGTTCTTAAAATACAAGTTGCTGTGTTTCCTAAATTAAAATTCCCTTCTGATGTAAATACAGAAGATATAAATACGGAGAAGAGATGTGTGCTGTATTTTTTTATTTTGCAATTTGGAGCCCATGCTAAAAGGATCTGTCAGAAAAGTGATTTTATTCTCCAAGTTCGGGGAGACCTTTACTTCCTGGCTTCAAACACAAGGAAAGACAGTATTAGCATGAGTTTTACAAGAAAAAGAAGAAGGTGGGATGATTTCTTCCTGGCTAAAGATTGTAAAATGCATTGTCCTGGAGATTATTTCCTAAATCGCTGTGATTCTCAACTTCCTCAACTGGAAAATGAACATGGGGGAGTGTACTGCTTTCAAAGTAATTAAATAGTCCACTGACAAATGCTTTATTAACATTTAGATATTTAATTAAATCTGCCAGAGAGAAAGTTCTTATTCCTAAATCGAGAGGTTTCTCTGCTTTCCATTCACTGTGGTGGGGAAAGTAATTCTCAGTGGTCTTGCTATAGAAGGTTGTCTTATTCTTTTCATTTGGAATGATACAAAGAACAGAGCAGAGTCTTGAGCTAAATTCAGGCAAACAATAAAATGAAAGACTTTAAAAATAAATGGCATTAATTTTCCGAAGACTTTGATCAGCTGTTTAGAATAATAGTTCGGACAATATTCTAGAAGAAATAGATGTACTCTTTTAATGGGACAATAGCATTTAATGTACAAACTAACATATTATACGGGGCAAGTATCTAAAGTATCTTTTCATATCTAGTTTATCTAAATGATGTATTCTACCTTTTCACTCTAGATTTTGCTTCTGAACACTGGACTCCGATTTTTTTGCACATGAAAGAAAAATGAGCTGCCCCAGCCTGATCGCATTTTAAGTTCAGATCTAGGAACTGGAAAAAGTTATGTTATTTACATGAATTAATTGATGAATTATATCTGGGATTTTGGATGCATTTCTAACAGATAAACTTTGCCCTTTCTGACACCTGTAATTCATTTTAAAAGCCATTTAAACTGTTATTCAAAGGAGCTTAAATTGCTCCTCACTGACCCATCTCTGTCTTCATAAGAGACCATATGAAAGCTACCTCAGCTTTAAAACTCTGAGCTCTCAGACTAAAGCTTTCTTTTTTTCCCTTTCCATCCGGATTTGGCAGAGTTTCTCTAAAACTTGCTCCTCCCTCTGCTTTTTCTTCTTCACTGTAGTACTGTTGGAAAGTGTGTGTAGCAAATGGTTATCAAAGTTAGTGGAAGAGCATGCCAGATCAGAGGAAGGAAAGGTCTCTGTGTGGAGCCTGGATGCCTCAATGAAGTCGCTAACACGCTAGACATGTTTTCGCCATCCGATGTGAACTCCTTCCTGTGGTCACAAGGCCCTGCCTGATCCCACGCTGTCCGCATCTCCAGCCTTGTGCTGAGCCGCTCCTCTAGCTTCGGCCACGTGGACATGCTTTCTCTGGCTTGAATATCTTGTCTTTTCTGCCTCTGGGCCTTTGCACTTGCAGGTCTTTCTGGCAGAAGGCTCTTGCCGTAACTCTGTGTCTGGCTTTCTCCTCTCTCGGGTCTCAACCGAAATGTCACTGCTTTAGAAAGGACTCCTTGGCGCTGCTACCTTTTCTGTGACTTACTCTCTATCATACCACTCTGTCGTCCCTGCCCACCTGCTTCCTCCTCTCTGCCTCCTTTTCCTCCCTATACGTAACACAGATTGTCCTGCCTTCTTGCCTGTGTATTGTATTGACTGTTTCCTTCCCTAAAATGCATGTTCCACAGAGCTGAGGACTGGTCTGCTTGCTCTTTGCATTTTCTTCAGTGCCGACAATATTGGACCCATAAAGGGGAGCTAGTATCTGTTAAGTGTTGGACAAGGTTTTATAGAGATACCACATTACACATTTTCCAAACACTTTTACTTGCAGAAATGGAGGAGGAAAGAAACATTAAAAATATTTGTCTTAGAATACACTCGAGCATGTTTCTTAAGTATGGCTATATCAAGCTATCAGGG
The DNA here is from genome assembly GCF_017311325.1 of Ursus maritimus. Lineage (NCBI taxonomy): Eukaryota > Metazoa > Chordata > Mammalia > Carnivora > Ursidae > Ursus > Ursus maritimus. The sequence continues at coordinate 66,148,387 of NW_024424452.1, forward strand.
TATAATAAATGTTGCCAATTTCGGCAAACTCAGCTGAATCTATACATGGATGCTAGGGTAGCACCGTCAGAAAAAACAGCAAATCGATAAGTTGGATTCTTGAGATGCAAAGGAAATTGGAGAACTAATGAAAGTGTACAGGCTGCAAGGTCCTTGAGGTCGAGAGCCTTCATTTCAATAATTCTTTTGGATCCTTTAAAACAACTGTAGGACATAGAACTCATCCACAGCCTACAGAGGGGGCTGAGATAGAATGGGGTGTTGTCATGATAGACACCAGGGAAAAGCCAGCGGGGAGGATGTGAAGTAGGTTCCATTTGCGATCGAAGAGCATTGCCAGCACGAGGCATCAAATGCTGTCCCCTTGCCTTTCCCAGATCACAAAGGGCTGAAATGAGGAATAAATCCATGAGTAAAAGAAAGGCACCCAGGCCTACTTCCAGGGCACATGACCCAGGAAAAAAAAATTGCATTTCCCAAGCCCTTGTAAATCTAAGTCTTTTTTGTAAAGACTCCTGGTCAACTATGCCGTGGGTCTAGGGGAAACAAGGAAATCTATGAGGCTCACTGGTACAAGTGCAAAGGCAGCAATAGCCAAAAACCCCTTCTAAGGGTCAAGGTCAGGTGTCCTGTAAGTGTTCTGCATACTCAGTAAACCCCACCACGACCCTGTGAAATACATACTGTTACCATTAACATTTTTAAGGATGAAGAGACTGAGAACAGAAACGGGAAGCAATTTGCCCAAGATCAGTTGGCTAGCAAGTGGCAGAGCCATTACTGAACCTGGACAGGCTGGGTCCAGACCCTGCGGAGACAGAGAATGTTCATGCTTTTAACTGTTAGATCTCAGTGTTGAGGATATCCTCAGTACAGTCTCTTATCTCTGGAAGCAGGAAAACCAGAGTCGGATGGTAGGTGGCAATTTCAAGCCAGCAGTGCCTTACCCTGCCAGAGCAACATGGTAGAAAGGGTGTGTGGTGATACAGCTGTAGTCAGCCTCCTCTGAAGGGGTGGGTGGAAGGAGGCCTGCTTCTTTGGGCAAACATCATTCAGGGGGCAGAGAGGAAAGCAGTTACGACTTCCTGAATGGGGTCCACCTGGCTCTCTGTTTGCTGCACTCCGAATGATGGTTGGTGGCTACACTTGTCCCACAGGTCCCAGACCGACAGGGACTCTGGAAAGAGTCCTGGATTTAAACCCTGGTTCCACTATTTAACGAGCAGCATGGCTGTTGGCAAATTATTTAACCCCTTTATGCCTCAGTTTTTTCTTCCATAAGATGAGGTTGGTCATACTCACTTTCCAGAGCTATTGTTGGCATAAGTAATGAAATAAGACCTGTGGAAATGTCTAGCACATGGAAGGCACTCAATAAATGTTAGCTCGGTCTCCTGAAGCCAGACCAAATCCTTACCTGGCGATGGTTGAAATTACGTTCGAGGTCTTGCATGGTGTCTGAGTAAGTTTCTCAGTGGGGGGGACAGAACACACAAAATTGGGTTAGCAGTTTGCCTTTGTGTGATGTAAATGGGGACCACTGAGCACTATGTCAAGTCTAAGTCACTGAAATCCACACCGGTCTTATTATTGAGGGTGTAGACCCATGTTTGGCGATATAGGCATGTGATGAAGGGTGACGGAGAGCAGTGTTTACCCTGATGGCAACAAGAGAGTTAAGACAATTAAACTAGATTTTACCCTGCAGAGTCCAACACTGTTTCTCCAAGTACAGTGAGTTACAGAGATAGCACATCATGTACCAATAATGAAAATAACTCTGTGAACAGCACGGAAGTAAGTAAGTTGGGGCTACTTCCACCCACACAGAGATGAATTTTATGTGCAGAAGCCCAGTGGAATACAAATGAATTGCTGTATATGAGAAATAAGGAACAAAAGGCTGAGACTCTGGGATATATCTCAAGAAGAAACCTGCGTATGATTTCCCCAGTCTCCCCAAAGTAAGATCATGGACTTCCTTCTTGCGGGGCTGTAGCCGGTGTCATAAAATGTCACGCACAGTGTGAGTGAAAGCCTGCATTTGGAGGCACTCTGTCTCAAGAGCCCCTGGTTCTCATCACCAACTCTCTAGATGCTCTTCTATGTGTCCTCATTCAGGGCACGCTTCACTGGCAGCAGGTGTTTGTTCGTTTCGATAAATGTCAGCTTCTTAACATTGACTTTGGAGAGGGAAGGGTGACAGACACTGTCCTGCCCTTGCTGAACCAATGGTCCTTCCACAGTGTGTGCTGGAGGGCGGAAGCATATCCATGTTAGAGCCACACGGCTGGAGCTGGCCCTGCCTCCCCTCCCCTTGTCAGTGTAGGGCGACTCAGCATCCGCAGACATGCTCCAGATGTCCTGCCATCATCTGACTGATATAGACTCTGGAGAGCCCCCAGCCTCCCATGATATACAAGGAGACAGGAAGCCTGAGGCTTCCAAGTGGTGCCCTAGGGGTTTCTGAAGTGCACTAATGCACTAATTCAATATCACTGTTCTGCTGTCTGTCCTGCTGCTTCTGTCCCTGCCCATTCCTCGTTTCTTAGTTGTTTGCTTTCCGAAGGCTCACTTAATCAAATATGCCACTGAGTCCACCCACGCCAGGCGCTGTCCAAGGTACCTACCCTATAGTTAGTTACTGCAAATTGCTGTTTACTACCAGAGGTTATTCTCCGTTTCTGCCTCTGTGAAATCTCCTCTTTACATATATAAAGGGTAATTATGGATAAAGAATAAAGGGACTAAATAATATTAATTGAGAGTTTTGAGATAAAAGGCAGTGAGGTGTAACTTTCCAAGTGGTTGTCTTTCTGATACTTATTTAAAATTGTAAGGGAAGCATCAAACTGAGATGTGTCCAACTAAATCCTTTTTTTATCGATCGATAATTATTCATTGCTGTGTCACATCACTGTCATAATAACTCTTGGGAAGGACTTAGAAAGGCTTAGACATGGTTCAAGCTTTCAGGAAGCTTACAGTCAATCTAGTTAGGAAGATATAATAAATAATGTACACATCTGAACTAGTCCAAGCAGTATACAATTAAACAGTAAAAATTTTTAAGGGAACAATTAATACATGCTTTACTTTAAGCTCTTTAGACTTATACATGGCCTTGGTTAGCATAAATTCATATTTTTTCCTTAATTTTAATAAGATTTATGTATTTATTAGAGAGCGTGTGAGCGCATGTTGTGGGGGACCGGTCAAGGAAGAGGGGGACAGAATCTTAAGCAGACTCTGTGCTGAACGTGGAGCCCAACACAGGACTCGATCCCATGACCCTGAGATCACAACCTGAGCTGAAGTCAAGAGTCGGATGCGTAACCAACTGTGCTGCCCAGGTGGCCCCCTAATTTTTTATTGTAGCAAATGCACATTTGATACCATAAAACTTACCATTTTTAAGATGACAGTTCTGTGACACATTGGTAAATTTTATAGCCTGAACTCAACTGGATGGAGAAATTGAGAAAGGTGGACTAGAGAAGTCTGACACCCTCCAAGGAGGTGTGACTTGAGCTCTTGTTCAAAGAAGACAGCCAGCACTGGGACAGATAGCAGGGGAGAGCGAAGATGTGTCTGTGGCACCAATGAGATGGCCACATCTAGGTTGGAATTTATGCAAAGTATTTACTCATTTCTTCTGGCTGCTTAAATGTGAAATAATAAGCTATACAATAATAATTCTGATAAATGTAGAGTTTTAGAATCAAACGTCTTCTTTTAAACAAATTCAGAACTTGAGGGTCCTTTCGCAATCTGGTTACAGCTTTTGCTTGAATACATTCAATAAAAAAATTTCCCCAGAGGCTAAGTCTCAAAGAATAGCTTATTAAACATTGCTATTAATCAAAAATGGTTCCAATCCTTCCATTTTTCTGTGCAATAAATGGCCCACTTCTATAAAGGTGACAGTTGCTGTATCATCTGTTTGCAATTGGCATGGCTATTGGAACCTTCTGATTTTTTTCGGAACTAAAATGTTCTGTAGGGGTTGTCTTTCTAACAGCAAGGACGACCGACTCAAGATGCTATGACACTTCAAAGGATACACAGGTATCATCATACGTAGGAAAATGCAAAGCAAAACGAGCTCGAACAGAAATAAAAACAAATTCCATGACACATAAGGAACTTCTGGCTGGAATTTATTACAGAGTGTCCCAGGATAAAGCACAGAGAAGGAATCATGCACCTGGGTCAGTCCCACGTCCTGGCACCTTGATCACCTTGGCAAAGAAACCCTAGTGAGCTTCAGTATCCTCCTCTGAGCCAGCTGTTAAGAACAACAGCACCTTTATCTTCGTTTAATGTCTGATGAGCTTCTATAAGCTGGAGATAATGTCCGTTCTCCCTAATTTTCACGGGTTTGTTAAGTATCGGAATGGATCGTGGTGTACTAAAAGGATGTAAGATGTTATCAACACAGAAGCCGTCCAGAGTAACGGGCACAGGTGGGTCCAATAAGCTCCATTTTAAGAGTTACTCCTGAGGCACATTTGGACCACAGAGGTGAAGATTGGACTCTTAGCATTAATTCTGAGCAGGATTTAAAAACTTCCACCCGCATGACTTTGGACTTATTTTTGTGCCTACTAGAAAGCTTGTTTATATATATGTTTTCACCATGGCTCTGACTTGGGGCTTATTTTTGTGTCTACTAGAAAGCTTGTTTATATGTATGTTTTCACCATGGCTCTCCCATTATCTTTCTCTGTGCAAGGCCCCTTAGGTGGCATTTGCATTGAGGGTGTGATTTTTGTTTTCAAAGAGGGAAATTTTACAAATTGTGCTTCACTTTTATTTCAGCTTGAGCTGTTTTCTCCTGGGAAAACAGCTTTTTGCTTGGCAAAAATGGATGTGAAGCATTGGCGAAAACGAAAGGCCGTTTTTATTGCAAAGAAAACTGCCTTTTGCTTTTGCCAAAAAAAAAGCAAAACATATGAGACAAAACCACAAATATTTCCCTGTTTGCAAACCCTGTGAAAACGTGATTTTTCACCAGTGGTGAGAATATTTTCCCACACTACTCTTCCCATTTCTAAAAATTATGGTTTCGATGGTTAAAGTCATAATTTACACCTATAACACCTCATGGCTATAATCAAATATCAGCAGTATTGTTATTAAACATGTGGAATATATTTTCTGTTGGATGTAATACTGGAGGAGATACAGCTCATACCAAGTAAGACTGTTTTCAACAAAGTAAAATGAAAAGGGTACTGAGTGATTATGGGCTGTGGACACTGAGCAAGAAAGCTTGCAAAAGGAAAGGGGTCTGGGGTTCAATTTGGATTAAATATAGAGAATGTAGCTGAATGAGTTAAGACTTTAGAGGACAGCAGTGCCAGAGCCTAAAAGGGTGGTTATAGTATCATGTGGGAGAAACAGCATTGAAATGGTATGAGAGAATTGTGTCCAGTCCTGAGTGAATAGTTAACTGGCTGCACGACCTTTGGCAATCAGTTTAACCTCTTGGGGTCTCAGATTCCACTTGTGAAATGCTAAGATTCAATTAAAAGACCATTCAGTTTCCTTTCTGATCTAAAACTTTGCAATAACAAGATCAGAAGTGCATTTGCAAAATATAGAAATTGTGCATATCAAGGGAACTCCCCTAATTGGCTCTCTGGATTCCAGGATAGCTCACTAAAGTCAGAGGGTTACTTGGTGTCTTTAATAATTTATGGGAAGGTGTTCACATAACAAATTTAATAGAGAATTTCTTTGTTTTCATGGTTGTCCTTAATATCAATGTGTTTTTCCTCATGCCTACCCTAAGCCCTTCCTGCTGTAATTAAGCTAATTTCTTTTCATTTCCCTCAGCGAAGTAGTAAGCATTTACTCACCATATTCTATATTATTAAAATATTAATACAGATATGATTCAATTAAAGCAAAAAAATTTGCCCAGGAAAGTGGCGTGTAAATAAATTTGTGATATGTGGGATGCCATTTTGAAAAAGCCTTGGTTTTTAAAGCCAAGGTATGGTGAACATTTTATCAAGCAAGGAACCACTTTATCAAATGAAGATATTTCCTCAAGTGAATTTATTTTATACAAATTTATTTTCATAGTTATTGTAGAGAATCCTCAGAAGATTCCTTGCTGTTCTTGACCCTCATCCTTCAGATCTGGATTTTCTGTCTCTCAGTCTCCCTGAGAGCTTCCTGTAATTTAATGACAGCCATGAGTCAGGCAGTGGAGTGGGCATCCATTCTTCATCCACGTATCAGGCGTTTTTTGACGCCTGACAGAGTAACCCTTAGGTTCCTGAAATATGCTTTTTCACTCACCCCTAGAGCAAGCCCTAGGAAGCAGTTATCATCTGGTGTAACCAGGGTGGTCTGTAGTTAGGGCTTGGGTTGCTGAGAAAGTACTGTAGGCAACCCTCAGAGTTCCCTGCTTCCCTCTGGTGATACACTTGTCTCCAAGGCTCTACTGTTGTCAGCAGGGCTTTGACAGGACTTTTGTGGCTGGGATGTGGGGAGAGTTGGGGAATCTCCATGTGTCTTCTCTGCAGAGGGACACTGCCTCCTGGCAGAGTTGATTTGGGTATCGCATCCAGAGTGCAGAGCCAGTGAAGCCCACAGCTCCCACAGTTTCCTCCATGTTGGTCAGTGTGTAGAGGTGTGCTGCCCCTTCCTTGTTACAGTTGGTGGAAGGTCTCTGGCCACCATGCCGGGGCTCTTTGAATCCTCCCCATTCTTATTTTGTGGGAGCTCAGAGCTGAACTGGCCTGGCTCTTTGGAAGAAGCCACTTCAGGCTGGCTCCGTGTGGGCCAGTGATGTGGACAGACTGATTCATGAGTGTCTCACGTGCCTGGCCATTCTGGGCATGCGGGATAGGGCTGGTCACAGGCAGGCTGTGACCCAGCTGTCATGGAGCCTGCACCCCAGCGGTGGAAAACGAACAGTCGATCAACAGAGAAGTAAATGAGAGAAATACCAGATAGTGGGGTGATATGCCAGGACGGTTTTGAGCAGGTGATCCTCAGCCCCGTCAAACACAAAGCTCTCCAGAAAAGTTTCTGATGCCCCACTCACTGCCTTGGCATGAAAGTCATGGCTAACATAATGTATCCACAAGTGTAATTTTAAAAATATACAATATAATGCTCTTTAAATATAAATGTATTGCTTTTATTATAAATATATTTTATGTAAATAAACACATAGAAAATAAATAGAAAATATTTTTATGATAAATATGAAATAGATTTGTAATATATATAATATTATAATATATAATATATATTACTAAATATAAAAAAGAAATAAGAGGAAAGCAATTTGTCAAAAAATAATACGTATTGCCATATATATATATATATATATATATATATATAAATGTTTGAACTCAACCACACTTGATGATATTGCTATTTCTCTGGTGTTACTCCCAGCTTTATTTAGATTTTTACTTATGTTTATTTTTCACTATCAATGCTTAAAGCTCATGCATATTTATGTCTTTCTCTTGAATGAGAAAAAGATCTTAGCATGCTTTCTGGTTTCTTCCTCCACTCTCTCCTCCCGGTACATGGCTATTGTCTGGAGTTTTAAGTCTGAAATGTTATAGATATTTTTTGGCAGGGGAAAGTGGTAGATCATTTTTTTTTTAAGTGACTTTCCTAATATCTTTTTTGAGTTTATTTAAAATTTATTTTTAAAGAGTACAATTTGGTGGGTTTTAGTATAGTCACAAAGTCATGCATGCATCACCACTGTCTAATTCCAGAATATTTTTATCACCCCCTCAAAAGAAACCGTGTACCCGTTAGCAGTCACTACTCCCCTTCCCTGCTTAGCCCCTGGCCATCACTAATCCACTTTCTGTCTCTGGATTTCCTGTCCTGGACATTTCGTATAAATAGAATCATATATGTGGCCTTTTAGACTAGCTTCTTTCAGTTAGTATAATGTTTTCAAGGTTCGTCCATGTTATAGCATGTATCAGTACTTTCTTTCTATTTATTTTCTAATATCTTGTGGCTCCTTTGTGGATTAAATTCTCTTCTTAAAGTGTATCTCAAAGCAGTATTGCAAAGAGGCATCAATCTGTGGCACAAATTTTCCTTAGACCCAGGATGCTTCATAATATCCTCATTTTGTCCTCACATTTTTTATTTTTATTTTTTGAGAGAGAGAGCAAGCACTTGAGCTAGTGAGCAGGGGGAAGGGCAGAGGAGGAAGGAGAGAGAGAATACCACGCAGGCTCCACAGGAGCTCAACACAGAGCCCGACACAGGGCTCCATCCCATGACCCTGAGCTGAAATCAAGAATCCAAAACTCAAGTGACTGAGCCACCCAGGCGCCCCATTATCCTCACATGTAAATAAAAGATTGGCTGAATAGAAATATTTAGGTTCAAAGTTCCTTCAATAGTTGGAAGACATTTCTTTACTACTATCAAGAATCCTGATTCCAGTGCGGTTCATGTTCCTTTTAAGGTGATCTGCTCTTTCCCTCTATAAGCTAGGAAGCTTCGATGTTCCTCAATTTCACTATGATGAAAAAACACACCATTAGTTTTTTTTTTCCCCCACCCTCTTTGATCTTGTTTAGCACTGGGAGAGACCTTTTGATGTAACCACTCTTTCTCTAATTCTGGGAAATTATTTCTTCAAATTTTTTTCTCCTTATATATTTTTTTGCTCCTTGGTGACCCTACTATGCAGAGAATGATGGTTTTTTTCTGCTTTCTATGCCTCTTTGCTCTCATTCTTTCCTTTCCTCGGTGATCTTCCAGATCATTAAATCTTTATTCAGCTGTATCCATTCCGATATTTCATTTACCCATGGAACCCTTTACTTGGAAAATTATATTTTTCTGTATACAGTATTTCTGATAGCTTCACTTGCATAGTTACTTGCCGATTCTCCTTTATGGCGGGGGTTACTAATTACGCCCGTGGAAAAGTATTATTCTTTCTTTCCTATTACTTTTGCTCCCTTTGGAACAGTTTTGTTATTTTCTCTATGAGTTCAGCTTTTCTTTTCCATTGGGACTCCCAGCTGCGTTGACTACCGATGTTTGCCGAGGGGAGGGGAGAACACCTTGCTTGTGCTTTCCAGACTAATGTGGGTTTGGAGGGTGGGGCTGCTCCCTGAAGTATACAGACCCTCGTGTTGCTGACTTGCTCAGCCACTCCCTGTGTCCCCTCCTGTAGACATCTGTTCCCCAGGGAAACACTCCCCGAGCCAGGTGCTTCTGTCCCAGGAGGGGTGGTTGCAGGTGGGTGGCAGGGAGAAGATGCTTGGGCTCCTGCCAGCCTGCCTGCTTCTCTGCCATGTTTGCTATTCTGACAGGCACTGCTGTTGCCCTTACATGGCCTTTCCAGCTCCACCTTCCCAAGGTGCTGGGCTGATGTTGCTGCACGAAATGGTTTCCACGGGTAAATGCAATGGAGGGAAAGAGCTCTAGGAAGGAAGAAATCCGGTGGCTCAGGCCCTCTCCAACTCCAGACCATCCTGCTCCCATGGTGGCTGCTGAGCTCAGCTCTGGAGTCCTCCAGCCTCGGCCTCTCGATCGCTTCTGTGCTGTCTCCACCCAGGGTTAGATTTGGGGAGGGAGTCAGCGAACTGTGCTACTTTGTTGTTATTACTCAGTTTGAACACATCATCATTTATCTTTTCCAGTGTGAAAGAAACATTAATTTGTCTTCAACCAAGGCTAGTCCGGTGTTTGATTGGTAGGGCACTTGGAGTAAAATGTGCAAGCAGTTGGATTTCAAGTGCACTTTAATAGCATATATATATGAAAGGAGACCTTTTCCAAACTCAGTCCGTGGTTTGATTAATAGCTCATCTCATGAGCCCAGACATGAGCCCAGCCAGTGACTCCACTTTCAGGCAGACAGGATTCAGTTCGTTGGTGCTTGGCTCTCAACTTCCAAATTCAGAAAATGGGAACATGCTCGTGAGGACAGCTGTCTATACAATTGGCAGCTCTGATTTCAAAATGCAATCCAGTAATACAACTTTTGGAGATGGTGATTTTTGGTGGTGGGGGGGTGCATTTGAATTATTTCTTCACTCAAAAAATATTTATTGAGCACTCATACTGTGCCAGACTCTATGCTAATATATTCATAAGACATTCTTTTGTGTGAGCGGTAACTGGTGTTTTAAAGTATAAACTGATCGAGGGGCGCCTGGGTGGCTCAGTCAGTTGTGTCTGACTCTTGGTTTTCAGCTCAGGTCATGATCTCAGGGCCATGGGATGGAGACCTGTGTTGGGCTCTGTGCTCAGTGCAGAGTCTGCTTGAGGTGTCTCCCTCCCCCTCGTCCCTCCCCCCAACTCTCTCTCTCTCAAATACATTAATAAAATCTTCTAAAAAGTAATGTATAAACTGACCGTGTATTTCATGACAATGAACGTATGGCCTGAAGGATGAGTCCTGTTGTCTACTTGTTCTATTTACATTCCAGCCTTTGCTAAAATTTGGGCTGTGTTATCCCAGAAACTTTGCTCAACAGCACTTTGGTGACTCAAGAAATACTGTATCAGACAGATGGCTATTTCCTTGGACTATCTAATTAGACTCTGGTGTGGAAAAAGTTAGCATCCTGGCCTGCAGACACGGAGCTGAAAGCAGAGAACGAGCAGAGGGATTCCTGGCAGATATGGGGGTAGCATAGTACATTATCTGGAGAGCTAGTGAAAATGCCAAGTCTGAGATCTTTCCAAGAGATATTGAACTGGTGTCTGTGGGGTTGATAGGGCCTTGGCTGTATGTGGGTCTGTCCTGTGGTTCTAGGGCAGAACGGATGGCAGCCACCCATGTGGGAAGAAGGAAAGGAGGCCTGGGGAATGAACAACATCAGAGGGCATCAGAGCTATAAGAGAGTGAAAATGTATTCAGAAGGCAGCCGATTATTAAGTCCTGAGAAATAAGATTGTGTGTCAAGATAAATGCATGAGATGATAGAATCGTTGCCAGGATGGGTTGTGAAAAGGAAGCCAAGAGTTAGGTGTGAGATGAGATCCAGAATACTGGACCACAGTAAAACCTGACTTTTCATTAGAGCCTTGTGTCTGTGGTCATGGCGTGAGGACCCCTGCTAGAGTCCACTGGTGGATAGAGATTCTTCTTCAAAGCCCTAAGAGGAAGGTTTGCTACTCATTTATCTGTTCATTCGTTAATTTATTCATGTAATCAGCAGCTGGATGTGGCGTATTCATTCCTCAACAAATCCTGAGGGTCTCCTACGTGGCAGGCACTGAGTGCTGAGACAGGAGAGGCAGGCAGAGATCAGACTGTCCAGGGCCAGGTGAAGTTCTGTTTTTATCCTAGAAGTCATTGAACAATTCTTTTTTTAAAAGATTTTATTTATTTGAGAGAGAGAGCGAGAGAGCGCATGTACGTGGGAGAGTGAGCATGAGCGTTGGGTGGTGGGGGAGGTGGTTGGGAAGGCGGAGAGGGAGACTCCCAGGGAACTTCATGTGCGGCTGGATCCCAGGACCCTGAGATCATGACCTGAGCCGAAGGCAGACGCTTCGCCAGCCGAGCCACCCAGGAGCCCCTCACTGAACAATTCTAAGAAGCATAACACAATCAGATCCCATACTGAGAGGCCACTCTGCCGCAGCATGGAGGAGAGTTTGGACTTGCTCCCAGATGCTCTGCTGTGCCTGAATCTAGAAACATGGAATCCCACCTTGCAGGATATTGGAAACTACTCCTTCACACTGAGGAAATCTGATATTTTCATAACTGGGATCCCTTAACTCAGAGCCCTAGCCTGTGTCACATGTGGCCTTATTGTCTCTTGCCTGGGTTCTGGTTTTCATTCCAGTTCTTACTGGGACCAAGCCTGCTCCCAGCCCCAATACCTCCCTTTCATCTGCTTCTTGCCAGCTCTTTACCCTTCCCCCTTGGGAGCTGGTTCCTGTTCCTATTATCATTCCAGCTGCATTACTGGCACTAGAGCAAGGTTCACTGACTACCATGAAGTTTCAACCCTGATATCCACTAACACAAAAATTGCTGTGGCCTAGAAGTCCCGACAAAGCAGAGAGAGAGAGAGAAAGAGAGAGTGCGCAGCACCAGCCCCCTTATGAACAGAAAATTTATGGGAAAATTTCCCAATCACTGCAATTAATTTATAAGGTAACAGTTTCCCTTGTGTAATAGGGTTCTCCAGAGAAAAAGAACCAATAGGATGGATATCTATCTATCTATCTATCTATCTATCTATCTATCATCTATCTATCTATCATCTATCTATCGATTTATTATAAGGAATCAGCAATTTGATTATGGATGCTGAGAAGTCCAAAGATCCGTGGTTAGTGAGCTGGAGACCTAGGAGAGCTGATGGTCTAAGCTCCAGTCCAAGTCCAAGTCCAAAGGCAGAAGAAAACCCATGTTCCAGCTTGAAAAAAACAGAGAGAGAGAGCAGGTCTCCCTCACTCACCCTTTTTGTTCCATTCAGGCCTTCAACAAATTGGATGAGGCCCACCCACACTGGGAAGTGCAATCTGCTTTACTCAGTCTACCAAGTTAAATGTTAATCTTATCCGTAAATAAATAAATAAATGTTAATCTCATCCAGAAACACCCTAACACACATATATAAGATAATATTTAACCAAATGTCTGGGCACCCTGTGGCCCAGCCAAGTCAATGCGTAAAATTAACCGTCATGTCCTGATATTTTCAGATGATCTGTTTTTCTTTTCTTTTCTTTTTAAAAAAGATTTTATTTATTTATTTGACAGAGACAGAGACAGCCAGCAAGAGAGGGAACACAAGCAGGGGGAGTGGGAGAGGAAGAAGCAGGCTACCAGTGGAGCAGGGAGCCCGATGCAGGACTCGATCCCAGGACTCTGGGACCACGCCCTGAGCCGAAGGCAGACACTTGACGACTGAGCCACTCAGGGACCCCATGATTTGTTTTTCTAATTGCCTTATTTGCCAGTTGACTAAATTTTGTAAGGTACTGAAATTTTTTTCTATTTATTCAGTGGACAAATATTTATTGAACAATTATTTCATGTGGGGCAATGAAGATATAATAATGGTGAACAAGATAAATACAGTCCTGCCTTTGAGGAGCTTATAAACTAAAAAGGAAAGCAGTTTGAGGTTCCATAAGTATGACAAGGTAGGGGAGGAGAGGCAAAGGTTCAGAGGGACCATTAATCTTGTCTGAGAATGGGGAAGGGGACCTGGGTTAAGATTTGGGATAACCAGGGAAGATAATGGTGAGACATTTAGGGAAATGTTGAGAACCAAAGATGTGCAAGATATAGCATAGCATGTTCTAAAAACTGAGACATGACCAACATGGTAGGAGATGAGATGAGCCACAATATATAGGCAGGAGCCAAATGGTGGTGACCCTTGTAATCATTGTGGATGTCACCTTCAAGACAATCAGAAGCTACTGAAGGGTTTTAAGAAGAGGAGTGACATGGTTAGATCACTCTGGATTTTGTGCATACAAGTCCGAAATAAAAAATGAAAAGATACTCATTATGTACCAAAGTCCAGTTTAAGTGTATTTTATTGTACACTAATCTTTAACTTTCTGCTGGTCAGTATATTTAATTAGCCAGAACACCAAACCGATGTTCCATCATAATCATTTTTCATTAACCTTCATAATATGGGGGTGATTTGATTGGCCTAATGAAATGTGGAGTGAGGGTTTATAAAGGGTAAACCATACAGACTGCCTCTGGCAGAAACGTAGATTCACCAAGATGGCAGTGTTACAACTAACATGTATGTTTTCATCTCTTTCTCAAACTCACTATTCATTTCCCTCTTCTTGTCTAGCACTGTTTCCTGAATCACTGCTAAGACTCCACAGATTCAAGATAAGTATTAGTCAGCACTCTTCAAGTTGCAAGTGAATGAAATCCCAACTTAAAATGGTGGGAGCAAAGAGGGAGTTCAGGTTTCACACAGGGGAGCTTGAGGTATGATGGGGTCCAGGGATCAGCTGATGGCCTAAGAGCTCCTGCTCACCTTTGCTGTGGGTCAGTTTGGTTCTAGGGAATCACTCTGTTCGTGGTGGCAAAGGGCTTGTTAATAGCTGTTTTCTTACCAAGTCTTACCTTCTCAAAACACCCAGTAGAAAGGATTCCCCTTCCCCCACAGTAAGTACCAACAAAAGTCTTGGGATTGAGTTCAATTTGTTCTAGTTGGCCTGGGTTGCATGCCCCTGGAGCCATGAGTGGGGCCCGTCCTACAAAACCCAGAGGACTGAGGATGGGGAGAGAGGTCAATACAGGGCAGGAAAGGTTATACATGTCCACATGAGCACCAAAGGGGGGCTACAGTGGCAGCCTTTCAAAAGTCAAGCCTGAGAAGATGTCGAGATGGGTCCAGTCAGTGCTGTGTTTGCCAGAGCTCACTCAAACCCTTAGGAGACACCTGGTGTTGCCATCCTGGCTCCAGACCTTTGGTTTTGACAGTGCTCTTCGATTTGCCCCCTTGCTGTGGCCCTCCAGTGCCCTCCTGCTCTCCTTTCCAGCTGTGGCTCCAGCAGCCGCCCCACTGTTCACTTGATATCCTTCAAGTTTTTCACACACTGTCCCCAACTTGGGTACCTACAGTTTCCAATGTAGCCACCCAACACTTGTGTTAACCGTGCGGAATGTGTGGAATCTGGACTCAGCTCTGCTGGTATCCAAGTGCCATCCATTGGGTCCATTCAGTGCCGCCACGCATCTCCATGTAGAGAACACAGAGACAAGGCAGAGACTCGGAGATTCGAGGAGAACCTTACCGACCCCACTCCTTTCTCTTTGGGCTCAGTGTAGGCATCCTGCCTTTGGAGGGCCATAATGGGAAGTGTTGTCTCCGTGGCCATGACCTTCCATTATTTTTAAATGGCTGTAGCCAAACAAAAGACAAATGAAAACTGTCTCCGCTCGACATTGAAAAAATTACTGGCATGTCATATGGTAATTCATTAAAGAATTCTCATTCATCAAAACAATTCATTTTTGTTTGAAGAGGCTGAATAAGCAGTTTCTTGCTGATTTTCACTGTCAGCCTTTCTGGCCACATGTGGCTCCAGTTCATTTGCAGTAATTTTATTCCTAATATTAAGAGCTTTTGGGGGCATATGTGGAATATTTTAAATCAAATTGGGCTGTTTTACTCACTACCTCCATATAAGCCTGTTTCTCCCTTTTACATTCTTTCTTTTACAATTCTAATACCTGGGACTTGAATAGAATCACATCTTGTTTTTTTTTTTTTTTTTAGATGGAGAGATTCACACCAAGTAGATTCTTTCTTTTTTCAGCAATTGAAATACACCTGATTGGGGCGCCTGGGTGGCACAGCGGTTAAGCGTCTGCCTTCGGCTCAGGGCGTGATCCCAGCGTTATGGGATCGAGCCCCACATCGGGCTCCTCCGCTATGAGCCTGCTTCTTCCTCTCCCACTCCCCCTGCTTGTGTTCCCTCTCTCGCTGGCTGTCTCTGTCGAATAAATAAATAAAATCTTAAAAAAAAAAAAATACACCTGATTGATTTGAACCCACTGCTGAACTGAGCACAGGAAACTGGTCTCAGGGTAATTTGAAACGATTTGTTATCATGGTATCCCCAACGAGGGGGAATTGTTGTTTAGTGGTTTTCAGAGTCCTGAGCCCTAACTAAATTTTGTACATGGGTGCCTCACAAAATCCTTCATGATAAAGCACACTGGCTCATTCTCTATATTAGCCACGTTTGAGCACCATGGAAAGATAGCTGCTGGAGTCCCCCTGATCTTTTCTCAGAAATCTTTAATCAGGAGTATTTCCCAATATCGAATGCATATTATTTGTTCGATGGATTTTATCTTTGAAAACACTCTGTTTCCCTTTACTTAGTCTTTCAGCCGATCCTGGTGTGAACCTGGTTCCTTTTGCCACTCTCCTCAACTTTCTTTTACCTCTCCTCCTGGCTGCTTCTCTCCTTCTGCAAAACACAGGGTTGTAAGCTCAAAATGCTGATTGAGGTCACACAGGTATTTTAAATGGGTGAATAGGTTGAGAACAATAAAAGGTGGATGCAGACTCTGAGAAACCTGGCTCTCTGGCTAATGACAAGGCTGCCACCATTCAGCTCCAGCAGAGTCCCCAGGAGAGAATTCAGCACCAGATTTGCCAGATCTTAACGCTTTCACATGACACTAGAAATGTAGGTTTTATGTGCAATGTTCCAATTTTAGAAATAGTTCATTATTTAAAAAACTTAAAATCACTTGTCCCCAAAGCCTGTAAATGTCCCATAGACCACTAGAAATTCTTTTTTTCCCCCATGTTTTAAACACATTTGCTTCTGTCGTCATCTGATTATGCCAGACTGATCTTGCCCCTTCCCCACTCCCTCAGTACTTGGCACAGTTATGCAGTAACTTGGCAAATACCTAGGGAGGGAGAGCCCTTCTCCCTAATGGCCATTTCAAGGCATTGCAACCAGTGCTCTTCCCAACAGTGAGTTAGTTCTTGGCCCCACACTTGCCACCAGTCTAGATGGTGATTTGGAAATGTGATTGGTTAGGGAAGAGGTGGCTATGCCCCTTCATGCTGGAAAAGAACAGAGCAGCTGAATTTCATTCTCCACCCATCCGCTTCCTTCTTATCCCTTGTCATCATCCCCTCAGCCGCTAGTAGTCTCCACTTCCCCCCCCACTCCACACCAGGCACGGCTGGATGTGGGTTCCTCCCTGCTACACACACACACTACACAGCCATACACAATGCTGCCATTTTGTGACTCACTTTCCCCTTCTTACCTGTTCTTGGTATCCATTTATTTCATTTTGCTTGTTCAAACATCATGGTGTTTCTGAGATTTGCAGTGCTACAAAAGGACTGAAGAAGTCATCTGCGCTCAATGACACCAACAGCCCACTTAGTCCACAAATTTGGATAATTGGGAGTTCACTTTATTGTAATAATTATACCTTAGATTTACATAACCCTTACATTTTTAAGAGCATTTTCACAGTTATTTCATTTTTATCTTTACAAACAAACCCTGCAGCTCTCCAAAGAAATTCTCAAGGCAAATATTGAAATAGTATATTAGTTGACAGGTATTTTCAGTGAATTTTTATCTCTTTTCCTGTGATTTCACTCTTTTTAGCAAAAGTAATTTATTATCAATGAGATCTATGCATATGAGTGAATACTTAAGGAGTAGTTGACTATAGTGTCCCCATTTTTGGTCTGGTTAATCTGTTCACTGTACGTATAAGCCACCCAACCAGTTAGTAGGAGGTCAAGGATCAGTATTCATTTCCTGAGTAGGATGATTTGCTTATTTTTTCTAATTAGAACAGGCCAAGCAATACAGAAAGAAGGGTAAATGTCAGGTTTTGGGCCAATGTGCCTGTTTGTACGTATCTTCGTAGAATTTTTTTAAAGCACTACACAGCTAACTCATTGCTAATTTATGCTCTAGCAAGATCTTCGGGGAAGACATATCAAGTAGGATCTTTTGGTGACAAACAAAAGAAAACATAATGGAAAACCCAACTGATTATAGTCTTAAAAAACATATTCTCTCCCCCAATGGCCACAGTTGGAAAGATCTGAGCAGAAAAATAAAGTAGTATTGGGTCATAACATTAAGTATAAAATAAATATCCATGAGTCCATCCTGATATAAATAAATGATTGAATAAATAAATAGATCAATACATGAGGTTGTAAAGACAAATCCACTGTGTGGAGGAATTCTAAATTGATGTACCTTCTCCCCCCTCAAGAAGGGGGAGTGTAACTCCCCACTCCTTAAGTGTGGGCTGCTTTATGATGTCGCTCCAAAAAGGACAGTGTGGAAAGGAGGAGAAAGTCAATGTACAGTGGAGACACTTGACAAACACTACGTCAGGCAGGTCTTTGAGGTTGGTATGAACTGGCCATACTGCTTTATGAGCAAAAGTGACCTTTCTCTTTGGATTATGTGAAGTCTGCTTCCCTGGCTTGAATACACCACTCTTGTCCCTATTAATCTCCACCTTCTCTGTGTGTCCATTTCTCCAACTTGCATGAGTCATTTTGAAGGTTAACCCTTAAAGATTCTATATGAAGTGGCAGGCATTTACTTTTTCCTCTCTTTTCAATGGCTGCTGGCTGGCTTGACCATTCATTGTAACTAGTTGTGTCTCAAACTGACCGGGGGAAGCTGCTTGACTCTGTTCTCTCTGCATTGGGCTACTTTGGACTCACTTACTGGCAGTGTTTCCTGATAAGCTCTGATAAGGCAAAAATATTTCCCCCCGCTTTTTGTCAAAAAAGTGTAGATGACGTGTGCGTATAACAGATGCTTCGCCGGAATCCCTAAACCTCTCTCCAATGCCCCAATCCCATTACGCTACCACATCCTGTCAATTTCGCCAAATGGTGTAAATTCATTAAGTTAAGATGTTAGATCTTCTGCTTGTGGTAACATGGTTTCTAATAGGTTACGCAATAATTATTTGTGAATAATTACTACCAGCAAATGGGGTCCCACAGTCTTTCTTCAGATGTGAGGTGAGAGGAAATCCTTAAAAATACAATAGGTTAAGTTTTTACATCTCCAAGTGAAGACACATGTTGACAGAAATCAGTTTCCATCTCTCCTAAAACCAAGAAAAGGCAAGAAATCAGAATGAAAATAGGAGTGAATTTGAAGATCGAGATCTAAAAGTGTACTTTGTTCAAGAGGCACAAACAAACAGAGGAAGACCTGTATTTTCTGGCGAAGAGTGTAAGCTGAATGTGGTGAATGAATGTGTACTCGAGGAAGCCACTGGGGTAAGGTGGCTGCTTCCTTCTTCTCCCCTTTATCTGTCAATGTGGACAATAGCAAAGAATAAAACCAATACAAACAATTGTCTAACGATCATTTCTGAACTTTCTGTGCCCCTCTCTCTTACCGTAATCCCCAAGAAGCAATGATGTGGGCATGAGTCTTGTGATAGCTGAGAGTCTGAATAGAACAAAAAGGGACAGGAACAGCAAATTTGCTCTCTTTGCTTGAACTGAGACACCCGTCTCCTCCCGCCCCTGGACTTTGGTGCTCCTGGTTCGTGGCTTTGGGATTCAGACTCATATCATGGCTCCTCTGATTCTCAGACCCCGAGACTCAGACTGAATTACACTGCCAGCTTTCCTCATTCTCTGTTTTGCAGATTGTGGCAGATTGTGGGACTTGTGAACCTCCACGATTGTGTGAACCAGTTCCTATAATAAATCTCATATATACATCTGTGTACATATATCCTATTGGTTTTATTTCTCTGGAGAACTGAGTAATACAGGGTGGTTTTAGAGAAACAATTTTAAGGATGAGCTTTCTGAATTAGTTCTGTTGTTTCTGAAACTGGCTCTATAGTCTGATTAAAGATGCTAATGGCTCTATCTCCAATAGTAAAGGGAGCACAGAACCGTTTGTAAAAATATGCAAAATGTTTGCATTGGATACTCCTAACTGACCACATACAAGAAACAGGGGGCTAAGTAACTGTGTATATGATCTTTTGGAACATTTCTGGAAAACTAAGGAATGACTTCAGTTGGTTGCTTTTAATGTTGCTGGAGAGAATAGTGAAAGAAAGGAAAGAAAAGGAAGAACTCAAGCATTCAGAGTCCCAGCTCGAGGAGCACCACAGAGATGACCCAAGAGCTGGTCTGTGTCCTGAAGGAGAACCTTATGTCCTGTAGCAGCAAGGCTCACGTTGCTGAAAATCAGATGCAAGGCCTCATCCCATAACCACTGAATTCACAATGCAAGATAACTCTCAGCCTTGCAGCGCTCCTCCTGTTAAAATGACAGCATTGGTTGGGAAAGAATGGGGTCCTATGAGTTGGCGTGGGGATTTGTGGGAGGACTCTGGTGAAGCTGGGGACACTGAGCCCCTAAATCCTGATGAGTCTCCTTGCCAGTGAAAGAGGTCTCCCCAACCACAGAGGAAATGGCTTTCCCACAATGAGTTCCTTGATCAGAAGCAATGCTTTGTGCATGATCGGAAGCAATGGAAAAAAAATGTGAAGATATTTGTGTGCCATGTGAATGCTCACCAAAGGGTGACCTCAGCAGAGGAAGATTTTAATAATCAAGTAGATGATTTGACCCATTCTGTGGATACTGGTCAACCTCTTCCCCTAGCCACACCTATCCTTGTCCAGTAAGATCATGAACAAAGTGGCCAACATGGTGGCAGAGATGGAGGCTATGCATGGGCTCAGTACAATGGACGACCACTCACCAAGGCTGACCTGGCTATGACCACTGCTGGGTGACCAATCTGTCGGCAGCAGAAGCCAATACTGAGCCTTCAATATGACATCAATCCCTGGGGTGATTAGCCAGCTACCTGGTGGCAGGTTGATACATTGACTGCTTCTATCATGAAAGGGCCAGTGTTTTCTTCTTACTGGAATAGACACTTATTCTGGATACACATTTGCCTTCCCTGCACACAGTGTTTCTGTCAAAACTACTATTTGTGTGCTTATTGAATGCCTTACTCTCTATTATGGTATTTCACACAACATTTCTTCTGATCAAGGATAGGTATATGACACCTTATACCTAAAATATGGAGAGGAGTAAAGAATGGGTTCAGACTTAAAAACCATCAACTTAATATAGACTTCTATATGCAGAAGATGTTATACATAAACTTAATGGTAACCACAAATCAAAAACCACCAGTGAATATGCAAAGAATAAAGAGAAATCCAAATATATCACTAAAGAAAACCAGCCATCCAGGAAAGAGAGAAAGACAAAAAAGGATCAGAGAAAATCTTCAGAAACAATAACAAAATAAGTATTAAAATGGCAATAAATACATATCTATTAATAATTACTTTGAATGCAAATGGACTAAATGCTCCAATCAAAAGACAGAGGTTGACAGAATGGATAAAAAACAAGACCCATCTCAGGGTCCTGGGATCAAGCCTCGTGTCAGGCCCTGTACTCAGCGGGAAGTCTGAGGATTTCTCTTCCTCCCTCTGCGCCTCCCCCCTGCTCATGCTCAATCTCTCTCTCTCGCTCTTAAATAAATAAAAAAAATTTTAGAAATGAAAGTCATTCAAATCAGTAAGGAAGAAGTAAAACTTTCACTATTTGCAGGTGACAGGACCCATCTGCATCATCACTCTCCTTCTATTAGAATAGGGCATATGGGGACCAGGTAATAAACGGAGGCCCCGACCTGGACTGATTCACAGTGGGTCCGCTGGGTCAATGAACTCACCAAATGTTCATTTCCTCAGTCTCTGAATGCGTAATTGGAATGGGCATAGTTGGTCATTGGCGGAACTTCATGTTCTCTTTGGGGTGTGAGTTTCTGGAGCAATAACTACTATAAATAGAGAAGTCCCAGCAGAAGTCCAAGCAGGGAGCCTCTGCAACTGGCTCTATCTCCCCGTCGAAAATACTAAATGAAAACGATATTGTATCCTAGGGAGAATAGTAGACATTAGCGCTACCCATAAAGACCTAAAGTATCTGGGGAGTAGTGGTTCTAACCATAGCCCCCACTTAACCCGTCAGTCTGGGCCCTATGAAAACCCAACAGTTTCTGGAGGCTGTCAACTGCCGTGGACTCCACCAGGGAATAGTATCAATTCCTCCAGTCATTCCAAATTTGTCGTCGTCGTTGTTGCTATTAGAGCAGAGAAACACAAGGGTACGCGGTATGTGTGATCTCATCTGGGTTCTTTTCCATTCCTATCAGGAGAGAGTTCTAGAAGCAGTTACATTCACATGGAGTGAACAACAGTATATACTTACAGTCTTGCCCTCGACCTGTTAACTCTAAAGTTCTCAGCAATAATTTAATCCAAAGGGAACACGGACTGCCTGGACATTTAAAGACCATCACACTGGTCTGCTAATTTGATGACACCAAGTTAATAGGTCCACATGAGCAGGACATGGAGAGTAATAGGAGACCTTGACCATACATGTGCTCCAGAGGCTAGGCTAGAAACCCTACAAGGATTTGGGAGCTCATCATATCTGTGGACATTTAGTAAAGGACAAGACAGCAGACCCTCTGTTATTAGAGGTATCTGTGGTGGGGAAACATGCCATGTGGAGTTTATGGCAAGCCCGATAGGAGATTAACAGTGTGGACCCCTAGGGTTCTGGAACAAGGCCATGCCATCTGCAGCAGAGAATTATATACCATTGAAAAAATAGCTCCTGGCATGCTAATGGGCCCTGGTTGAGATGGAACACCTAACCATGGGAAATTGAGTGACCATGTGGCTAGAACTGCCCATGACAATCTGGGTTCTGTCCGACCCACCAAGTCATAAGGTCAGGCAGGCCTAGGAGCAATCCATCATAAGATAGAAGCGGTACATCCAGGATGAGGCATGAACAGGGAAAGTGGGCACAAGGAAACTCCATGACCAGGTGGCCCAGACATTCATGCCACCCACCACTGTCACACCAGCTCCTCTCCCTTGGCTCACATCTATTAGGATCACTTGTATGCTCACAAAGTCCCTTATTGATCAACTGACTTCGGAAGGAAAAACCAAGCTTAGCTTATGGAAGAGTTAGATGAGCTTTGGGGCAAGCCAAAAGTAGACCATGACTGTAATGTAGCCCCTCCTAGGAGAGTGGCCTCGAAAGACTGAAGTTAGGGAGAATCCTCCTCTGTTGAAGATCTTCGGACTACGCACTCGATCACCAACTTCTGAGGAAAAAGAAGTGGCCCGCGCAGAGAGACTCATGAGGAAAGGCAAAGCCTAGGCCAGGGCCCAGGGAGGAGCAAACTGGGGCTCTGGGGACAAGGACACTGGGGAAGAGGCACAAGGAGGGAAGACCTTTGTGTCACCTGTTAAATGCCTACCAAAGAGCACCTACTGCGGAAGAGGCACCGACCCACCCAAATACAAAATGACTCACCCGTCGATGTCAACCAGCCTTTATCACTGGCCACCCAAGGACTGGTACCATTGGTGAATAAACCGCAGGACCCAGGCTACCTACGGGCTCATGGGGACGTGCTCCTGCTCACTGAAGCTGACGAAGGCGGCGCCCCCCTGGGGGGAGTGATCGGTCATCGGGTGGGTAGGGCTGCTGTCATGGGGGTGGGGGGAGAATTTGCTGGCCTCCATGTGCTCTATGTTGATGTCAGTTGGGGCTTGCTGGCAGACTGTGATACTAGACAAGCACAGCAGGGACAGCCCGAGAAGCGCAGGGCAGCCAGGAGCTGGGGGATGAGGCTCAGGTCCACCCCACCAGGTAAGCCATCTATGTCAGCAGAGGTGCTGAGCGTGAGGGGAATAGAGGATGAGGGACGGGGGCAGGCGGAGATGAGAAGTAGTTCCGGTCGAGGCCACCTACAGCCACCGGGGCTGTCATGTATCCCACTACCCTTTCTCTTGAAGTCTCTCCAGGAAAAGAGACCAAGGAGACTCGTGGAGGCACGGCTCCCCGGTGGTGTGACGTTATCATACAAAGCAGACCCGAGGGTGCAGGACGGGACTGGAAGGGATGTGGTGCTCCGCCAAGATTCCCCCAGTGGGACCCAGGTGCTCCTTGCCCCAGCCTCCAGCAGCGCTGGCTGCAGACACCACCCCCTCCCAGCCCCCCCACCAAGGACCCCAACCCCCGGGGCCA
Organism: Ursus maritimus; assembly: GCF_017311325.1. Lineage (NCBI taxonomy): Eukaryota > Metazoa > Chordata > Mammalia > Carnivora > Ursidae > Ursus > Ursus maritimus. The sequence continues at coordinate 66,172,003 of NW_024424452.1, forward strand.
AAGGGAGCTCCCTCTGAGGCTGATGCCCCGCTCAGGCGAGCCCTCCATCTAATGCCCCCTTGATGTGGGGCTGAAAAGGCCCAGAGCCTTTGCCTCAATCCCGTCCAGCTCTGAAAGGAGACCCCACCACTGGAGCACCTGTGCGGTTGGCTGAGGCCATGTGGGAACAGCACTGAGGGTACCCAGGCCTGGTCCCCCTCTCTCCCTCATGGGTGGGTCCCAGTAAACTTCCTGCAGGCATAGCTCTGCCTCCCAATCTGTTTGCCTGGAACCTTAACCCAAGACAGTCTGAGATGGGACCTGTGATAGCGAACCAACAGAAACCGCACGCATTTGCTCGATTGGAACATGGACCGCATGCTTTTAAGGGTCTTTCAGCTGAATTGGAGCATTCAGGTGAATGATGGAAAAGTGATATTTGCAGTTCATTGTTCTACAAAATTCTCCCGACTCAGGTGCAAACATCGCCATCCTGCGGTCGGTCCTCAAGCCCTGCCGTCCCACCACCCCCCTGTGCACTGGAGGCGTTTACTAGAACCAGCAGCTCTGGTGGGTGGTGCTTTTCTTTGTGCTGCACCAAAAAACAAACAAACAAACAAACAAAAGGCAAAAGGCAACAGAGAAAAACAAAACCAAAAAGAAACACTGAGAGTGTTGTTACTTGTCCAGCCAATCACGTCAACATCCGTGACTAACTCATCTCTTTTTGCAGAAGTGATGAATGTTCATACTGAAACCCTGATCACAAGAAGCGACTAGTAAATAGCCCTGAAACCTAGAGGAAAACCTCAAGTTCCATTTCATTCAAACTTACATCCAATTAAATTTTCTGCGATTTTGACAGAAATGAAATGTTGGGGAGAACTGAGGGAAGAGGCTGCTATTAGGTTTACCGAGTGGGCTCAATGGGAACAGGAGCTTAAAATTCACTGCTAGATAAACTAGACTTAGATTCAAAACTTCACTTTTGTTGGGTGATGCATATTTCAAACTTTTACTTTTTTTTGCTGACAGAACCTTGTTTTTTTATCCCTTTTTTTTTTTTTTTCCAGCAGGAAGGCACAGTCACTCTACAATACTGCCAAATATAACAAACGTCTACAGATGGGCTGGTCTGCAGCTGGGGGCTTTAACTTTGCAGTATTTATTTGAAATATCCGAGCCAGCAGAGCAGGGCTAACACAGAGTGGGCACAATTCACAATGTTTTGGCTCTGGAGCAAATAGCAGTTGAACTTAGTTTTTCCAGCTAAAATGGAATTTATGCAGATGTGCTTTGCACTAAATTCATTAAACAATTACATCCTGGTGCAGTTTTCACATTTTTGTAAAGGATCTGCATAAGCACTAATTAGATCTAAAACAATGTTACTGAGCAAATTACAGTGCCGATTGTTTGCTCGTCTTTGCGTTCCGCATCTGCTTTGCAATGATGATGATAATTTAGGTGCAAGCAATACAAATGCTGGTTTTTGTTACATTTAATAGAAATATTTATTTAAAACATACTATAGATTAATTGATAATGTAACCGGCTTTAAAGAGCCTCCAAATGTTTTCTCATGGACACTGAGTGGTAGAAGATGGAATGTATGGCATTACAGTAGCTGAAACTTCTCACGCTTGTGAACTGGCATTTCCTCCTCGAGGTTTGCTATTGAAAGGCAACTTTGCATTCCATTTGGCTGCAAGTACAAGCTGGGTTAGCTGAATTGCGGCAGTGCCTTTTCAGAGTGTGGCATTGGACGCAGAGGCATAAAGGCTCTCCCATAAACGGCTCCCAGCCCTGCTCCCCACCCCACCCCTTCCTCTTTGGGCACTGGTTTAAAAGGATAACTTAGTATTGGAAAAGTCCTTGATTCTCAAGTATTTCAGACATCGGAGTCTGTTTTCTTTCTTCCATGTTTCTCTGCTGTTTCACATATCATTAAATGTAAGAAGGCGTATTAACATTTAAACATCAAATCAATCCTGCAGAAGTAAGGACATTCAGAGAGGGTTTCTATGGCAACTTTGAATGTAGCAACTTCATGCAGGGCTTGCCGCAGCCCAGCGAGTTACCTCCTTTTGTGCTCTGGTCCTAGACGTTCTTTCACTCGCCTCCCCAGCCGTGCAGTTGGGAATCCTGAGTGTGACCGTACTGCTGTCACCCAGGATAATGGCTACGACAACTACCTACCCGTGTTCTTATTCCTGGGAAGGGGGCCCGCTTGGTGAAGCAGTTTGGCTGCTAGTGTCCTAAAAACGACTCCTGTTGTTTGATTTTTCAAACGGTTACTTTTATGGCTCAGCGAAGGCAGCCATAAAAAAGCGCAAACTCCGTGTCAGCCCCGACAAAGATTAAGAGGCAAAATGACACTCCGGGTCTAATCAAGGCAAAGTCCAAGTTTGGAAATACCTCTCCAAGCAGGAATACTGATCATTAGTGCAAAGCACAGCAAGGATTCAGGGGGCTTTCAGAGTTTAGCATCTGGTTTCCCTCACTTTGCTGGGTGGCCTCCCCAACCTTGATGTGGGCCCTTCCAGTTCATTCTGCAGTTCCTGCGAGGCAAGAACGATCATTCCTTCTACAGATCTAATTGGGAAGCCTGAAATTGCTGTGCTGGTGGAATGTAAAAATATATCCTCCTTGAAGGAAAACATAATTGAACACTGGAACTTTGGGTTGCGTCAGGGTAAAATGTCATTATGCTGATGTAAAAAGGCAAAGTAAAACTTATATCAAAAATGTTATTTTGGGGGGCACCCAGGTGGCTCAGTTGGGGAAGCAACCGACTCTTGATTTCAGCTCAGGTCATGATCTCAGGGTGGTGAGATTGAACCCTTCGTGGGGCCTAGTGCTCAGCAAGTGTCTGCTTGAGATTGTCTCCCCTCCCCCCGGCTCCTCCCCTCCACTTGTGTGCACACACACTCTCTCTCTCTCAAAAAATAAATAAATCTTTAAAAAATGTTATTTTTGATTAGAAGAAGAGACTAATCAGTATTTCCTAACTTGAACTCCAAATTCTTAAGTTTCACCTTGATATTTGGTTCTGTATTTTATCCCTATTTTGTGTGTTATTGTAAGGGGGAAATGATGAGGATTTAAATTAGAAATAACGTGAGAGGTTTTTTTTCCTCCAACTTCCAAAAGTTACCTTTGGAATGATAGCAAATGGAGAAAGCACCAGCCAAAACACTGAAATTTTAGAAAGTTACGAACAACTGGGAAAGCGGTATTATGACAGCATTCAAGAATATTACAGTGCTACTTGCTACAGTGGCTGATAAAATATACCTTCGTCTATGTAACTGCTGAAGAGATAGTCAAATGGAACAAGAGAGCTCTTGGTAAAACTGATTTAATTCAACTGCTGTGCTTTTGGCCACAGGGGATTCCATTTATAGTTGGTTGGCATGCATGAGACCGATTACTATTCCTAAGTGTCCCTGAAGTCCCTGGGTAGTGGCCATCTCTGGCCCTGTGGGGTCTGAGATCATTCTTGGTTCCATTTTATACCTGTCCTAATTTTCCTGACCTTCTTTCTTCTTCCACTCAACCAGAAACTCCGGGTTTTTTCTCTGGGCCCAGCACCATATTAGGCATTATAGATCCAGAGCTCAGTGAGCCTCAAGGAACTCGCAGTGTGGTGGGGAACAGTCATGCATCTCTATCCAACATGGCGCACGCTTGTCGTTCCTGATTATCTTAGGCTGTGTTTTGGGAAAACCCCAGAGGTTGGGTGTCATGTAGCTATAGTTATTATCAAGTAACCTTAACTATCTGTGGGTCTGAACTCCTGAATTGTGTTAGTCAGAATAGATTATCCAATGTAATATTAGATATTACTTATCTGACACGATATTACACGATGTATAAATGGACCCACTGATGCCCATCCAGGAAAAATATTATTTACTGTAATCAGAGAATACTAAAGGTTCCGCGGGCTCCCAGAATGTCTCTCCATACAGCCTTGTCTTTCCGTATGGCTGGCAATTTCCATTTCCAGAATTAAAATGTCCTCTTAAATGAATCTTCTCTAAGAAGCTTATCTCTTTAACCAGTTTCACTTTATATTACCCAGATTAACTTCAAATCACCGGGACTCTGAAGTACTTCTGGTAGAAATGTGCATGTCTAGATGGTGCTCCTGCACTGGACAAGGGGCTAACTCTCCGCTTGTGGTCGTGTCCTTTGTATGTCGCAGACAGGACCTCAAGAGTTCCTGGTTCCGTATGTGCGAGGAGACTTCTGTATCAGAAAGGCTGATGCTACAGAAAAAGGAACATAGGCTGAACTTTAGGCTATCAATTGTTAAATGGGTTTTGTTTAATCTGAAAGGAATTAAATTAATCAAACCTCTTCTCTCCATTGCTTTGCAACGGGAAAGAGGAAATAGTGTGGTGGAGAGGGAACCGGGAGCCCATGTGTAGCTGGGACAAAGCTGGGTGTCTGAGGGCTGGTGTCCTCACAAAGAACCAGGGGGCGGGGGAGGGAGGGACTTAAAGGGTGGAGGCGTGCCTGAGACACATGCATAATGTCACTGGGAATTTACTCTGCTCATTAGCCTATTAGCTGCAACTCCTCCTTTTTTTTTTTTTTAAGATTTTATTTATTTGAAAGAGAGGGCGAGAGCATGAGCAGGGCGAGGGTCAGAGGGACAAGCAGACTCCCCCAGGTGCTTGAGGCTGGATCCAGGGACCCAGAGATCATGACCTGAGCTGAAGACAGGTGCCTAACCTACTGAGCCACCGACTGATTTCTCCTTTAAAACACTCAATGCAACACACATTAGGAGGAAGTCAGGTGCTGAGCTAGGTGGTCCTTTCTCTGCACACCACATTCTGGCTGGTTTGACTATATTTTTAAGTACCTACTGTGTACCATGCATGTGCTATGCTTTGAGAACATAAAGAGGCACTAGAGATATGGTCGTTCTCTGTTTTCAAACTCTCCTTAGAACATATTTGTTATTCCTCCTTCTACTTCCAAAGCACAACACAGTAGCTGGCACTTAGTGTTTTCTACTTACTGGTGGAGACAGACACCTAACCAGATAATTTCAATATAAAACAGTAGGTGGGGAAGCAATGAGTCCACCAGAGAGTCTTTAAGCTACCGTCCTTGAGTCCTAAAGGATCAGCACCTGTTAACTGGGTCAGGAAGACTACAGAGGGCTTCCAGACAGAAGGAATGACATGAGCAGGTCGTGGAAATCTAAAATGGCATGGTTTCTGGAAAAACCACAAGCTGGGTGGGTGTCAATGAAGCCGAGGGTCCCAGGTGGATTTCTGAGCGAGAAAACTTGAGTAGTAACTACAGACCAGACTGGTGCCCTGAGAACCTTGGCTTTTACTGTATAGGTAATGAGAAGTCATTTCAAGGGTTTTAAGTACCAATCAATCTCTGCAATATTATCTCACTCTCTAGTAATAATAATACTAATATGTATTTAATGCCAACTATTTGCTAGATGCATGTCTACGTGCTTTACATGCTTTTCCTCATTTTACAGAAGAGAAACTCGACACAGAGAGATTAAGTATCTTGCCCAGTGTCACACCTGTAAGGGCAGAGTTTGAACTTGAACGCGGTCTCAGTCATTATAGCCAGAGGCAGGGAGAGTCTGCAGGATTTCACAGAGAAGTGTTATAACACCATTGGTTTTTGACTCGAAACTGTTTTTCTTTAAAACTAACACTAGATTTGCAAAATCATGATTCTCTGGAATGTACAACTCTTTTTTTCCCCTCCTTTGTTCACATTTCTGCCTTTCATAAAGAGCGCAGGGGAGAGCATTAATTGTGAATTCCTTTTTCTTTCAATATCTCTGTAAGAGTTGGATCACCTAATATGCTGAATTTGCTCTTTTTGTGAATCACTTGAGAATGGAAATACCATTTCCTCCTCTCTTATGTCCCTCCCACCCAGTGGTTGCTTTCCTGGAGACTCGAGAGCAGCACTATCTGATGGAATATGTGTGATGATGGAAATATTCTAGATCTGTGCCATCCAATACCATATGTATGGTCAATGAGCACTTGCAGTGTGGCCAGTGTGACTGAGGAACAGAAATTTAAAGTTTACTTTAATTATTATTTTTAAATTATTTTTAATTATTTTAATTATCATTTTGAATTCAAATAGTATTTAATTTTAATTATTTTAAATTTAAATATCCACATGTGGCTAGGGGCTACTGTTTTGGATAATACAGACATAATGCATATCCATCACAGAAAGCTGTATTGGATAGTCTTTCTCGGAAGCATTTTCGCTTGCTAACCAACAACTGGCACTTGTAATCCTAATATTACTGAAAATGAGAGACTCCACCATAATGGCTTATTAATGTCTATCCTAGAGTTCTTGCTGATGATTTTTTTCACCTTCTCAGATTTTGCATCTCGTCTATGGTCTATGGAGGTAGTAAATTATTCTCTGAAAGCAAATCTCATGAGATCAGTGATTCTTCCACAAAATCAGGAAGTTTTAAAGTTCTCATCCTGAAGAATCCTGTTAGGACTAGTGGATGAGTTCAGCAGGGTTGCAGGGTATAAGTTCAATGCACAAAAAGCAATTATGTATGTATACAATTGTAATAAACAAAAATGTCCAAAAATGCAATTAAGAAAGCAATTCGATTCATAATAGTGTTACAAAGAATAAAATACTTAGGGATATGTTTAACAGAAGAAGTGAAAAACTCATACTCTTAAAGTTACAAAACATTATTGAGAGAAACTAAAGATCTAAATAGAAGACATCTCATGGATGGAAGGGCTTACTGTGGATGAAGATGACGATACTCCTCAAGCGAATCTACAGATTCAAAGCCATCCGTCTCCACATGTCAGCTGATGTCTTGTAAAAATCGATAAACTGATTCTAAAACTCTATACGGAATTCCAAGAGACCCACCATAGTCAAACAATGCCAAAGAGAAAAGAACAAAGTACAAAGACTCCTACCTCCTGATTTCAAAGCTTACTACAAAGTAACATTAATCAGGACAGTGTGGTACTGGCACAAAGATAGACATACAGATCAACAGAATAGAATCAAGAATCCAGAGACAGTCTGTGTATCTCTGGTCAGCTGATCTTAAACAAGAGTGTCAAGACCATTCAATGGGGAAAGACCGATCTTTTCAACAAATGATGCTGAAACAAGTGGATAGCCAAATGCAAAAGAATGAAGTTGGGTTTTTACTTCACACTATATACAAAAATTAAATTGACCTGGATCAAAGACCTATATGTAAGAGCTAAACTATAAAATGCTTAAAGCCTTTATGACCTTGAAGTTGGCAAAGAATTCTTATTTATGACACCAAAAGCATGAGCAACAAAAGAAAAAAAAGCAAGTTGGACTTCATCAAAATTAAAAACTTTAATGCTTCAAAGGACACCATCAAGAAATGAAGAAACAGCCCACAGAATGGAAGAAGATATATGAAAATTATATATCTGATAGAGGATTTGTATCTAGAATGTGTCAGTAACTCAGAACTCAATAATAAAAAGGCAAATAACTCAATTTAAAAATGGACAAAGGCTCTGAATAGACATTTCCTTAAGAAGATCCACAAATTGTTAATAAGCATAAGACAAGATGCTCAACATCATTAGTCATCAGAGAAATGCAAATCATCCATGAAATACTGCTTCTGAGCCCCTAGGCTGGCTAGAATTAAAAAGTCAGATAACAACAAGTGTTGGCAAGAATGTGGAAAAAACAGAACCCTCCTATCTTGCTGGTGGGAATATAAAATGTTTCAGTCGCTTTGGAAAACAGTCTGGCAGTTCTCCAAGTGATTAAATATAGGGTTACCATATGATCCAGCAATTCCACTCCTAGGTATATGTCCAAGAGAAATGAAAATGGATGTCTGCACGAAATTCTGTACACAAATGTTTATGGCAACACGATTTGTAATAGCCAAAAGGATGCGAATCGATGAACAAATGGATAAACAAAATATGGCATATTCGTAAATGGAATTTTATTTGGCCATTAAAAAAATGAAGCACTGCTACATGCCACAGCCTGGATGAACCTTGAAAACATTAGGCTTGTGTGCAAGCAACCAGTCACAGAAGACTGTATAGTATATGATCTTCATTTGGAAATCCAGAATAGGAAAATAGAGACAGAAAGTAGAACAGTGAGTGGTTTCTTAGGGCTGGGCCAGAAAGGGGGATAGATCAGGGATAAGGGGTGATGGCTAAAGGGTATAAAGGGTTTTTTTCCTTAAATTCAAATATAACTGACATAAAATCTCTTCTTAGTTTCAGGTGGACATCACAGTGATTCGATACTTTTATATGATATTTTTATACATTGTGAAATGATCCCCACAATAGTCTAATTATCATCTGTCAACATACAAAGATTACAATGTATTGACTGTATTTCCCATGCTGTACATCAGATCCCCATGACTTATTTATTTTATACCTGGAAGTTTGTACTTCCTAATCCCCTTCACCTATTTCAACCCCCCACCCCCAACCCATCCCCCTCTATTCACCAGCAGTTTGGTTCCTGTATCTATGAATCTATTTTGGGTTATTTTTTTTTTTAATATTTATTTATTTTTAGAGACAGCACAGATGAGCGGGGTGGGGGAGGGGCAGAGGGAGAGAGAGAATCTTAAGCAGGTTCCACACCCAGCACAGACCCTGAGCAGGGCTCGATCTCACAACCAAGATCATGACCTGATCCAAAATCGAGAGACCCTTAACCAACTGAGCCACCCAGGCACCCCTGTTTTGTTTTTAGATTCCACATATAAGTGAAATCATCTGGTATTTATCTCTCTCCATCTGACTTATTTCACTTTGCATAATACCCTCTAGGTCCATCCATGTTGTCACAAATGGCAAGATTCCATTCTTTTTTATGGTTGATTAATATTATATATAAATATATGTGTGTATACACACACACACACGTATATATATCACATCTTCTTTATCGATACATCTATTGATGGACACCTAGGTTGCTTCCATATCTTGGCTCTTGTAAATAATTCTGCAATGAACATAGGAGTGCATATATCTCCTCAAATTGGTGTTTTTGTTTTCCTCAGATAGATACCCAGAAGTGGGACTGCAGAATCATCTGATAGTTCTATGTTTAATTTTTTGAGGAACCACCATGCTGTTTTCCACAGTGGCTGCAGCAGTGTACATTCCTACCAACAGTGCACGAGGGTCCCCTTTTCTCCATATCCTCGCCAACACTTATTATTTTTTGTCTTATTGATAACAGCTGATCTGACGGGTGTGTGGTGATATCTCATGTGGTTTTGATTAGTAGTTCCTGGATAATCAGTGATATTGAGTGTCTTTTTGTGTCTGTTGGCCATCTGTATGTCTTCTTTGGAAAAACTGTTCAAGTGCTCTGCCCATTTTTTAATCAGGTTGTTTTTTTTGATATTAAGTGATATACATTCTTTATATATTTTGAATATTAACCACTTATCAGTTGTGTGATTTGCCTTCTCTCATTCGGTAGGTTGCCTTTTTGTTATATCAAAGGTTTTCTTTGCTGTGCAAAAGTTTTTTAGTTTGATGTAATCCCATTTGTTTATTTTAGTTTTTGTTGCCCTGGCCTGGAGGAGACTGGTCAAAAATAGTATTGGTAAGACTGACGTCAAAGAGAGTACTATTTATGTTTTCTTCTAGGAGTTTTATGGATTTAATTCTTACATTCAAGTCTTTAATCATCTTGAATTTATTTTTGTAAATGTGTATCATAGTGGCCCAGTTTCATTCTTTTGCATCCAAGTGTCTAGTTTTCCCAGCACCATTTTTCTAGTTCCTTTAAGTGTAAAGTTAGATTGTTTATTTGGGATTTTTCTTGTTTCTTGAAGTAGGCTTATATTGCTATGAACTTTCCTCTTAGAAACGCTTTGGCCAGGGGCACCTGGATGGTGCAGTCAGTTAAATGTCTGACTCTTGTTTCGGCTCAGGTCATGATTTTACGGGGATGTGGGATTGGCCCCCACATCAGGCTCCATGCTGAGCAAAGAGTCTGCTTGAGACCCTCTCTCCCTCTCTCTCTGCCCCTCCCCCACGCACAGCCTCTCTGGATAAATAAATCTTTTTAAAAAAAGATGCTTTGGCTGTTTCCCATAGATTTTGGAAAATTGTATTTTTATTTTCATTTGTCTTGAGATTTTTAAAAAATTTTTTCTTTGATTTCTTTATTGACACATTGGTTGTTTACTGGCATCTTGTTTAGTCTCCATGTGCTCGTGTTTTTTCCAGTTCTCTTCTTGTAATTGATTTCTGTTTTCATACCGTTGTGGTCAGAAAAGATGCTTAATATGATTGCAGTCTTTTTGAATTTATTGAGACTTGTTTTGTGGCCTAATGTGTGATCTATCCTGGAGAATGTTCCACGTGCGCTTGAAAAGAATGTGCACTCGGCAGTTTTTGGATAGAATGTTCTGTATGTATCTGTTAAGTCCATCTGGTCTAATGTGTCATTCAAAACCATTGTTTCCTTGATTTTCTGCCTGGATGATCTATCTATTGATATAAGTGGGGTGTTTAAATCCCCTACTCTTGTTGTATTATTGTCCATTTCTCCCTTTATGTCTCTTAATATTTGCTTTATTTACTTAGGTGCACTTTTGTTGGGTATTCAAATACTCACAAGCGTCATATCTCTTCTTGGATTGATCCCTTTATCATTGTGCAATGTCTTTTGTTAAGTCTTTGTTTTAAAGTCTTTTTTGTCTGATGTGAGTGTTCCTACTCCAGCTTTCTTTTCATTTCCATTTGCATGGAAATCTTTTTCTATACCTCCACTTTCAGTCTGTGTGTGTCTCTTTTTTTAAAGATTATTTATTTACTTATTTGAGAAAGAGAGAGAGTGCACAAGCAGGGGGAGGGGCAGAGGGAGAGCGGACTCCCCACTGAGCTGGCAGCCCAATGCCATGCCGTACTGGATCCCTGAGATCATGACCTGAGCCGAAGGCAGACGCTTAACCAACTGAGCCACCCACGTGCCTCTGTGCGTGTCTTTAGACCTGAAATGAATCTCCTATAGGCAGCATATAAATGGGTCTTTTTTTTAAATCCATTCAGCTGACTTATAGCTTTTTATTAAAACATTTAGTCCATTTACATTTAAAGGAATTATTGATAGATATATTCTTTGTTCCTTTCTTCTTCTTTCGGTCTTTTCCCTTGTGGTTTGATGGTTTCCTTTAGTGTTATGTTTGAGTTCCTCTCTATTTTTGTGTACCTATTATAAGTTTTTGGTTTGTGGTTACCATTACATTCATATATACTGACCTATATGTACATAGCAATCTATTTTAAGCTGATAGTAACTTAAGTTTGAATGCATTCTAAAACACTACATTATTACTCCACCCCACCCCCACATTTTGTTTTCAATGTCATATTTTACATCTTTTTATTTATGTATCCCTTAGCTACTTACCACAGATTAGGTTAATTTTATTATGTTTGTCTTTTAACCTTCACACTAGCTGTTTAAGTGACAGATCCATGCCTTTAGTATATATTTACCTTGACTGGTGAGATTTTTTTTCTTTCACATATTTTCTTATTTCTAGCTATGACTTTTTCTTTTTTTCCACTTAAAGAAAATGCTTTAACATTTCTTGTAAGGCCAGTTTAGTGGTAATGACCTCCTTTAGTTTCTGCGTGTCTGGGGAACTCTTTCTCTCTCCTTCGATTCTGAATGATAACCATGCCAAGTAGAGTATTCTTGGTTGTAAGCTTTTCACTTTTATCTCTGTAAATATATCTTTGCCACTCCCTCTAGGCCTGCAAAGTTTCTACTGCAGTCAGCTGATAGTTTTATGGGGTTTCTCTTGTTTGTGACTATTTGAGATTCTATTTGTGACTATTTAAGTTTCTCTCTTTACCTTTAATTTTTGCCATTTTAATTATAACATGTCTTGGTGTGGATCTCTTTGGGTTAATCTTGTTTGGGACTCTGGATTCCTGGACCTGGATGTCTGTTTCCTTTCCCAAATTAGGGAAATGTTCAGCCATTATTTCTTCAAATAAAGTTTTCTGCCCCTTTCTCTTTCTCTTCTCCCTCTGGGCCCCCTATAATGCTAATGTTAGTATGCTTGGTTTCCGAGAGGTCCCTTAAACCATTCTCACTTTTTAAATTCTTCTTCCTTTCTGATATTCTGGTTGGGTGATTTCCATTCTTCTGTCTTTCAGAATGCTGATCCATTCTTTTGTATCATCTAATCTTCTGTTGGTTCCCTCCAATGTATTTTTCATGTCAATATTTTATTCTTCAGCTCTGTCTCTTTCTTATGTTTTATAACTCTTTGTTGAAGTTCTTACTGTGTTTTTCCATTCTTCTCCTAAATTTAGTGAATGTCCTTATAATCGTATTTTGAACTTTGTCAGGTAAATTTCTTATATCCATTTCATTAAAGTTTTTTTCTGGGTTTTATCTCGTTCTTTCATTTGGAGCATATTCCTCTGTCTCCTTCCCTCCTCCTCCTCCTCTTCCTCCTCCTGCTTCTCTTCCTCCTCCTCCCCCTCCTCTTCCTCTCCCTCCTCCTCTTCCTCCTCCTTCTCTTCCTCCTCCTTCTCTTCCTCCCTCCCTCCCTTCCTCCTCTTCCTCCTCCTCCTCTTCTTCTTCTCCTTCTCCTCCTCCTCCTCCCTTCTTTCTTCTCCTTCTCCATCTCCTTCCCCTCCTCCTCCCCCCTTCATCTTCTTCTTCTTCTCCTCCTCCCCCCCCTTCTTTCTTCTTCTTCTTCGATCCCAAGTAGACTAGGCTGAGCTCTACATGGCGCTCAATCTCATGACCCTGAGGTCCTGACCTGAGCCCAAACTAAGAGTCGGTTGCTCAACCAACTGAGCCACCTTGGCACTCCAACAGTTTTTTAAATTTCCCCTCAGATGGGTCAGTTTGATTTGGAAGATGTTTTTCTTCTCAAGATCCACCGAAAGATAGGGGCATAAGTAGGAGTCACATTACCTGGGTTTATGAGCTTTGTAACAGCTTTGCAAGCTTTGTAACGTTGGACAAGGTACTTCACCTCTCTCTAAGCGTCTTTTTCTCACTTGTCAGATGGGAACAATACAGTAAGTACCCACTTTGCAGTGTTGTTGTGAGGTCTGGCAGAGAGACTGGTTGTGTAGCACTCAGCCAATCCTTGCTTCCAGTAGCTGCTCAATGCACAACAGTCATTATTATTCATAAATAACTGACGTTAGCATTAATTATAGTAGCAAAGAGAATAACTTGGTAAAACAGTGCAGGTTTCAACAAAATAGTTAAATCAGTAAAAAAAATATCAAACTATAATAGTTTTTATTTGATTTTATCATGGAGACAAAAAAAGCGATGTCTCAAACTCATTATAAAATGGCTGCGACCAAAAACAAACAAGTAAACTCCAGAAATAAGTGACACGTAGGGATGTGGAGACATCATGACTCTTGCGCACTACTGGTGGGAATGTCAAATGGTGCAGCAGCTGTGAAAAACACTATGGCAGTTCCTCAAAAAATTAAAATAGAACCACCATATGATTCAGCAGTTTCACTTCTGAGTAGGTACCGCAAAGAATTGAAAACAAGGACTCAACCAGCTATTTGTCCACACCCATGTTAATAAAAGCATTAGGTGGAGCAATCCACGTGTCCCCTGACAAATGAAAAGATAAACAAAATGTCCATACACGTACACTGGGATCTTATACAGTCCTGAAAAGGATGCGGATTCTTACCCCTGCTACAGCATGAATGAAGTCTGGGGACGTTATGCTAGGTGAAAGAAGCCAGTCATAAAAAGATAAATACTGTGTTACTCGGCTTATATGAGAGAACTAGAATAGTGATCTTCATAGAGAAAGTAGACTGGTGGCTGCCAGGGGCTGGGGTTGGGGTGGGGAATGGGGAATTTAATGGGGGACAGAGTTTTAGTTTTGCAAGATAAGAAGAATTCTGAAGTTCGGTTCATGACAATACGAATGTACTCAACACTACTGCACTGGACCCTTAAAAGTAGCTAAGATGATAAATTGTATGTTATGTGTATTTTACCAAGATAATAATAAGAATAGAAGTGATGGTTGCCTGTGTTATCAACTCAGTGTCTGAGAGGTGATGTGGGGTCACGGCTAAGAGCAGGCTCTGAGCTCCTGAAGACTGGGTCTGGATCTGGATCTGGATCCTATCTCTTCTGCTTATGAACGGGGTGAACCTGGGCAAGGTCCTCCATTTTTCTAGGATAAAAACTATAAGATTAGGAAAGTTCTCTTTATCCAAGTGTGAATCAGTAGCTAGAGAAAACTGTGCCTATGAAACGTGTTTGTTATTTTTTTTCTATTAATGCTAATTCAAAAAATATATATATTAGGCATACATATAAGCCCAGTGACCATACAGCTAGGATCACCAGATAAAACTGGTAAGGGACACCCAGTTATATTTGAATTTAATCTAAGCAATGAAAATTTTAAAATAATTTTTTAGTATAAGTACATCCTAAATGTTTCATTATATCCCACGCCATATTTAGAATATACTTATCTACTAAATAGCTCTTTATTTTTTTATCCAAAATTCAAATTTTTCTAAGTGTCCTGTATTGTATTTGCAAAGCTAAACAACCCTACATAGGACATTATTGTTTTCATCACTTAGATAAGTGACAAGCGTTAGGTGGATGGGGGAGGGGATGCTTTGCCAATTCATTCTTGTCCTAATTCCCAAGTCTGGCTATTAGCAAAGGGGCACGAGGGGCAGAGGACTAAGACGACAACTGGATCTTCTCCACTAATCTTCTATTTTGTCTCCTAATTACAGTCGCCTTGAGACAAACACAAACAGGAATGGGTTAACGGCTCTCCTGTTGCGTGTTCTCCTCTGCATCTTGTTCCAGTAAACATCTGTGAAATACCCTTCCCTCTGTGTTATGCCCCCATTCTCCTCAAAAGCAGAGCTTCATCTGCGAAGGAGCTGGGGGCCCTGCGTCACTAAAGAGAAGCCGTGCTTTGACAAAAGTGAGTACTGGTTAACACAGTCAACTAGCCAAACTTTCATGAGGGAATTCCCCTCCCATCCTGGCGTGTCTGTGATGTTATGAGGTCTCATGTGACTTGTTGGCCCTACTTGTGCTCACCAGACAGTCTCCTGCTGGGGACAGGGCTGTGTCATTAAAATGGAATCCACTGAGAGAGACAATAGTCACATTCACTGAATAGAAGCACTAAAGCCATGACCAGTATGTTCCAGGCCTGATCTCAGGATATCCACGGACTATGTGCTTATGGATTTGTTCAGTTAGCTGGATGAGACCTTTCTGCTTCTCCAGGAAAGTTTGTATTTACTTCGTGTTTGATTTCTTCAGACGGTGGAGCATGGGGGCATTTGAACCAGGAGCACGAAGCACAGATCTCAGTTTGTCACCCTTGTCCTGAGACTTGAGTGGGCCTTAGAGACTGGATGTGTATGTCCCCTCGAAATTCATGTGTTGAAACCTAATTCCCAGTGTGATGGTAGAAGAGAGTGGGGCCTTTCAGAGTCCTGAGTCCTGAGGGTGGGACCCTCATGAGTGGGATTGGTGCCTTATGAAAGAGACCCCAGAGAGCTCCTTTGCCCCTTCTCCTACGTGGCACAGAAGAAGTCTATGAACCAGAAAGCACCCCTCACCAGACATCAAATTTACCGGCGTCATGATCTTGCACTTCCCAGCCTCCAAAATGTTCGTTGTTCAAACCCCCAAGGCTATGGTATTTTTGTTATGGTCGCTCAAACAGGCTAAGAGCCTCACAGAGCTTTGGTTGGCACTGCTGTACAATGAGACCTAATGCACGTCCTTGAGAGCCAAGGATAAGGACCCACAAAAGAGCTCTGAGGACGACGATGTCAAGATTCGGCATGTGTGGAAAGGGCACTTTTGATAAAAGCCTCTTTCCATTCTCTGCACTCCAGGCCCGATCAAGGTCGAGGGGGTCAGGTTGGGTGTCTAGTCTTCCTGTGCTCCACCCCCAACTCTGTCCACTGGCCCCACTCCTTGCCTTACTGAGCCATCACCAAGTTACCATTCACGCTGGAAACTTCCTGATCGTGGCCTTCTTGGCGAAAATCAGCCACATAGAGGCCCCATGGGGGATCATCATGGACGCTTGAAGTGTGGAGAAGCTGCCCACTCCCCTTCGAGGAACACAACACGCCTGGGGGTTTCATTAATATTCAGTTTATTAAAATTACACGTTTAAAAGCCCAGGTTCCTAAAGCCTTCATGTTTGTGTTACAATTCTAGTTATTCTCTTTATAAATTTAGGACATTTAATAAAAAATAAGAGGAAACACCTTTGATTAGTTTTTGATGGGCTCAGCTTGAAAGGACGAAACATCCGTTGCGCCATTACTGTCATTTACATTAATTATTTGTTTCTCTTAAACCGCAGTGATAAATTTAACACACTGCATTTTCTTCCTAAGCAGCCTCGGATGCCTGGTCTGGCAAGCTAAGGGCTCCGGCATGCAAGACCGTCCACTGAGTCATTTCAGGTTTTGTAAATCTGGTAAATTGGAAGTCATAATTATTGCGACTCTTCAAGTTCTCTCAGACATTCGAACATCATTTACGAACTTAGAATTCTCCTGTAACATTCAGCTTCTGATTGTTAAGCCTTGAAATTGCACTTTTAAGCTTGGACTCTGGGGAGCGTGGTGACTGAGAGTATGCAGGTCCTGGCGGTCGGGGACCAAAGGGGCCCAAGGTTTAGTAGAGATAATGGCTTCAGTGGAGCTGGTGCGAGTTCAGGGCGGGGGGTCCGGGCTGCGGAGGGGAAGGTAGAGTCAAGCAGGGGGCTGGCGTTGAAGGCTGAAGGCCAGAGTAAAGGTTCAAGCACTTGAGAGCGTGTAGGGAAGGAGAACAGGCACAACAGAGCCCAGGGCTTGGGAGGCCTGCTAGAAGCTGATGACGGACCCAGAGGAGGATTCAGGAGAATAAGTCAGTGGTCTGAGGCTTTGGGTCCTGTGCTCTCAACTTTCGGAGCCGAAAGGAGACCCTTCAGGAGTCATGGGCTCACCCTGTGCTGTGTGAATGTGATAAATCTTTAATTTTTTGAGTTATGTCTCCCTACCTATCAGATCATGAAGGCTATAATAATTTCTAATGTAAAGTGGAGAAACAAAAAAAAAAATGGCTAATGAATGCCCAATTTCTAAGTCAATAGGCTCTTTTAAAATAGAAATTGACCGAGGAGAAGTAGGCTGTGATCCAGGAGAGGAAACGAGGGAAGGGTTTCCTACAAACAAGAGGGATTGAGAGTGCCCTGGAGCTCTTGTGGGGTGGTGAGGAGGGGTCTGGGAAGAGAGGCGGGCCTGCAGGGAGTACCAGGTCACAGGGCAGTCACGGCCACGTGGGGCCATGAAGCACTTGAAATGTGGCAAGTCCCAATGGAGATGTGCTTGTAAGTGTAAAGCGCACGCTTGCAGAAGAACTTAGGGAAGAAAGGATGTCAAAGAGTTCGTTAATACCTTAAAGTTACTGATTGCATCACTTTCTATATACTCTAGATCTTGAATCTATAATCTAGAAATTCTAAAATTCCCAATAATGATATTGGGGTAAATAAAATTTATTAGAATCAACAAAATACTATTTATTTGTTTGTTTGTTTGTTTGTTTAAAAGAGCACGTTTGAGCAGGGGGGAAGGGGAGAAGCCGAGGCAGAGGGAGAGAGAGAATCTCAAGCACACTCCATGCTCAGCACGGAGCCCAACACGGGACTCGATCTCACGATGCTGAGATCATGACCTGAGCCAAAATCAAGAGTTGGACCCTTAACTGACTGAGCCCCCCAGGTGCCCCCAACAAACCAGTTTTTAAATGTGGCCTTTAGAAAATCGTCAGTTGTGTACGTGGATTATTTTCCTGTTGGGCTGTGCTGGGTTAGAGTCCTTAGCTGGACGAAGAGGATTATCAGCTCAGTATGTCCCTGCAGTACGGTGGAGTTTTTCCTTTTCCTTTTTCTTTTTTTTTTTTTAATGCACTGTGGTGTCAGATCTTCAGTTGAACTTGTTGAATTGCTGCAATCCCCCTTACCTCCCTCCAGGTCTTTACAGAAGTCTGCTACGTACCTAACTTTCTCTATGTGAGTGTGTCTTCTGTGAGTAGAAATTGTGTTGCTCGTGTGGGTCACTGGAACTGGGCAGACACAGCTCTAGGGGAAGAGGTTATCGTGAGAAAGACTGGCCTGCTCCACCAGAAATACTTAGATGCCATGGAGAGGGGTTTTGACTTCTACAGGGTGTGGCTTCGGGGCTCTGAGTCTCCATCATGAAGGTCTCAACAGGTAGCAGTGCCCCTGGGGTCACCGGGGTTATGTCATTTAGTAGGGAGTGTGAGTTTATAGGTAGAAAGCTTCAAGGTCCAACCCCTAAACGTGATCAGTGATGACAGGGTGCACAACCCCACGAGGAGCAGGACAGATGGACTGCCCAGCGCTTTAACCACCTGGCTGCTTTCTGGAATGTTCCGAGTAAGTGAGGCAGATGAGATTGGAGGAGAAGCCAGCGACCAGGTGCAAACACAAACATGGGTTGGGTGGCAACAGACGCTTTCTGTTGGACCTCTGCAGCCGTGTCTAGCTGTGTTCTCACACTCCCGCTGGGATGGCTCTCTTACTCCTGGGCGCTAACTCACAGCCCAGGCTTCCTCAGGAGGGAATATTCCTGCTGCTGAGCCTCTTGGGTTTGATCACCCTTGCCTTCTGTGTCCTGGTCCCCATCCAGCGACCCCTTGTGAATCTTCACAGCAGCCCTCCTGGTACCAGTTCCTGGGAGAAAAGTCTTTCTAGAACCACTCTAGTCTTTCGTCAAAGACTCTCCTTCTCGTGGGGGGCTCCATTCTTATTGCCACTTCTGGCCTTGAGGAGGCAGAAAGAAGATTCCATGGAGCTCACATCTCAACACTGGAGACAGCTAGAGTCGTCAATGGCCTCCCCCATTTCCAAACAGAAAGCATGACACAAGAAAGCTGGGATCCATAATCCCCAGTCTGTAATCCTTCAGGCCAGACGGGATTTCAAAGTCAGGGTGTTCCAGCTTTTAGGAAGGTAACACGGTATGTAAAGCCTATAACATCCTGGCAAGTTCTGGGGAAGCACCCACGAACCAAGGCGTTGTGTCTGCAGCAAAACGTGAGGAGATTCGCACTAAGAGAAATAAATAAAAGCTCCAAATCGCCTCGTCTCTGTTCAGGACTAGTTTTGATGCCATGTGAGTTTGCTCTTCACTTACTAAAGACAAACAAACTTTCGGTTTTCCAAGCTTTCTGGGTTCTGTAACCCCAATGCGCGAGTATGGGGTGGGACACTCAGCGGGCACCTTGTGGACCTGCTGGTGTGGGCCTCACCGCCACCATCCGTGCCCCAGCAGACCCAGCTAGCCCTTGAAAACCTGGTGCAACTGGGGCATAGTGGAGGGAATAATTCACCAGTGGTGATTACCCAAAGCCTGAGAGTTCCCTGAATTTGAGTTCCCCAAATAGCCAGTTTCTGTTCCTTTTTGGGGGCTACAACGAGGGGTGGCATGGGAAATTTTTCTTTTCTGCTTTCAACTCGGGAGTATTCTGGGGAATCAAAGATGGATTTTTTTTTTTTGCCATTTTTCTACTTCACATCTAGTTTGTAAGTTCATTTTTAATCAACAAGCATTTTAATTGCATGTACTATGTCAGGTACCGCTGTAAGGTCAGGACTATTCGAATCTTCGTTTTACAGGTAGGATGAGGCCTAGGAGGATCAAAGAACGTGATCAAGGTCACATAGCTAGCAGAAAGGCAGAGGAAGAATTAAAACCCACAAGTCCGACTTCAAAGTCTGCGCTCCTAACCACTATACCACACCCCTTATGAAACATTGGGTTTATGGGAGGTTAAAACATAGTACACACAAGAAGAAAGGCACTTAATTTTTTTAACGAGAAATAAATGTGATTTACTTCTTCCAGCAAGTTAAACCATGCCCTGAAAGCATTAACTTTCCATCTGTGGTCACTTATCTCTCACCCAAAGTAGGATTCAGTATGGTTTTATTTTGGAAGACTTGGCAGTTAAATATGGAGCTTGTTGCCCCAACAATTATATATTTTAATAGAGGAATTTAAAATTAAGTAATGTTTGTAAGTGAAAACCGAATTTCTAGAGCTTAGGAATGATTTACATTATAAAGAACTTCCTTACTCTCTTCTGTGCATGAATAGGCTTAAAATACGATGATGAGTATTATTGTTCACAGTGCTACAGTTATGACTTTGAACACACAAAATGCTTTAAAATCACAAATTAATTAATAATGAGAATATTGCTCTTGAAGGTTTGTATTGTTCATAAGGAATACGATTGTTCTGTTTCCTACGTTGTCAGAGTTTGGGGTGAGTAAACAAAGCTAGCGTCTGGCCACGTCATTAGGCATTTCAGGTCTCCCCTTTCTATCTTGGTTATCTGTTCGCTGAGTGGATTCAGGATGCAGGGATCAAAAATATCCTGCCAGTGTTGGAAGATGAGGATCAAATACACTTTGATTAGAAATCGATACCCAGCAAATCCTTCTGTTTCTATACATTTGTGCTTACTGTACCCTCATTTCTTAGTAAGAGATTTCACTTGGCAAAATCCCCATATTGCCTCCTCTAGACTGGGAAGAAAATGGACCTGGGTACACTAAGACGGGGATACCTGGAGGTCTCTGGGTCCCCCCAGGAAGCCAGGCATGAGGGAGGCAGTAGCTGTCACAGCCCAGCATCCTGGGAAGAGTCGGTGTGGCTGCGGTTGATTGAGAGGAAAAAGCACAGGGGAGAAGTTGATTTTTTTCCATTGGGAGATTTATTTGCACTGGGTGAGTCTATTATTAATCCATAAATTTCCTTCCATTTCTACTGAGGCAGTGATTTTTCGTCTCCTCTAAAAGTCCTAGGCAAAACAAACATTTATTAACGGTATTAGGCAGGAGAAGTTATGTGGTAGAGCAGCAATGTCTCGGGGACTTCACACCACGGAGGTCTGTTTCTCACTCAAGAAGTCCACTGTGGGCTGGGTGGCCTCCCGACGTCTGTCTGCCGTGCTATATGTAACTGGACAGTCAAGGCGGATCTTGCAGCCCTGCCATGTCGCCATGAACCCTCCTTGACTGTCCAGGCAAGGGAAGACAGCAGCGGGAGGGTTGAACAGTGCCTCTTCTGAGTTTCAACCTCTAAGATTCACAGGTTCACAGCCCTCCGGACAGAACTAGTCGCATGGTTCCACCCAAGGGAGTGCGGCCAGCAAGTGGGTTTCTGCTGCACTGGTTGAAATGAGAATCATTACCCAAAACTGAGTATCAAGGACAAGTACAGATAGACGTCTCAGCCCCTTTCTCTTAAGGGAAACTCAGGGGACTGTATTTGTTATGCAGAGTATTTGCCTACGTGATGATGGGGATGGGGGATGTGGCTGATAATGGCGGGCATGATGCTGATGACGATGGTGTGAATGGAGGCGCCCAGAAGGCAGGGACAGTGTGGTGCATCTTGGTATCCCTCACCCCGGGCATGTATGTGCCTTGTGAGAAGGGTTCAAAAAGCCTCATGGGGGAAATAAATGAAGGAATGAGGCAACCTGTATTCATCACTTCACAAGGCTTTTCTTACTGCTGCTCTTTTCCCGGTTATATCACATCCAGAAGGCGTTCCATGAGCCCGAAACAGCTTCCTACTCTCCATCATTCACATTGATGGGAACTGGAAGCCAGGGTCTCGCCGCTCTGATAGCCGTTAGGAAACAATAGGAAGTAAGCAAATCGCATTTCAGTCCTCGACTATTGTTTGCCCTTTACCCAGATCTCTTTCCAAAGGAGCATATTAGCCTTCAGATACATTTGCATGTTAGGCCCCTCGGCCATTCTTTATCCAAACCAATCCACGAGCCATGCTTACCATCAGAAATGCTCCGACCACCATCAGCATTCCTGCTTGTGGTTGTTTTTCTCGCAACAGTAATGGGTCCGTATTAACCACACGTTGTCTCTCATCTCGTTTCCTGTGAGGTCCACGGCACTCCCCTCGTGAGGCGGTTTGGCCCTGCAGCCACTGCCCAGATGATGGCCTGTCTTGACGTTTCGGCTTTGGCCTTCTTAGAACCCACTCATGAATGAGCAAATGACCCTTGGCTGGACTCCTAAAAATAACTTGTTTTGCCTGCTGACTTGACATCTGACTGCAAAGTTGGTGATATGTATTATTAAGTAAATGGGAATTTTTTAAAAAATGTGCTGTGGTTTCTGCCCTGCTGATCTTATGCTGTGGTTTGAAACAATGTCAGGATTTCTGCAGACTCTGGAGTTTGCACATGAATTTGGTTACGCCTGAGTACTGGGTTCTCTTACTTCTCGGAGTGAAATCTTTTCTGCAGGCTTCGGTCTTCTCCTCCAGGCCCGGTGTCAGGCAAGAGAACTGCGTACGTGCACTGTCATATTTTCATCTGTGTGCACGCTGCCCCCTTGGGGTTTGAATATTAGCATTTGCTGATTTTTCCTGCCATATACATTTAAGTGCAAGGAGTTTCATTTAGATGCAGAAAGGCCGCGAGGTTTGAGGGGGCGTGAGTTGTCAGTAACGAGCTTAGTGTGTTCAAAAAGGTAATGGGCAGTTTTATATGGACTATTTATAAATTTACCGAAGGGGAAAAAAGCACATTCCATTCTGGTTATGAGGATAAGGCACACTGGACGAGAAGACTGTGGTCATTCAAGTCTAACCACTCGCTATCAAAAGGCTTGGAACGGGTGGAAATCTGTATTTCAAAGAGACGGCAGGCCAACTCAAAAGCACCATACAATATTAATCCGAAGTAGTCCTATTTTTCTTTCTCTCTGCAATTTATTAAAGTGCTGGCAATATTAAGAGAAGCCTGAAAAACGAGGAAGGGAATGATCCCATTTTTTAGTTATTTGATAGTCTCATAATTGCAATCCAATATTTTGACTTTGGCCTCTTGTTCGCACATGTCTTTGGTCGTAGACCAGATTGTTCTTAACTGGTTATAATCTACTTTCTGTATTTTCTAATTGAAGAAAACACATTAATCATATGTCCTCATGCCTCTTATTTACTAAGAGATGCATTAATTCTTTTAATGGTATGAAATGAGTGTCCAGACTGCCGGTTATGATTTTCTAATTGCTAACAGTCCACCTGCACATACTCAATCTTTCTTTTTTCTGGTGCTCGTATGTTCACAGGAACGCAGTCCAAATGGTTAGGAGTTACAGATAAGTTGCAGGTGTTTGACACAAGGGCGGATTATAAAGACGCCCGGACTATACCCTGCCTCCTAGAGGTGGGGACAGAGACTGCAGGATCATGTTGTATTTTCATGTGAGGATATGATCCTGTCCTTTTCTGTCCAGCCGGTGACCAAAAGCTGCGGCAACTGCATTCGGAAGCCCCAGTTAATGCTCCCTCCACCTGCAGAGGTGAGGCGTTTCTCAATCCCTGGCAAGTAACAGATTCAACAGGGAGGCTTTTAAAACACACATCCCCAGTTTCCGTGTCCCGACCCTCCCCTTGGAGATTTGGCTTCAGTAAAGCTGAAACGGGATCCTGGCCACAGTAGTTTCTGAAAAATCCCCAGGCGATTCAAATGAGCACGTAAAGTTCTTGAAGTCGTGACCAATGCCTGTGGTCAGACCCCCAAGCCTGAATACGGCCTCTGGAACACTGGAGAATTCCTGACAGTTTTCCCAAACCTCAGAGCCATGGTCAGAGAGCCAAAAACAAACTTTCCTTCTCTAAGCCACAAAGCTTTGGCAGGTGCTTGCTGATTTCTTTGTAGCAGATAAGAGTGGAATAGTCACTGCATACAGATCAGGAACCTTATTCATTACATTGTTGTTAGAGATGCTGGGGTCCTATTTGTCCAGGTCTGTTTCCTACTGGGGTTGCAGGACCTGCTCCCCTTGGGCATCTTCTTGTTTCTCACTGAAGGTGAAGACCATTTCAGCTCTTGTCTCCCTATTCACCTTCCTCTTCTCCCACTCCTCTTGGGTCCTGGTCACTCACGTACCTTCGTTCAAAAATGATTTGAGCGCCCGCTGTGTGCCAGACTTGTTAGACATGTAGCAAGTGATCCTGACATGTGGCCCGAGTAACCCGAAACCCAGTCACCCTATATCGGGGCTTCCATTTTCAACTTCACATTTGTCCCCGTTCTACAACAGCGTGTTTGTATTCTTTCCTCTGTTACTCTGCGTGAACATCAACACTGCAGGTTTCTTTCGTTAATACAGTAGTTTTTAAATTCACCCTTACATTTCAACTGAACAAAACTTGCTTTGAATTTCATGTGAGAAATAGACAAATACTCTAAAATTTACCTTCTGCCTTATCAGATGCCTCAAATGTCTGGAAGACGGCTAAACTTCAAAACCAAACCATGAAAGGAAATGATAGTTCATAGTAACAACGTCTTCTGGACAGTTCTGAAAATGGAGGTTGCAAACTTTTTATACAAATGAAGGAAGGATTCTCAAGATAGAAGGTGATGGACAATAACATGTCCTATTTGCAGGCTACAAACTAGTAATTCAGTTGAAATGGAATCTCCGACTTGAGTCCTCTTGACTCTGTTATTCTTTATTTCAATCATGTTTCCTCAAATGGATTGTCTTTGATAGTCCCCTAGAATTCAGGGGAAACGCTGGTGCAATAAAACCATCGTGATTGATTTTCTAAGGAAAAATAAGAGTTTTATCCATCCATCCATCCATCCACCCACTCACCTATTTACCTACATCTATCCTCTATCTGTGCCCTCTCTTGCTTTCTTTTACCCTCCCCCATTTGTTTTTGGAGGGTCTGAAACTTAAAAATATCTTAAATGATCTCATATCTCACAAGTATTGGCACATAATCACAAAACCTACAAAATACACAACAGAAGGATAAGGAAAATATGGAAAAGCTCCATGTGCCTTGATGACCCATTGTTACCTTTATGGTATATTCCAAGACCACCACTTAACCACATTTTAAACTGTTTTTCTCAGCGATATAAGTCTTATGGAAACTTTCCTTAATGTCATCCATAGATGTTAAAGAATTACCCCCCATCATGGAGAAAGCACATAGACAAGGAGAAAGAACAATAGTAGGAATGAAAAGAAAGGTAGTTGATCAAAAAAAAGAAGAAAATCCTGCCATTTACCACAACATGGATGGAGCTCAAGGACATTATGCTAAATGAAAAAAGTCAGAGAAAGACAAATAGTGAATGATCTCACTTACGTGTGAAAGCTAAAAAAACAAAACCTCCAACCAACTGAGAAACAACAAACCAGCTCATAGCTCAAGAGAACAGAATGGCGGTTGCCAGAGGTGAGGGGTGGGGGGCTGGAGAAATGGGTGAAGGGAGTCAAAAGGTACAAAGAAAAAACAAAACTGAAAACAACACGTTGCATACCTTAAATATATAGAATTTTTATTTATCAAGTAGACCTCGATAAACTGGAAAAAAAACTTAAAAAAGTCTTCATGTTGGAGGGATATTATCAAAAAAATCTAGCTATAAAATTATTTTGGAGTTTCATTAAAAAGCATTGATAGGGCACCTGGGTGGCTCAGTTGGTTAAGCGACTGCCTTCGGCTCAGGTCATGATCCTGGAGTCCCAGGATCGAGTCCCTCATCAGGCTCCCTGCTCATCGAGAAGCCTGCTTCTCCCTCTGACCCTTCCCCATCTTGTGCTCTCTCTCTCTCTCATTCTCTCTCTCAAAATAAAAAATAAAATCTTTAAAAAATTGATAAAAAATGTAAAGCAAATCGAACTAAGTCTATTACAGGAAAAGTTTGTGCGTGGTGCTTACAAAAGTAAAGTAAAAACGTGTCTGTTAGCCATTTGTATGTCATCATTGGAAAAGTGTCTGTTCATATCTTCTGCCCATTTTATGATTTGTTTATTTGTTTCTCACGTATTGAGTTTGAGAAGTTCTTTGTAGATCTTGGATACCAGTCTTTTATGACATACAAATGGCTAACAGATACATGAAAAAATGTTCAAAATCATTAGCCATCAGGGAAATTCAAATCAAAACCACACTAAGATACCACCTTACGCCAGTTAGAATGACAAAAATTGACAAGGCAAGAAACAACAATTGCTGGAGAGGATGTGGAGAAAGGGGATCCCTCCTACATTGTTGGTGGGAATGCAAGTTGGTATAGCCACCCTGGAAAACAGTGTGGAGGTCCCTTAAAAAGTTAAAAATTGAGCTACCCTATGACCCAGCCATTGCACTACTGGGTATTTACCCCAAAGATACAGACGTAGTGAAGAGAAGGGCTATATGCACCCCAATGTTCATAGCAGCATCATCCACAATAGCTAAATCGTGGAAGGAACCAAGATGCCCTTCAACAGATGACTGGATTAAGAAGTTGGGGTCCATATTAAGAAGTTGTGGTCCATATATGCAATGGAATATTACTCAGCTATCAGAAGGAACGAGTTCTCAACATTTGCTGCAACGTGGACGGCACTGGAGGAGATAATGCTAAGTGAAATACGTCAAGCAGTGAAAGACAATTATCATATGGTTTCTCTCATCTATGGAACATAAGAACTAGGATGATTGGTAGGAGAAGAAAGGGATAAAAAAAGGGGGGTAATCAGAAGGGGGAATGAAGCATGAGAGACTATGGACTCTGAGAAACAAACTTAGGGCTTCAGAGGGGATGGGGGTGGGGGAATGGTATAGACTGGTGATGGGTAGTAAGGAGGGCACGTATTGCATGGTGCACTGGGTGTTATACGCAACTAATGAATCATCGAACTTTACATCAGAAACCAGGGATGTACTGTATGGTGACTAACATAATATAATAAAAAAAATTTTTTTTAAAGTAAAGTAAAAACAAAACAGTTGGCCTTGGGCCTTTTTAACCATAACCAGTCTATAATGTTTTGCTACAAACACTATATACAATAATCGAAGGGCATTCAGTACCTCATATATATACACAATACATTATGAAAAAGAAAATGGAGTTGGCCGGAGCTTTTGGCTAAAGTCACACTGTTTAGGGAACTCATCTTCCATGATCAGAAACGTTCAGAGTCCTAGATGTTTCCCTAGAAAATGACTTAAAGAATATTTTGCCATGTAATGAGCTGTCTCCTTGAGCCTGTCGTGCTTGTTTAATTTGGCCTTTGGAACAGGAGGTAGAAACAGGAATGTTGGAACTGTACCTTTGGTTTATTTCTCAGGGAAGGGAGAACTAGTGCTTATATTCCTTCTCTTCTTCCTGGAACACAGTGAAACTACATTTCCCAGGTGCTCTCGCAATTGTTTTGGGGCCATGTGGCGGAGTTCTGCCTGACAGAACGTGGGGAGAAGTGTCAAAAGCCACTCGAGGCCTGGACCATGAAAAATCTCCCATGTATGATCCTCTCTATTCTGTTGACCCGTGGGTGGCCATCATGGCAAATGGCCCAAGTGTCTGACGGCTGAGATAGATTTGGTCTCTGAAGAGCTGCATGGAACAGAGGCTCTCGCCTTCTTCCTCCATCCCAAGTAGTCCCCATCAGACTCTTATGTCAGAAATACACCTTTCGTCAAGACAATGGGGGAGGGGGTGGTTGTTCTAACAGCTAGCATTAATTACTTCCCTGACCAAATATTTTTTACATATACTAAATATGTAAGCGTATTAGAATCTAATATTTAAATCTAACCTTTGTCACGTTGGCATATTTACATGACATTGTTCTTCATTTAAAGGTGCAAACTTTGGTGGCAACAAACCCTACTGTCCACTGTGCTTTAGGGAAAGGCGTACAGAGAGCAGGAGTTAGGATTTGGTTCAGCTCCGCATGAAGAAACTCTAAATGACCAGGAGTTAAACAAGATAGACAGGATTCTCTCTTATAGAAACAAAGTGGAGAAGCAGGCTGGGCTGGTATGGTTACTTTAGCAAGTCTTTAAATTCAGAAGCTTCTTCTAAGCCACCTCTCCAACGTCCCTACTGTGTGGCGCTCATTCTCGTGGTCCATGACGTCAGCCCAAGCGCCAACCATCACATCCATATTCCAGACAGTAGAAAAGGACAAAGAAGAAAGGGATCCCAGGGCATTTTAACAATTTTTTTAAGTGGGGCTTCCTATAAACTGCCACAGAACACTTCCACCTAGAGTTCATTGTCCAAAACTTAACATCTAGGTATGCACTAGCTGCAAAGGAAGCTGGGAAATATGGTTTTTATTTTGAGCAGCGATGTACCTGGTAAAAATAGAGAGTTTTATTACTGACGAAGAAAGGGGTAGGTTTCCAGGAGCCTCTCCTACATTTGCTAAGAACTAACTTCTTCTCGGGAGGGAAACACTGACCTGTACTAAATGCAATTTTGGACAGACATCTGTGTACATACATATAAATTTTTGTTTATATTAAAAATATGTAATGCACATAGCTTCCCATTTCCGTTCTAGTCTCAGCCCATTCGAATTCCTTTGGAGTCAGAGAATTAACTACTCTCTAGGGTTTGGGGCATAAATAGAACTAAGTCAGACAGCAATGGAGGGGTAAAGATGCTTTTGGTGTTGTGTGTCAGGATGCACAAAAGTAAGTAGGTACAGGCACGTCTGAGTATAAACAATATGGCGTCGGGGCTGTGGTATTGATTTATGGATGGATAGTCTCTATTCTGAGTCTGCTTACGGTCGGGGTGTTTGAGTGAGCTTGCTCTACTCTGTTTCTGTAGGGCATACTACTATGTGGAATCATGGAGAAACCAGTAGAACAGATAAATACCCAACAGAGGACTCTTTCAATGAGATATGTGGTAGACACCTTTCTTTACCCCGTTTCCTTTCG
This sequence comes from Ursus maritimus, assembly GCF_017311325.1. Classification (NCBI taxonomy): domain Eukaryota; kingdom Metazoa; phylum Chordata; class Mammalia; order Carnivora; family Ursidae; genus Ursus; species Ursus maritimus. The sequence continues at coordinate 66,200,868 of NW_024424452.1, forward strand.
TTGTACCATATTTTCCAGGCATGTAGCACAGATACCGGATGCCCCTCTACTTCCTATGACATCAGTAATGCTCTCCTCCCATGTAATACGATATATTTGGTTTTAAAATTGTATATCTTATCCTTCTCTCTCATTCTTGATCCACCCTTGCACATTCTAACACTGTATTTGCCCACGTGGCCCCAATGAAACAGATGAAATGTTTCATACCAAAGATTTAGGGTTTTTTGAGTGCCTCTGGGCATCAAGTGTTGGCAAAGTCCAAGAAACGAGGGCTTAACTGACTATCTGCCAGGGACCACTTTCCAAGGCTATGCTTTCCGAAGGGCTACTCTTCTAGTTCCCCACCAATTCTGTAATGAAGGTACACGCTCCCCTTGTCATCCCTCTCTGTGCAGAGGCGGTGACTAAGGTCCCCACATGTTACAGTATGTTGGGTCCAGTGATGCAGCTCGCGGCAGCCTGAGGCCCTGTGCAAACTGCCTGCCCCCAAAATCCACGCCTGCCACGGCCATGTGCCCCTGCCCCCACAATGGCCCGTCACTCAATCCGTGATCCCCTAGTGCTGGTGCTTCAGTGGGGTGTGCGCAGAACCCTGCCTTGTGTGGCGCAGTCCCTCTCCGGGAAAGCCTGCAGTCTAATTGGAAAATAAGACGGTTGAATACCAATGACTTGAACACCGGATATCCTGTCCACCAGAAAACCCTGATCTCAAGGCTGAAGCGGCCTTAGGACCGACTGCTCCGACTCCGTGTTGGGCTCTGCAGCAGCTCCCATCCTCTCGTGGGCCGTCTTGCCTTCCGATGCCCAGAAGCACTGATCGGAGGCAAAGGTTTGGTGGAGATTTTTCGTCAGGCAGCTCCGTCTTGCCGTGAATCAGCCAGCAACCATTTTCACACGCTCACTTATTTACTCCCCTCTCCTCCTCCCAAAGCATTATTTGCAATCACGTTCACATATTCTGGGCACTGCGAGTCGGTTCAGTTAACAAGGAAGAAGGAAACTGATAAAGATATTGTTAATGGATCTCTTTGTGCATAAAAAGAACTCGAATCTTCCCTCCCACATGCTGTCCTGAATTCCCCTTTTCCTCCTTCTCAAAGTTTTACTTTTTCTCAAATGTCTGCGTGTGCCATATGACAGTGATTTTTGCTGGTAATTGCTTTATTCTTCGCTGAGAACCTTTACAATGGTGAACTCCTACAGTACTTCTGTGTAGATGAGGGCTGTTCCAAGGCAAAAACTGAACCTTTGAATATAAACCTGCACATTTCTCCCTCCCCTTGAGTGTGAGTAGAATTTCTGACTGGTGCACAGCCCCCCAAAATCCCCTCCTTTAAAAAAAAATCATTCTGTTTGGCATCTATGGTTTTCATGCCTTGGGGTTTGCAAGACAGGATCTCAGAGAGGACAGATAATAAATTCATTTCAGAATAGCTTACCAAGAAAGAGTATATTTCATTGTGTTGTATATAAAAGTTGGGTGGAATTCTCTATAAATGCAATTGTAAAATTCGAGCGCTCTCCGGCCAACATGGCTCGCGAGCAGACTGGCTGTGGGGCAGGGGGTGGCTGTGTCCCCAGGCAGCAGGGGCCAACATCAAGAGAAGCCACACACCTTATCTGAGGGGCCCCCAAAGACAGGCTCGTGCTCACATAGCTTTATTTTGCTCACTTGCAACAGCAACAACAAAATGACGCTGCAGACGAAAACTGCCATGTCCCACCCACGCCATCTGTCCTTCGCTGTGCACCCACAGCCCCCTCATTCTACAAATTAATCTTTCACACATTTTTTAACAAAAAAAGTGTTAATGTTATAAAAGAAAAAAAAAACAAGGAAAACAGAAAGGGCTGTGTAGAAAATAAATTAAATTTAAATTTGATGGCAGTTATGACTTTTTTTATTGACTATAAGAGCAAACAGTCACATCAAATTGGTGCCACTGGCATATCATTAAAACTACAGGGCACCCTTAATGATCTCTGACAATGATCGCGTGTGTGGTTTTTTTTAAATATAGCATGCACATTTTGTCCAATTTGGGCTCTTTTTTCCTGTTGCTTTTGTCCTCTTTCTGAGTGGATATTATTCATGAACTGAGCCTTTATTATCTATTTGGCCATCTGCATAGCATTGGCCATAGTCCCCTGTATTGTAATTTTGAGTGAAAAGGACTATAGGAGATCGCAATACTAATACCACTACTACTAATAATATGCTTTAAGAACCCAAAAGTAAAAAAAAAAACAAAACAACAACAAAAAAAACCCAACAACAACCTAAACCTGTTTCTGATGGAGGTGAGGTTCGAAGGCACCTAACAAGGAGGTGGGGGGAAACACAGAAATCGCTCCATTCGCTCACTTAGGGTCCTACCATAGGATCTGGATATTCGCTGTGGCCAAACCAGCAACTACTTGCCTTGGTAACAGGCAGCTCAGAAAGTGATGCTCCTTCGTGGTAGAATGTCTTTGAAAGGGAAAAAAAATGTTTTGTTTTTTTCCTTAACTTGCTTCTCTCTGGTTTCAGAAGTCCACACATCTGTTAATGGAGTGACAGCCCCAAACAGTAGCATGGCCCCGAAGCTATTAAGATTCTAAAATTTGAATATTCATGTTTACAAGGCATCAGGTGCCTTGTTTTTAGTCTAGCGAAGGGAGATTTAAATTAAAATATGAAGACATACTATTTCCAATTACGAAAATTCTATGCTGGGAAAAAGGAATCGACTGAAAACTTGTAACGTTTTATTCTTAAACTTTGCCTGATTGTATTTGGTTTTCATCCATTCTTCTTCCCCCCCCCTTTTGATCTTTTCTTCCCTTTCTTTCTGAAAGTCTCTTAATCAGTATTAGTTTACCATTTTCTTTTCCTTTCCACTTGCCAGATTTTCCCTGCAGCCATCAGAAGGCCATCAAAACCAGCTGACTTAAAGATGTCTGTGGCCTAGCCTGGAAACGTCTTCCTGAGAAGAGCAAACACACAAGGCTGGAGTGATTCATGACAGTAACGTTTTTGTTTGAAATGAAAATGTATGATATTTTATTTGTTCTTAATGTTCCTTGTCCCCCCCCAGTAATTGTTTCCTATTAAACTTGAGGTCTGTGCAATGAAAGTAATGCGCGCGCACACACACGCACGCACACACGCACGCACACACGCACGCACACGCACACGCGCACACGCACGCGCACGCACGCACACACACACGCAGTGGGTTTACTACCAAAGCAAGATGAAGTCTGTCAGTTACCTCATGATTTGGAAAATGAATTATTTACTCGCATTGACAAGTTGCTTAAAATAGCTTAAAAAATTGTCTTCGTCTCCAGATTGGCTCGTGTATGTATATAGTAACAGCCTCCGTGGCGTAAAACTTTCAAATTTGGAAAGTTAGAGCTAATCACTTTAATATGCATATTGATTTACCTAAAAATAATGAAGAGTTTCTAAGACCAAGAGGGATAACCCAGTTTCAAAATTAACTACTTGCTCATAGTTGGTAAAATTTAGGCCACATGTTTTTATTTTCATATCCATTTAACTTGTATGTTGACAGTCTGTTGGTCATTTAAAAAATGATTGAGTTAATTTATTCTTTCATTTTTAAGACCACTTTAATTGTAAATATTACAATAGCCCAGACATATGAAACACTTCTGTCTCGTTGAGTGGTATGGAATTTTCATTAACATTATAAAATATATGTTTACATATCAATATTATATGTTATATATTATCTGCAGAAAATAAAACTATAATTTATTTTATACACCTGTCATATGGTTCCATTCCCACTATATTGGTGTGATAACGCTGATATTTTTAAACCCTATCCAGATGTACATTTGATAAAATGGTACAGACTTCTCTGTAACAAACTATATTTCCAGTCTGAATCTTAAAAAAAATAAAAAGTAGAAATCTATCTCTAACACTGCAAAACACACAGCCTTGAGCATTCCCATTTGAAAGCAAACGTTTTTTTCTTGGAACATAACAAGAATAAAGTGATGAAAAATCATGAATTTAAATATCGTCATTTAGATATATGCTACAAAATAAATACTTTTAATAATATTAAAAGACACCATACTTAAATGGTTTGGGCCAATATCACATGCTTCAGTCTGCTTTTGTATTGCCCCCTCCCCGTGCACCCCCCCCCCAGTATCATTTGTATGGAACATCATCTGAATGCTAAACGTTAGCTCTTAACCAGGGCTGAGGAGTGTTCTAACGAGGAGTCCCGAGTCAGAACAAGGAACAGGGCCGGGAGTGCTCACTCCTGCTCACTCTGCCGGAGTTACAGGGTTCTTTTGAGAAGCAGGATTGGAGAAATGAAGCACGAGTGTGCTTAGGTAAGGTTGCTTACTCTGGGGTATTTCTGGAGCCGTTTTAAGTGTTGCAGATTGCTAATCTCAGAAGCTCTGTGAGAAGAAAGGATCTCAATCAAATTTCGGACCAGATCCCTCCTTATGGCCGTGAGAGTTTGATTTTCATTTAAACAACAATAAATGTAGGCATAAGGGTTTGAGATAAATTATGGAAGCCCTTTAGCCATAACCATTACATTCTGCCACCAAATGAGCTGCTGTTCCCACTTTGTTTTATGGGCTCTGCGTAGCCTGTGTTATTGTATCTGCCAAATAAAACCCAGCAAACCATGCAAATGAAAATCTAATCTTTTATATTTCATAGTGACAGGATGCACCCATATATACAGTTTTATAGATTCCTCTGAACCAGATTTACTGCTCTTAGGACCCTACGGTCTTAGTAGGATCTCCAGGAGGGAAAACATCTCTTGCTGGGAGGCTCCTTCCCTTATATCCACCAACAGCGTATGTCTTCAGGTGAAGCTACACTTGAAAAGTCAGGAATGATTCCTTTCATTCTATGTAGCTCGACTGCGTGGTTCGGTTGAGAGCACGGGCTTTGCCCTTAAGAATGAAGACCTGAGAGGTTGTATTGTTTTCAAGGCACAGCAGATTTTAATTTGTTGAAAAACAATGGAGGTTTTGCTTATAGTTTCAGAGTGGCCTAAATATCCGAAGAACAATGACTTAATGAATCGATGACTAACTCGTTCTGCAGCTCACCGATCTCAGTCTTGGGCCTTGAACAAGCCACTTAGCCATTCCATATAAACATTCTTCTCGGAGCAGCAAAAATAACAGCAGATCTTCTGCCTAGAAGAGGTTTTGCACAGCAACTCGTTTCTAAAATGCCTCAAAGATGAAATACTCTTTACATATGCTAGGGAATTGAGATGATTCTACCAGAAGTGAAGTCTCTACCGCATTCATCTGGGTTATTTCTCTCCTGGGTCAGAGTACTCCCAGGAAAGTAAATGGATAGTCTTCTAGTAGTCCATAGAAGCAGCTGTACTTCTCACTTCTTCCTGAGTTTGCGGGGAACAGTTGTCCACAGGCAGAAAAACATAAAAGTGTAAGTTACTTCTTTCCATCTTTCCCTCCCTCCCTGCCCTTCCTCCCTGCCTCCCTCCCTGCTTATAGGTCTTCCTCGAGTGCGTATTCTGTGTCTAGCACCATTCTGGGTGCTAAGGGTACAACTGTTAATGTCATAAAAGGTTTCCCAAATGAGGGAGCTTATATTCTATCAAGGAAGATCGTAAACAGAACAAGAGTCGTTATCTTAGATGATGGGAATTTTCCGGGTTCGTTTGGTCCCCGCAGTTCAGCGTTCTGTCTCTATGACGCTGATTCATGCATCTGGTCAGATCCCGCCCGGATGTTTTAGATGGAGGCTGATGTGCCTGGTGCCCTACGGGCAAGATGTTCAGTGACTGTTGAATGAATTTCTAAAATGTGATTAGTTAGGTTGATAAATAGTTCACATTCCTCAATGAAGTGTCACTACATCCCCACAATTTCTCCGTAAGGTCAACCTAAAACCATGTAACGAGTTTGCGATGGAGCTCTGACTCTAGGTTAAGAAGGTTCCCATCACGCAGGTCTTAGAAAGCCAACCAAACTAACGACCTAGGCACGCACGCATGCGCACGCGCACGCACGCCTAGGAGTTGCCCTGACGGTGACCCTTCATGTCTAGGAAGGGTTAAATCCCAAGTATATCCTACTTTCCTTTTCCTTGGGGCCAGCTATTTCTTAAAACATTTTTAGGGACAAAGAGCAAGATAAGAGTAGACAAAAAACAGTGGCATAGGATCAGCAGAGCCAGGCAGGGATATGGACATCTCTGTGTATTTACCTTGTTGCCACCCCCACCTCCACCAGCAACACACCCACAAACCAAGCCCTCTAAGCACAGACCACTTCCCTCGGGATCTCGTGTCCCCTCCACCTCTCTTCAGTTATCCTTCTAGACCGTCACCATCTTCTCACTGTTCTTTACAGCCCTACCAGTCCCCCTATGAAGCTCTTCTCCGCCACGTGTTTCTGTCTAAAACGCTCTGTTGTGTACATGTCTTTGTTAGGAAGACTCTTGTTGCTGTTCTGTCTTAGTGAGCCGGTGTTCCCGCCCTTGTCCCATATTCCAAGCGCTCAGGCATGGCTTGGCAATGTGGACTGGTTGTCAGTTTCTTGTCTTGTGGGGTGGTTTGACTCACAACCCCTCCGCCCCGCCCCCTTATATTTTTTTGCTATGACCTTGTTGAACAGCCTCAGTTTTGTAAAACAACTTCAGAGCAACGGGTTCTCAATTCAACATGTGCCCATATGTTAAGGTACAGAGCCAGGGAACAAAGAAAGCTTCAGGACACAGAAGAAATTTGAAATCTGTTTTCTCTGAGTTCACATTCAAGAACCACTTTTCCTATTGTCTCCCATAAAGTCATTACTGTAGCTTCAATTTAAAATGCTTATTTTTACTGAGTTTAATTTAGATACACATTTGCATTGTAAAATGAGTACTTTAAAAATAATCATTTTAGTCTTAAGCATAAATGCTAGTTCTTTGTGAGGGAAGTAACTTCCTGAGTTGCATGTTATCGCTAAGGGCGAAGTAAATTTCTGGAGTGAGATTTTACCTTCTGTCTGCTCTTATTACCAGGAATAGTTTGAATTTGGTATGTATCAAGACTTTTGCATTAAATGTATAGAATTTCTGTATAAGGAAAGATTTTGATTAAGACGATTTTATATTATTACAATAGTTAGGATTGGTATGCATTTATTAGCCACTGAACGAAAAGTGAAATGTTGTCTTTGTCCAGTGTGTTCACAATTGACATTTATACATAATGAGGACCTGAAGGGAGGGACGATCTTATCTCATGTATGGCTGGCACCTAGCACATGGTGGAAATTTTACAAGAACCATGAAATGCTGTTCCATATTTCTCTAATGTATTGTAAGTCCTCGGTCAATAATTTGGGGATGCGTCATTTTCCTTTCTGCCCATTTAAAGTCCAAGAAAGTACTGCATTGGAGGGTGGAAAGAACGTAAAAGGAAGGAAAAACTTCTCCCTGCATTGGAATGTGGACAGGCAGATGTTTCTTTTGGTCGGAAGCACAACACGTGACACATAGTAGGTGCGCAGTGTCTGTACCTACTGGAAATCTAATTCTCTTCAGTTTTTCTAGCTAAGTCCATTTGCATGAATTTCTACTAGCCCCAATTTAAGCAACTGAATATAATTAAGAATTTATTTACAGATTTAGAAGTTTTACTCTTTCATTTTGAACAAAACAAACGACCCCTATTAACTATATATTTTACAGAATTTTAGAACAAACAAAACTCGAAGGCTTATGTTATTAAAAAATGGGGCATAAATATCATAGGTTCATATCAAATCTTTGTTATAAAGTCTATTCATCTGGAAAAGTTACAGGTTTCATCACATTAATTTTTAGAAATGAAGTCTACAAGACCGCACAGATTAAATGAATGCATCTTTTGCTTATCAAAATTAATTCAGCCTCCACAGTAACAGGACAATTAACATCTGGATGTTGGAGTTTCGGTGTGATTTTTCGAGGGTGGTAGACTTGTCTATACCAATTCATTTTGTTTAGGAAAAGAGTCGGGGCGGGGGGAGAGAGAGACCGAGAGAATAGAGGTGTGGGTGGCCAGTCTCAGTGTCAACCAAGCCTAAACTATCAGCCTCCTTCTCCCATTATGCCGTCTCTGGATTTATGATGGTCACGTCAATGCTCTGATTTACAGCAAGCAACTGAGAACTGGCTCCACAGGAAAAACAGTTCTGGGAAGACTGTATCTTTTGCTCCTCTTCTCCCCTTAACCCTCAAACAGGTTTGAAATGCTGGTGGAGACTCTTTCTGCTTTCAGTATAGGGGGTGTAGTGTATCCCCAGTGCCCTGTATAAATCTGCTAGGGATTTTTCCTCAAGAGTTTATGATAACATTATTGCTGTCTTCAGGGCTGAGAATCAGGATGAATTATCTTTTATTTATGGCTTATCATAGTTGAGGAATTTAATAAGTAGATTCAAGGACTACAGGATTTATAACCCAGGGAATGATTTGGTATAGAACATGTTTTGCAGAATTATATACATATTTTTAAAAGCCGTACTTTGGTCATCATTGTACTGTGTGTTCCAGTTTGTTCTTTTTTTTTTTTTTTTTTTTTTACTATTGTCTCAGCTGTGTTTCTGTGTCTTTTTCTACCTTTAGGCCATTTCAACCTGTTCTTTTCTAAAAGCCAGAGAGAATGAGAGTGAGAGAGAGAGAATCTAAACGAGTTAATAGAATTCCATGTGTGCTATGACATTGACAAGAGTCTGGGCTTAATAGAAGCTTTAACACATGTTTCATTTTAGTATATTTTTTCTTGTTACATTTTATAGTTATTATCTGTAAAATATTGCACTTTGGAATACCTGGTCTTTTATTATTAATGCTTGCCTCCCTAACTTTTTAAGAAAAAAGACCCCAATTATAAAATTTATAAAAAGCCAATATTCAAAAATTAATTGCATAGATAACTTTTTTGACATGACCTATTGCACAAGGCATAACAAAGGCACTGATTTTTTTCAGAGATTTGACCTGTGGGTCACATTGAAAAGTCAGACATTCATTTTATGGAGTTGCCCATTAAATTAAATTTTATTTGGTCTGTCAACATTTTATAGTGTTAAATTGTTACTGTTTGAAATCCATGTGTCATTAAAACATAAAACTTGGTCTCTGGCAAGAAATCTAACCATGAACGGTTAGATTGACTTGTGTCAGTTTTTATTTCAGGACTCTCCGAAAGTGTGGGTTGTTAACTGTACAGGATTGGGATTTTTTTTTTTTCCCCAGAGGAAAGCAATGGTACATTTTTCTAATAGTTTAGAGACTGTACTTTCTGCACTTTTTTTTTTTTCCTCACTGTGGGAGAGGGAAAAAAATTATTGGCTTTCAAACTCTGTCAAGTAGCTTTTTATCTTGGTAATTTGCTAAGCCTGTTGGGTAGAGGTAAACAGACCCTACTTTGAGGAGCTTACCTGAGAGGGCTATCTGGGTCTGACTTAGTACTTTCCATGGTTCCAATGGGCACTCAGTAAAAATAGTAATCATTCTGTGTCATGACACCTCTGGCATCAGTCTTGTTTTATTTACAATTTGTATGCTGATGATTTTCCAAAGATGATTAAAAGAATCATTTTTATAGTAAGTTTATTACACTTTCAAATAAAGTCAGGGAGTAAAAAAAAAAAATTCATGTAAAAAAAGGGGCAGAGAAAATACAACCTCACCAGGGACCAGGGATAAGCCGGTTGTAACAACTGCATATTACATTTACCTCTGACACTGATATCCTATTAAATTGTTATTTAGTCTCTCTGCTGTTTCAGATTTTTATATATTTACACCATTTCTTACCCAGCTACATTTAAACCCCAGGAAAGAGAGAACCTGTCTCTTGCTTTTTTGCTGTTTTCCATATCCCAGTAGAGTGCCTTTCTTGAACACAATAAATACTCCAGAAATGTTTTTATTGATTCTGACAATGTATGAATATTCCATGCATTTTCATAAATTTATAAAATCTTTTACATAATTGAGGGACGACATCCTTGCTTCCTTAAATATCCATTTAATCTATATTTTCCGGCTACACTACTCAGCTCTCAATATGAATTCTAGTAATGACTGCTAGATCTAGGAGACAATGCTCACAACTTCTGAGGCATCAACATGTCAGACCCCTGGCTCATCTCCGGGGCTGTTATTCTCCTTGTAGGTACATTCTGTAAAACCTTTTGTTACAGCTGTGATTTTGCTCTATATGCCACAGAGCTGAGTTTCCAAGCTTTTTGTGGAGAATCTGTTCTAATTTTCTCATGAATTTATTATTTAATATCCTGACTTTATGTCTATTCATCCAAAGATCTGTTACTTTCTTATTTTTAACTTTTCATAGGTGAGGAACAGCTTTGAGAATACAAACATTTCTTTTTCCCTTTTTCTTCCTGAACTTGTTGGCAAAGCATGTGCTTTTCTTTTTCTTTCTTTCTTTCTTTCTTTCTTTCTTTCTTTCTTTCTTTCTTTCTTCTTCTTTTTTTTTTTTTTTTACTAGTATGTTGCATCCATCAAGAAGAACATTTACAAATTCCCCTAACTGGAACCAGGTCAAACTGAAATTGGGCCTTCTACCAATAGACTAAAAGATCTAGAATTCACTAAAAGCCTACATAGAACAGTATGTTTCATGGACTAAAAAAACTAGTTATCACAGGATGGCCTTGACCTCAGTGATCAATCCTGAGGGCATATGAAAAAGTGGAGGGAAGAGTAGAGCACACCACCACTGTTTCTAACAGGACAGCCCAACTGCACTCCGGTTCCAGGAATGGTGTGTGCTCCTGTTTTTTTACTTCATTAGCAATTCAACATGCCTGATTTGCCCACACCATACTTTCAACTTAGTTTACCCATTTGACCTGGAACAAAGTGGAAGCACATTTTGCCCAGTTGAAAGGTCTCCTGGCACGTTGGTTAGCAACAGGCTTGTCAGTCCCGGTTCAGTTAGCAAAGAATAAACACATTTCATTTGACAATTACTAGTGTACTGACTTCCTCACTGCAATTTTCTATTTCACATACTTGAATCGGTTTTGTTTTACTTGCTATTCAACTTTGTACTAGTAGTCCCTGCCTCCTCAGCAAGATTTCCAATTCCTTGAGAATAGAAGTTCCTCCATTTCTTCGCGGCCGTGATGAACCCACTTTAACAGCAAAGAGGAGGGATGAGCCCAAGTTCATGCGGAGGGAGGCCCCGGCGATGCCGCGGTCCTAACGTCTCCCCCTCGGTGGTTGAACGTTGTGGCTTGATACGTACCAATTAGGGAATCCGGCTACGGCTTCTACAACTAGCAATTTTACTGTAGTTCTCTAACATTTGGTCACTTGGGAGTGTGTGCTTGTCACAGGGCGAGTCCGCAGGGGACGCGCGGGTGCTGCGAGAAACGCAGGCGCGCCGCCCGAAACCAGACGACGACGTCGGGACAGCGACGCCCAGAACCGGCCTCTCCGAGCCGGCCGCGGCGCCCCGACGTGCACCTGGGGACGGGGGCGCGGCAGGACGGAGCCCGAGCGCGGCTCGGTCCTGCTCCCCGGCTCGGGCGGGCGACGACTGCGCGGCGTGGCCCGCGGCCCGGGGAGCAGAGGGGGCCGCCTCAGGCCGGCTCCAGGGCTCCGTGTCCCCGCGCGCCCTGCCTCCCGAGGATACCTGCGTAACTCGGCGCACACCAGCCCCACTGCGTTTAAAAGTGTATTTCTGGTGGTCACGGTGCACACCGAAAGGCTCGCTCTGCACTCCCAGGGTGCGCGAGGCCTCGGAGCCCGGAGACAGGCCCCTCCCAGCGCAGCTGTCGCCGCCGCCTGCGGGCTCCTTTCACTTTCTCACGGCCAAGTCACCCAGAGGGGCGCCGCTGCCGCCACCGCCGCTGCGCCCAAGGACTCCGCCCCGCGCCGCTTAGCTACCGGCCCCCGCCCGCCCGGGCCCCGCCCACCCCGGTAGTTTCTGCTTGCGATTGGCGCGTGCGAGCGGCAGCTCCGGCTCCCCTGTCCCATTGGCTGCACCCTCCTGTCAGTCCGACGATTGCCCGCCACTCCCTCCGCCCTCCTCCAAAGCCGCCCTCCCATTGGAGGAGACTGCGCGCTGGGGGCGGGCAGGGAGCGCTGGTCCAGCCGCTTACGGTCAATCGCAGAGGCCCAACGCCGGGAGGGAGGGAGGCAGGGGGAGGAGAGGGGCGGACTGAGGCTGGGCGGGGGGGTAACATCTGGCCGGCGCCGCCGCGTGCGTGCGTGGTGCGTCCTCCCGCCCCCTCCCCTCCCCCTCCCCCTCCCGCCCCCCCCAGCCCCCGGCCCCCCCCTCCCCGGCCGGCGGCTCTGCGCTCGCTCCCTCGCTCGCTCCCTCGCTGTGTCTGGCAGGCTGCGGCCGCCGCTGGGCTGCTGCCATGGGGAGCCGTTGAGAGTGGGGCCCTCTTCGCTCCGCCGCGCTCCTCCGGCTGCCAGCGGGGGTGGGTGGGAGGGAGGGAGGGGGCAGGGGGGAGCGGGCGACGGAGCCGGGATTGGGGGGTGGGGGGGCCGGGAGGGAGGGGGCCAAGAGGAGGAGGAAGCCCACCAAGTCCGGCGGCGGCGGCGGCGGCGGCGGCGGCCGGGAGGAGGAGGAGGAGGAGGCGGAGGACGCGGCGGCGGCGGCGGCGGCGGCGGGGACGCGGTGACTTAGGGCCGCTCCGTGTGAGTCCCGGCGCCGGCCCCGGCCCCTGACCCGGCGTCAGCTCCGCGCCCGGCCCCCCTGGCGGGCGGGGGGCGCCAGCTGTGCGGCCCCGGCCGGCGGGCCAGGGCGGGCGGAGGGCGGGCCGGGCCGGGGGCGCCCCCGCGAGTGGAGTTAGTTTGTGTGCTTGGAGCGGTTGGGGCGGCGGGGGGCGGCGCAGCTGCGGGAGGCCGGGCGCGGGGACGGGGCCGCCGCAGCTGCGGGGTCGGGCGGGGTGCGGGCTCGCCGGCTCCGCGCCCCCCCAACACCCCCCCCCCGCGGCCGGTGCAGCTGCGGCGCGGGGCGGGCTCCCGGCCGGTGCAGCTGCGGCGGCGCCTCCCGGGTGCGGAGGGCGGCGGGCTGGGGGAGGGGGCTTGGGAGCCGCCGCAGCTGCAGCGGCGCCCGGGACGGCCGCGGCTCCGGGGACCGGTGCAGCTGCAGTGGCGCCCGGGGGGGAGGGGGCCGGCGGGGGAGGGGCCCCTCCCGGGCTGGTGCAGTTGCCGGGAGGCCCCGGGGGCTCGCGCGCCGCGGCGTCGGGGAAGCGGTAGCAGCCACCCTCCTCCCGCGGGCTTCTTCTTACGACTTTTCTTTTGTTGTTGCCGTGACCCGGGTCTGTTTTCTCCTCTGCTGTTGAAGGTGTTTTCCTGCTGCACCGGCTCTCCGCCCTCCACCTCCTTCCCTGTGGTTTAACCTTCCTCTTTCCCCGTGTGTTTTATGCACGGTGAACTGCGTGGAGATTTGCATTACTTCTTCCCCACCCTCGTCCCTACTCCGCACCCTCGCCCCCACCCCTTGGAAAAACAAAACCCCAGCCTCGCAGACCGTCTCTGGACCCCGCGGTAGCAAGACTGTGAAGGGGTTGATTTGTGGGGTGGGAGTCGCTGGCCCATTGCGGTGCTTGGGACTCATTAAACTGTCACTCACCCCCACCCCACTGGGTAAATGGGGTGATTAATGTCTGATATATTGGAATGGGGCGAGGGCATTTGTGGAGAATAGGTTGTGTGGCTGAGAAGGAATGCAGCTCCGAAGAGTGCCTCCTGGAATAGGCGTTCGTCATTATGTCATTCACCGCAAAGTTAGAGAAAGTTAGGTTTGTGACTTTGGCAAAGCGAGAAGGACAGGACAGAGACGTTGGTTTTTGTTACTCTTTAACTCTGCCGCGGTTTCCTGATGAGGACGGAGTGGTGATCACCAGGGCTGCGACACTCGCGCCTCAGGCCTTTTCTACGCCTCAGCCTCCCCAGAGTCTGTGGAGATGTATTTGACATTCACAGATGTCGCAGCACCTTGCAGGGCACTGGTCAGCCCAGCCCGGGTTACGTGACGATTTCATCAGCCATTAGAAAAGACCCACAAAGTCGAGCTAAAAAGTTCCCAAACTTACTAGACCTGCCCCCGCCCTTACTGAAAGCTGAAAGGTTTTCCTGTGATCATGAAACATTACAGAGTGACCCAAAAAAGAGATTGTTATGGGACACAGATCAAGGGGAAGACAAAGTTCTGCTTCTGAGCGGAGAGTCAGATCCGATATGCATATGCAGGTGCCGCATTCATTTTAAGTGGCTGTAGCAGCTTGTATCAGTTTATTAATTTGTCTTGTTGAACTGAAGTACTTTCCAGGATTTCAGAAAGTGCAGTTTCACCTTGTTGATACTGAGAGTTGAAATTTGCATTAACTGGCAATGTGAGAAATTTTATTGAGAAGGTAGTAGGAGATAAACAGTTAAAATAAGAGCAAAATCATAAGGTGTATCGGGCTGGAGTAATACTTCTGTATCGTCTTCCAACATTCTGAGACACGTATGCCATTATCTCGGCACAGAAAAAAAATGAAAGTACCGTAATAATGTTGAAATGGGACTGGAGATGTCAATTGGGTTGGTTTAAAAATATCCCTGAGCTGCCTTTGAAACTAAACGTTGGAGTTGAATAAAAGTGAATCTGGATTTCCTGAATAGCACCGTGGCTTGAGTGTGCTGTCAGTATGTAAGCCAGTCCACCAACTTAAGACAGAAGTGTTGCTATTCCATAAATACAGTAGAACTCCATATGCTGAGTTTTTCCATTTCTTTCTGTTAGAAAGTTTGGAAAAAAAAGGGAGACTTTGAAGTATTTTGTTTATACTAACAGAAGAGAAAAGTTCTCCTAAGAAAAAGCTGGTGGCAGGAGTGTAGAGGAGTAGCATATGGCATTAAAAGGAGCACAGCTGGAGGTAGCATTTCCATCTGAACATGATGTCAGAGCAGCTGACAGCCTGCCATCCCTCAGCCTTTTATTCTAACACACAGACAGGGAGTTAGTGTGTGCGGATCTGTGGTGGAGAAGGTATCTTATTCCTCTCTAACATCATCTCCACTTTGCATCTGTCTCTCTTAGTCTGCTTTTTTTCCACCGATGTAACAGACCTGGAGCCAGCGAGACTCAGAGGAAAGGACTTAATCAGGTTTATGTGTCCTAAAGGTAGGAGTAGCAAGAGATTAGATTGAGCATATTTCTGTTTTGGTGTTTTGTTTATTTAATTAAAAAAAATCACATTACTTTTCTAACCCAGTTTAGGAATAATATATGAAACCGAGTATTAAATGAACATCTTATTGGAGTTGAAAGTCTTGGGCTTGTTTAGTTTTAATTTTTATTCCCTTTTGCTCGAGCAAGTAAATAACTTTAATACACAGAAATATTTCAAGTTTTGAAATGTTAAGAAAGGCTTTGAAATGTTGCTTTTTGAGATCACTTTGGATTAAAATGCTTCTTGTGGTTCACTGCTATTTAGATTCCTTTTGCTTTCGGGGTGGAGGGGGGAGAGAAATAGTAAACTGTCTGGAATCCAGCATTCAAACTTATATGAGAAGATTATTCTAGTTAAGAAGCTAGATTGTTGTGTAATTAATTCCACTGTGAAACTTTATTCTTCAAAACATTCAGCAGCACTACTGAAACATACAGCTGTAGTGCTTTTGAAACCGAAGGTTTTTTAAAAAGGGGAAAAAAAAACTTTTGTCCCCAGGAGAATAGTTTGACTGGTTTCCTCATTTCTCTTTCAAATATATATTTAAGAGAGCTTTTATTTCAGCATAACAATAATTATTTGCTGGAGTTTTTGTGTTAGCGACTAATTTAGAACTTGTAGATTTGAGCTGCCTGAATTGGCCAGACAGCTGTAATCGCACTCCTCTATTCTTAATCTCTTTATCTGGGCAGCAGCTGCCATATGGCCACAGTCAGCTGGATCAGATGTTTATAAGCTTCCTTCTTCGTCCCTCTCTGTCCTCTCAGCCTCCTAATTTGATCACGCTACCTTGTGAGCTGCCCTCCAATCTTTATTTTTAGCCCTCTCAAGGATTAGGATTGATGTTAGCTGTGGGGCACTTAAAGTGATTGTATTGTAAATCTTGGTTTATTCTAGCGGTGGCATCGTGCGGAAGGTGTTTGGGGGCTAGGATGAAAGTTTTAGTCCATCTTGGGCAAAGTGGAGAAAAAGCAGGGAGGTAATTTCTGGAATATTAAATTGCTATGTGTCCGTTCCCCAGACGCGCTCTCTGAGCTGCCTGGTGTGGAACCTTGCTTCTGGTCACAGGAAAGGGGAAGTCGGGTTTTCTTGATTTTTTTAAGGACTTGAATTTTGCAGTTGAATTTTGACCCTTTGTACATCTTCGCCTTCCCTCTCCCTCCATCTCACCCTCCTTCACCAAAAAACAAGGGCAGCGATGCATATTTGAAAGAATAGAAGCTAGTGGGAAAACAAAATATATCAAGTTTTATTGAAACAAAGTATTTTCTGTTGCATGAGGTAAGGCAGAGTCAGAAAAAAAAATAGTTTCTTTTTTCTAGCAAGGCTTTTGGGGGGGGGCGGGTGTTGAACCTGTAAAGCTTCTGAATACGATCTGCCTTCGTTTAAAAGTTTGCAATAATTTTAGTATGGAATTCATTTGCTTTGCAACGGATCAGAGTTCAGATGAGGATTTTTCAGAGTTAAGTGAAGCCCTTCTGGTTGCCCATATTCTGGATGTACAGATTTTACAAAGAAATATTACTATTTTTTTCTCAATTCATTTAAAAAAATTTGGATTTGTTCATAGTGAAGATGATCTTTTCCATCTGTTGGTATAGTTCTTTCTGATCTCGTACATGTGTGCCGTACCTGCAAATCCTAAGGCATGAACATCTGTTTTGTACACAGGGCTTTTGTTGTCGTAACACTCTGACTTTAAAAGTGAGTTGTTTGCTAATTTCTGGGCTAATTATGCGATTTCATTTTTTCCCCCCTCGATTCAGCCAGTGTGTGTGTTAAAATTGTGCTTTCTAAGTGCAGTCATGTATCAAGAGTAATAAAATAAAAAGGACGGTTGAACAAGTTTTCTGAATCTTCCAGAATGTGTTTGGGACTTTTCTTTGTTCGTTCTATGAGCTGTTCCCTTTTAAATTAAAGCTGTTTTGTAGGTTTTGTAGGACATAATTTGATGAGTAGGTTCACTTCTGCTGAAAGAGATCTAAATTCTCATTCTCAGTAAGAGGCTGCACTGAAATGAAGGCTTTTAAAACTTGACTCAAAGTTCCAGGAAGGTGGAAATGCATCAGGGACTGTTCGGCTGGGGCGAGGAAGTCTGGAGAGTGCCCTTTTTTTTTTTGCTTCTCGCATTTAGGTTTTGTGCCAGTGATCTGGTAGTCCCTGGGTCATAAGCCTGATTAAAATTCAGGGACGTGTACCTCGGCGGCCTGAGCCGAATCACTGTCACTATCTTTTTCTTTTCTTTCTTTCTTTCTTTCTTTCTTTTTTTTTTTTTTTTGGTGCGGGGACTAGAGGACTAGGGCGCTGGAAAGTCGTTCCTGAGCGGGCTCTCACGAGAAATCTGTCTCTCCCCAGGTTATGAAGACAGCATGGAGTTTCCAGACCACAGTAGACATTTGCTGCAGTGTCTGAGCGAGCAGAGGCACCAGGGCTTCCTTTGTGACTGCACTGTTCTCGTGGGAGATGCCCAGTTCCGCGCGCACCGAGCTGTACTGGCTTCATGCAGCATGTATTTCCACCTCTTTTACAAGGACCAGCTGGACAAAAGAGACATTGTTCATCTGAACAGCGACATTGTTACAGCCCCAGCTTTCGCTCTCCTGCTTGAATTCATGTATGAAGGGAAACTCCAGTTCAAAGACTTGCCCATTGAAGACGTGCTCGCAGCTGCCAGCTATCTCCACATGTATGACATTGTCAAAGTGTGCAAAAAGAAGCTGAAAGAGAAAGCCACCACGGAGGCGGACAGCACCAAGAAGGAGGAGGACGCCTCCAGTTGCTCGGACAAAGTCGAGAGCCTCTCGGATGGCAGCAGCCACATGGCCGGCGACCTGCCCAGTGACGAGGACGAGGGCGAAGACGAAAAGCTGAACCTGCTGCCCGGCAAACGGGACCTGGCGGCCGAGCCCGGGACCGTGTGGATGCGCCTGCCCTCCGACCCCGCGGGGCTCCCCCCGGCCGGCGCGGACGCCGAGCCGCACGCCGCGGCAGCCGGGAAGACGGCGGCCAGCCCCTGCAGCTCGACCGAGTCCTCGTCGCAGAGGTCTGTCAGCTCCGTGAGGGACTCGGCAGATGTTGACTGTGTGCTGGACCTGTCAGTCAAGTCCAGCCTTTCGGGAGTTGAAAATCTGAACAGCTCTTATTTCTCTTCACAGGACGTGCTGAGAAGCAACCTGGTGCAGGTGAAGGTGGAGAAAGAGGCTTCCTGTGAGGAGAGCGAGGTTGGCGCTAGTGACTATGACATGGAACATAGCGCTGGGAAAGAGGGCGCGGGCGCCGCGGCCCGGGGGCAGTACGAGCCGGCGCACCTGGCCCCGCTGAGGGAGGACTCGGTGTTGCGGGAGCTCGAGCGCGACGACAAGGCCAGCGACGACGAGATGATGAGCCCGGACGCCGAGCGCGGCCCGGTGGAGGGCGGCATGGAGAGCAGCCTGCTGCCCTACGTGTCCAACATCCTGAGCCCGGCCGGCCAGATCTTCATGTGCCCGCTGTGCAACAAGGTCTTCCCCAGCCCGCACATCCTGCAGATCCACCTGAGCACGCACTTCCGCGAGCAGGACGGGCTGCGCAGCAAGCCGGCCGCCGACGTCAACGTGCCCACCTGCTCGCTGTGCGGCAAGACGTTCTCGTGCATGTACACGCTCAAGCGCCACGAGCGGACCCACTCGGGCGAGAAGCCCTACACGTGCACGCAGTGCGGCAAGAGCTTCCAGTACTCGCACAACCTGAGCCGCCACGCCGTGGTGCACACGCGCGAGAAGCCGCACGCCTGCAAGTGGTGCGAGCGCAGGTTCACGCAGTCCGGGGACCTGTACAGACACATCCGCAAGTTCCACTGTGAGTTGGTGAACTCCTTGTCGGTCAAAAGCGAAGCCCTGAGCTTGCCCACTGTCAGAGACTGGACCTTAGAAGATAGCTCTCAAGAACTCTGGAAATGATTTTATATATATATATATATATATAAATAATATATATATATACATAGATATACATAGATCTCTATCTAGTTGTGGTACGGTCTAAAAGCAGCCTTGTTTCCTGGAACTAAAACGTCGGGGTGTTAACTCGGTTTTGCACTTTAGAGTAGCATGAGACTCTCACTAATTTAGCATTCTGGTAAAAGAGACTTTCGAGCAAGTCGGAGACTAGAGAGGGCTTTCTCTTTCGAGGGGGTAGGGGAAGCAAGCCAATAAGAACCTTTGAAACAACTCGTCCTATCACAAGATGCTTTCACAGGGCTTAATTTTGTCCACACCGCATTGTCTTCTGAGCGCTCTCTCTCTCCCTCTCTCTCTTTTTCCACTCTGTTTTGATTTTGTGTTTCTGTTCTGTTTTGGTTTTTTGTTTTGTTTGTTTCTTGTTTCTTTGCCTCTTTCAGAGTAGAAATTCCCTCCAGTTTTATTAGCCTCTTTATATGTCACAAATTGCATGAATCTTTTCTGGCTGTTGGAAACCTGAATGCTTTTAGACCCAAATGGAAAATTTCTGAAATGCTGGATTATCTATTTTTAAACAAGCAGTTGACTTAAAACTTTCTGTGGCAACTTCTGGTTTTTCTGACGGTTCCCAATGAGAGAAATTCTGAAAGTACACTGGGATCACTGGGACGCTGTCTTTGTGAAGGTTTGCTTGGGATGAAAAAGGATATTGCAGCTTCAGCAGTGTTGAACTGTGTGTTGAAAAATGTGAATTACTGTTCTTGTATACTGTAACTGATTACACGGGCTGGGGGGGGTGTCAAAGAACTTGACAGGTTGTGTTGATGCTCTTAGTTGAGTCTTGAAAAGTAAATATTAACGCTACAGAAATGCATGAGTTTCAATATATTTTTTGTCTTTGTTTGCATTGTATAACTTTAACGAGTGAGTTTAAAATTATTTAATTTCCTTAGAAAAAAAAATAGCACCGTTTGGGGAAAAAACTGGTGTTATGAAGAACGTAAATGCACTGTTTTTATTTTTATTTTATATAATTTAAATTGACTTTCCCACTGTCTTTAAGTTGAAACTGTTAAGCTGAATAAAAACTTAAGCTGCAAATTGATAACTTCGCTACATAACAAGGAAAATATAAATGTTTACAAACGGCTTAAAGATTTGCATGTGCAGTGTGCATTTATAACAAACTTCTAATTGCACAAAACCCATGCCGGCTCAAAAAGTTTAGGTGTACACATTTACCCAGTTGAGCATTTTTAGAATAACTACTGCACAAATGGACAATAGGTCATTCTCTCTCTTCCTTTATTTTTTATTTTTTTGGGGGGGGGCTCCCCTTCTCTTTTTCTTCCCTTCTCCCTTACCCTCCCTCGCTCCCTCCCTCCTTCCCCCCCCTCCCCAATCCCCAACTCATGAAAAGATTCTATGGACTGAAAAAGCCCCGGGCTGAAAGGACTGGACTGCCTTGATTGACGTGGGGAAGGTGGGGAAGGGGGTTAGTAGACTATGTGTATCGGGGCAGCAGAGGCTGCAGCCCAACGTGTGGTTTTAATGACCAGCACGCAGGGCAAAAGCATTTTGCACAGTGTTTGTTTTCCTGTCTTGCACTTACAAATAAGGTCTATGGGAGTAGCATGGAAAACGTTTGCTGTTTTTCCCTTTTTTTTTAATTGCTTTTGTTTAAAATTTGATCGCCTTAACTACTGTAAACATAGCCTATTTTTGTGCTTAAGATACTGAATGGAAAACTCCATTGTGTGTTGCTGGACTGTTTTGGAAATATTTGGTCAAATGTGTGTTAATTTGGCTGTAATGGCATTTAAAGCAAACAAACAAACAAAAAAAAAAAAGCTGTGAAAATGGCCTTGGAGCATTATCTTTAGTTACTTGAAGAGTTTCTAGTTTTTTTAAATACAGTTTATGTTAAAATAATTTTTATTAATTTAGAGGAGACAATCAATGTCTGAGAAAACGGACTTTCTTTTGGATTTTCTTTTTGTGGTCATTGTGAGTGATTGCTTTTTCCTTTTATTAGTTTCACATTCTTCCTTTGTTCTAAAACTTAGACTGACATCTAGCTTTGACAATCATAGTATGTTTTATTTTCCTGAGGGGGGAATAACTTATAATGCTGTTTAGTTTTGTACTATTGGTGTGTTGGTGAATTTTTAAACTGTGTGCTAACTGCAATAAATTATATGAACTGAGACCCGTGTGTGCGTTATTTTAACGGTGATCGTGTACCCGTAGGTCCTAGATACGTACTGCACGTGGCATCTTTATTTTTAATATCAGTTCTGTCCGGAGCTTGTGAGATGATTAGGATGCCTCAGCTCACGCAAATGGAAATGTGCAAACATTTTGGCTTTCAGTCCTTTAAGATACTAATGCACATTTTTAAAACGTGACCCATTTTCTACTCCCTAGATCAAGAATGTTAAGGTAATTCCCTAGAAATCCCGTGAATCTATAGAACTTCAAGAGGCAGCATGGGTTTTTCCTAATAACACTGTACGACTAGCTGCTCACCCATACACCCCGAGCCATTTTCATGGGTAATTTTATCCTAAGTTGATGGGTCCCATCTATTCTTCTGTGTTCTGGTGTAAGTGGAAGATTGAAGGAGACCGGATGTCTTAATTTGGAAGATTGCTTGGCTAATGACTGGAATTCTAGGCAATCAAATTAGCAGGCATTCAATTGTTCATGATTGGTTATCTGCATCCTTTTTGTTGCTGGGAGAGCCCAGAAGTTCCCCAACTTTTAATTCTCAAAGTTTGGTAATCATGAGGACTCTGAACTCTAAGGTTTGCGATCGCCCGGACTTCAC
The DNA here is from genome assembly GCF_017311325.1 of Ursus maritimus. Lineage (NCBI taxonomy): Eukaryota > Metazoa > Chordata > Mammalia > Carnivora > Ursidae > Ursus > Ursus maritimus. The sequence continues at coordinate 66,222,852 of NW_024424452.1, forward strand.
GATCGTCTCCTTGGGCGTGTCAGGGTGAGAAAACACTGCTGGTTGCTGGAAGGAATTCCCAGGAAGACCACACGGATGCGCCGGACAGAGAGCAGGGCGCAGGGCCGGCGCAGGCAGGGCAGCGGGTGTGTAAATCCCCAGACGGGTATTTGCCCATAACTTCCAGCCGTAAAAGATACATACGAAGATACAGGTTTACATTACTACCGTCAAATAGAATACATTTATATCACACGGCCTAGAGTAATGTGAATATTCTCAACTTCTGTGAAACAGTGGGGTGTAAGGTCCAGAGCTTAAAAATACACTCATAAGCTCCCCGGGTGGCTTTGGATGGGAATCCAAAAAGATTTTTTTTTTTTTTTTTTTTTGGTTACCATAGAACACAATCATTTACTATTCGGAATCCTTGCGTTTCCTTCTGTTTTTTGGGGGGTTCTTGTTGGTTTTTTTTCTTTTTGTTGTTGCTGTTGAAGCAGGATTTCTATCACATGCAACTCACACTTGGTTTTAACCAACCAAACATTGTTTCACGTGAAAGGGGAATGTACATTTGAGCTCCACAAAATTATTTCTTCAGCAGTTAAGAGCTTATTTTTAAAAAGGGCTGGAAGTGGGGCGGGGGTTGGGGAGGGTGGATCTTGTGTTCTCAGTTCCTGTAGTAGCTGGTCATGGTACCTCGAAACTTTCTGAAGATGTTGAGAGTTACAATTTAGTTTCACTGACTAGCATCTAATTTAAACCGAGGAGCATTATCCTAAACTTAGCTGGATATACTTATAAGAACAATATTTTGACATGCGATTTGGAAGAAACAACTTCTTAAAACACTCCTTGCAAAACTAGAACAGAATATTAAGTCCATAAATCGCCACGTTTGTTAAGAGAAGTGAAGGAATCACTCGTTCATTTGCTACATTTTGGAAAAATGGAAATTAATTTGTCATGTAATCATGTTGGAAACCGTTCAAATTGATTCCCCCTTTGACATCTGGCTGATGTCTAAGTGTATTTTAACTATGTGATTTCATTTACTTCTGAAACCATCTGTTTTTTTAGATGATCAGTTATGCCCTAGATCACTGTGGGCCCAGCCCTGTGTGCTAGTTGTTCCCCGGGGAATGTCCAAGAAGTATATAAAATGTTTAAGGATATTGGTTTTGGATTTCCTTTCTAGTTAATTATGCTATCAGATTAATAGGTGAATCAAGTAGAGATTTTTCTTTAACAGACTCGTCATGATTACCTATACCTTATTGGAAGCCTAGAAAAAGGTGAACACTATATTAAAATTACAAGCTAGTGCACATTACAATGGCCGAAATACTAATTTTCCAAGTAAATCTTTTGTTTTGAATCATCAAAGTAAACAGTTGAATTTTTTTACCCAAGAGGTAACGCTACTTAAAAAACCTAGACTCTCACAAGTTTCATCAATGAAACACAAGCATACAAAAATTAGACTTTACAAGCCCCATTGTGTCAGATAAGAATTAAAAAAAAAAAAAAAAAGTCCTGAGATCTCAACATTTCCTGTATTGCATTTTATTCCTGTAAAGCTTCAAATATTCTTGGGTTTCTAATATAATCAGGGAAACTTTTACATACCTCTGGTTGGGAAACAGATAATTTTAGATATAATTTGTAGATACCGATCTAAGTTTTTGTTTAATTGTTTGGTACAATGTTTGAAACTGCTGATAAAGTACGGTGAATCGTGTGAGTGAATTTTGAAATCCAGGACAGAAGAGCTCAGTCGTTTTCATTACACTCATTTGCCATTAAAATGCTAGAGATTATACCATTTGAAAAATAAAGCAATAGTTTTATTATTGTCTTTTTAAAGCAAATAGCTTTTAGGAGTTTCATTTTGGCTGTAGTCCAAGTTCAGTACACTGACAAGATTTTGTTCCTTATGTTAACATTTTTCCACCTTCTGCCGGTAGAAACATAGCAAAATACCTTCGTATGGGATGCTTCGGTCTGAAACGCAGAACTACCTATCTGTTAGATGAGAAAGAAGCATGCTTCCAACCTCCCCACTCCTTCGATTTTCTTAATATCACGAAGGGTTAGCTGAAGCTCTCAGAGCTTATCGATGTCACTGGAGGTTTTTAGAAATAGTAATTTATTTTCAGAGACATTTTAAAAATTAGACTTTTAGTATTTTTGCAAACTGACCCCTTAAAACTTATTACTAATTTTTGCAATTTCTCGGAAACGAAGCTGAACTCTTTAAATTTAAAACGTTGTAACGAGAGAGGGTGAGGTCATAGAAATGAAGCAGTAGCCCGAAAAGTTTCTCTTTTAAGCCCAAATGCCGTATTCCACGAAATTGTTCAATTAATTATCCAGATAATTCAGGCTCGCAGGGTAGCTTTTTCCTAAAATATTCAAGCGCTCGAAAGAAATCAGATTTTTTTGGAGGGAGATGAATTTACCAGTTAACTTTCCTGATTCTATTTTAACACTTGCTAGCTCACCGTTGATCACAATGGCTCGGTTTATGGGAGCATGGTCTTTTCCTTGGCTGCAGGGTACTTTCACAGAACCATTTTTTGAAGACTGAAATGTTTCTTGAATTTTCGGGCAGTCTCCCCCTTTTTCTAATCCTGAGGAATGGGTTTGCCGTGGAGCTTGCATTTTGCTATAGGACACATTCTCTCTAGTTCGTTTGGCAAGAGAAGAGTGAAAACCCAATTTGGCTTTAAAATGTGGCACATGAGTGAGTAACAGTTTCAGTGAGGATATTTAGAGTGGCTTTGAGAGGCCGTGTGACACCCGTAGAGTCCATTCACGGAAATGACTTATTTACAGTTTGTCATCATCTCTGTAGTTAATCATGAAATCAAGTTGTTTTTATTAAATGTCAGGCTGCATGCTTAATATTAGCAATATAGGAATTTTAAGAAGTCATATTGACCTAAATATTGAAGTTTGTAAGAAGTGTATTTGTAGTTAATATGAAGTGGTGCATAGAAAATGTATTCGAATATTAGTAAACATTTATAGGGTAGATTAAATCTGTTGTTTCCCAACATAATGCCTGTAGAACAGTACCGAACTTGAAAGAATGCTATGACCTTATTTATGTGTGCTATGCCAGGCCAGGGCGAACTTTGATATGTGACGGGGCTTAAAAGAATGCATCTTAACCATATGTGATTAAAAAATATATATTACTTAAAACATTAGTAAATAAGGACATATTTACTTCCTTTAAAGAATCAGCCTCAATGCACTGTGTACTTTACCTTTGAGGAGATTGGTAAAGACACTAACACGTTTATATGTCTAGTGCTCTGAAATGATCTTTGATCAAAGTAGGAACATGTAGGCTTTTCATGTGAGTCTCTTACATTTGTTTTTAAAAGCAGACTAAAAATATACATACATCTTTTCTGCGGACCATTTCTTTGGAAACGTATCCTGTAAACAAGCTGGTTGCTGATACCGAGGTGCCCGTTTCATGTTTACTAGAGAGACAATGCTTCCGAGGGATGGCTATTTTGGACAATTTTCAGAAAAGCACAATGGTATAATAATGGATAATTAAAACATTTAAGGAAAGTGTATAGTGTAAAGAAAAATCCATTTCTTCCATTTTATAACCGTTTCTCTGTGTCACTTAAAGTCCTCATCGAATAGAAGAAATTTGAGCCCAGACCATATCCTGAGAAGAACAAATTTATAAAGTTGTTTCTATAACGAACTGCCTTTGAGAGAGAGAGAGCCTCTTAAGTAAGGATGGGCCAGGAGGGGAAAATGGTGCCGTTGAACATTGAAAGCCTAGATATTATACATAAGCCCTTGGTGTAGCATTTGTTTAAGATTTCAAAATCCCCAAGATTTTGCAACAGAATAAACTGAAAGAAACTGAAGGGGGGGCGGGCAGATGGAATATCCCTTCAGGTCCTTATTTCTGCTGAGACGCAAACTCAGATTCAGACTTAACACAGTCCGCTCTCGGTTTCCCTCCACGTCCTTTATCAGCCATCGGAGGGTACGTTTTATGCAAGGGGTGATTTTGACACCATTGCACCAATGAATTTTCCAACCAACTTGCTTTTGTGTCTGAATTTCTACCATTTTGTAACAACGGAAACAATTTTGAGATGAAAACGACATTTGAGATTGGCCTTCCTTGCCTGTCTGCACCAGCAAACTATGTATCTCCGGGGAGGGGGGAACACGCGGACAAAGGAGCCCCCCACTTCATATTTCCGGGGGTTTATTACTACAAATGACATCGAACAGGATGAAATCCTTAGGTTAAGAGGAAACAAAATTAGAGGGTATGTTGGGGCGCAGTGGAGTTTTGTTTTTCATACTAAGTGTGGAGTCTAGAAAATGTGGTGATTTCTCACATTCTATTTATATGTTATTTTACTTGAGGGATGCCTCAAAGCGGTACTAGAATCACTTATGTGCAAAAGGGGGAGGGAGGGCGGGTTTGTCATCGTTTGTTCAACTTGCTTTGTAAAGGTGCTTATCTTGCAGTAAAAATAATACTTTAGTCAAAATACAGGCAGTTTGTAGGCTTGACCAGCATGGAAGGATTTTAATGATTGAAGTGTTTCTGTTTAAAAGTCAGTCAAGTAACGCCCTCGAAGGCAATCAATCCTCATATTGTTATTCTTATTTAATAATACATATATAACTTTTTTTCTCTCTCCAAAAATAACAGAACTTTCAGGCATTATAAACCAAAACAGTTCCGAGCTTACATCTGTATCCTGAATTTTTAAATTTGCATTCTGGACTGGCTGCTCTTGAAATAACGAATTAATTTTGTTATTCAAACTGCAAAAATCCAACGGCCAGAATTTGAAAATCATCTCATGGTCCAATTATTGTCCATTATTTGAAGACCTATATTGTGTGTCTGTTCCTCTCCCCTTAACAGATCGCCGTATCACACGTGCTTCCACCGAGACCAATCTCAACTCACACACAAAAAACTTAGAGCTGGAAGGAGTGAAAGTGATTTCCAGTTTATTTATCCTGGAAGTGGACGGGCAGGTGTAGGGCCGGGCATAGGGGAAGGGACGTGGCTCCGAGGACTTTGCAAACATTTCCTGCGTTCCCGAAACCATTGGCTATCTCTCGTCTCAGACACGAGGCTTTCCTCTCTTTAGAAGCACCCGAAGGTTGAATCCCTTGGTCTGGGCACATCTTTGATTGAGTCTGAATCCGAACTCAACATTCTGATTCTGCCCAAGGGATCAAGTCTGCCTTCTGTAATTATATATTTACCATCTGTGCCTTACCATTGTCTGCTATGTGTATTTACACACCGAACCCAAGATTGGAATTCTACTGGTTCCCTTCCTGATTTGGATCCTATGGACTCTTTTAAAAATATGACAGCAGAACGCTCTCTCCTGGTGTCAGAGGAGGACATGTTTTGGGCCCTCTGTTTCAGGCTCCCCAAGAGCTGAAACCCTGGCAGGATTCTACTGACTGACACGCTCTCCCTCTCTGCTCCCAGCCACAAAAAGGGTTGCTTGGGTTTCCAAAACATGTTATTTGTTCAACCACAACGAGGCACTGCTCCTTGCAGGCTACGGACTGCGGGGCTGACAGAGCTGTCGCTGGCCGGGCGAGAGGGAGAGAAGAAACATGACGGCATGACCGGGTGGCAGCCAGACAGGAGCCTCAGAACTCAGTTGCTGCCCAAGTAGGAGAATTGAATAGTTTTCCACTTAATCTGAAAATTGGCCTCAGTTCTTGGAATGTTTCTCACCTCCTTCTCTCAGCATCAGCTGCTGAAAAGAAGCCTGAAGACAAAGTTGGGGAAGGTCTACCAATGACACGGGAGGAACCGTGCCCTGACACCTTCGTCTCTCCGTCTGCAAGACCACAGTGGTAACACCCGCCTCACCTTCACCCTTCGAATAAGGTGAAAGCAGGTGTGCCAAGCTTCGCGCTCAGAAACAAGGTGCCCCGTGTGCCTAGGTGACCTCACTATAATAATCATTATTATTCATTGCGCTAAGATGAAGCTTCTCCTTCTCAGAAAGCCTTCTGACCAATGTGGATTTTTTTTTTCAATGTGGCTTTTTATGATTTTAATCCCCTGAGCACTTACTGTCTCCCCCTTTTTTTTGGTTTGAAGCAGGCCCCGAGGAAAGCAATTGCCACCTGAAACGCCAAAGGTAGAGCCTCGGTAAGGGAAACGATTGCACACTCCCAGGTGGGTTCGCAGGTGGACATGGGTTTACGAACACTAGCCTCCTGTAACTCACGTCCCGCCGGGGGCGCCTTTGCCAGACCTCTCAGGGCCTTTTCAACTCTCTGATTATCTCATCCAAAAACCTAGGTTGCATACAGATATTTTATTCCCTTCGAGTCGAAGAGACCAAGACCGAAGCTTCGGGTCATATTTATACTTGTGTCATAACATGAACCGCGGCATGATTCATCCATATCATGGTAACGAACAGCCCCAACTCCCCGGGGACGCACAGAGATGACAGTGATTTACCCGGAGACCTAAATGAGTTACTCCGCTCTCGCCAGGAGTAGGTGGCCCAGGCCAGATCAGAGCCCCGGCATCTCGGCCTCCGGCCTCACATCGCCGACATGCCCTGTTCCGTGTTATTAGAGGCACGTTGTGGTACGATGACACTCTCTGGTCATGTTGTATCATAGCGACTAGATCCCTTTAGTGGAAGATTCACCTGATCAAAGTTCACAACTCGATGAAACGCAAAGCTGTTCTGTTCCTTACAAGGAAACCCTGAGTTGCTTTTGCCTGAAACACACTTGCGGCCCATCCCGTCCACGCAAATGGGTGTTGGAAAGCCCTTTCCGAGTGTCCACTTTGCGCTTTGATGCAATGCCACTTCACAAAAGGCTTCGTGCCACGCTCATCTCCTTCTCTTTTCCTCTCTCCGCTCGATATAATGACACAAATCTTCCTTTTCATTTTATAATTTTCATAGATATTTTAAAAGGCAATGACTAACAAGACATGTTTGGTGAAATAGCCCTTTGGGTTGATATATTTAAGAGTTTGGTTTAGAAAAAAAGTTGAAAAACAACAAGAACGAAAAACAAACAAGTCCCCCCCCCACTGCCCCCCCGCCGCTCAGTGCCATAGACAAGAGTCCAAAGGACATTAGCTGCTCCATTGCACACATTGGAAAGGAGAGTTTGGTGTGAGCTCAGTGCTTCTAATAGACTGGCGATTCTGTAAAAGGTTTAGAGGATTTTGTTTAACCATTTCTGCATGTGTTTTTAATGAGCTCATGATGGTTTATAACAAAGGCCAGGTTGTGCGTTCTGCGGCATTGTCTGCCCTGCTCCCTCCCTGCTGACCCGAGGACCGGGCACCTGTGCTCATCTCCTGGCTCACCTATGGGAGTCAAGGTGGTGGGGCCATCTCCGGGCCTGTCCTCGTGCCAGGGATGAATCATGCAGTAGGCACAGCGGAAGGAGTCTCTTTGTTGACAGCTTTCCATCTGGACTTTGGATACGGCTGATCCTTCACGTAGAGTGCCGGTTCGCTGGAAGGGGCTACGGAGTCAGCTCCTCCATAAGGGATCTGGAGTGCGTAAAGCGTCAGCAAAGAATGGCCCGGGGTTTCATCCGCGAAGCTCAGAGAGTTTCAGGGACCCAGGTCTGTGAATGTGTATGACTGCAGCTTTGACACGTTGGCACTTAATAGTCAATAGGATCGTTTACAGCCCCATTCAGATAATCCGACTGCAGAACACCTGAATAAATACATCGAGCTCAGGTGGCGAGAAGCGAACCCCTTTCGAGTTTAATCATTAAAATAAACAGGGCTATTAAGATGAGTTTCGGTTTGTCATGTATAAATGTAAGAGGCTCCATAAGGGATGGTGTTTTGTGATTCATATAGGAATATGATGGATGGATGGTGCGCTTTCCACAGCTATTTAAGAAAAAAAAGATTATCTTAGTCATGGGGTAAAGTTCTGTGATGTATTGCACCATCCAGGCTGTGTCTGGGCCAGTACAGATTTTTTTTTCTTTTTTTTTTTTTTTGTGAAAGATTACTTCTTGGCAAACTAGATATGCAAACGCCAGAATACAGTAAAACCACATTTAATTGGCCCTACTTGCCAACTTCTTGAACACGGCTTGGATTATTCTACTGGAGGCTGCTTCTGTTAAAAGCTGGGGGAGGAGGAAGTGGCATATTGACAAGGCTTCAGATAATTTTTTTTTTCACTCGAAGTACAATTATGCAATGAGCCAAGTTTGGAAGTATTTTACTATGTTTAATAATTATTATTAAAGATATTGTAAAACATATGCATTTGTTAAGTGGAACGTAATGGGAGTAAAATCATGTCATAAATTTTACTTCGGATTTATTTTCCTATTTTGTTTTTTATTTGACACCCTTCCAAATTGGTTCTAGCCAAAACCGTGCACTCTAATACATACCGTACTTGATATCAAAGTGAGAATCTGAGGAATTTATAGAACCCGAGTGAGAAGAGTTTCCTTCTCTTAGCCAGTTTCTGTGGCTCTGCCCCCCTGTGCAGGTAGCAGCCAACACACGGAGCGGACACCGGCGGTGAGAGAACAGGCACCGAGACGCCCTCCACCTGGAGAAAGCTGCCACGTCCTTTCGGCCAGGGCAGCTCCAAAATCCCCTTGGCCCAGCCACGTCTGTTGTTCGAGGGTCTAGCCCTCGAGGAGAAGGAAAACTCTTTCTTCAGGTGTGGGTGGGTTTAGGACACCCAGACTCGAGCGCTGGGGGGTGCGTGGGGTTTCACGGACCATCCTTGATGCCGGTCAGGTGAGTCTGGGCTTCAGGTGACACCGTCGTCCCTCACTCAGAAAGCTGAGAAGGCATGACATCAGTTTGCTTCACATCTTGAGCTTAAACAAATTCATATTGTTTTTACAGGCTCTTTTCCAGGGGAGAAAAAAAAATGCCCCCGAAACTGCGCTTCTTGAAACTGCACAAAGGTGTCATCAGCAAGCCTCTCCGGATTTGCACTGAACTCCACCTGCTCTGCGAAAACCCCATGGTTTTCTCACAATCCCACTCAAGCTGCTTAGCAATTGGGCCCTCCCTTCCGAGTGTGGGTATTCGTCAGTTTGACTTCTGTTTGCCCTGTCGTTCCATCGTTTCCTTGTGCCATGCCACAGCCAGCGACCAGGGGAGGAAGACAGCGGGGACGGGAGGAGGCAGGGCCCCCCCCCCGGCTGGCAGCGGGGCGGGCTCTCCCCCCAGGCGGGCAGGGGGCGGCGACCCTAGGTGTGTTTTGAACACGTGCCCGGGCACCGGGAAGCCAAAAGCAGCTCCACGCTGTGCAGGGTGGATTGTGGACTCAGCAGTGTGAGCCCTGTGTCTGCAGAGGGGACATGAGGACATCTGGACCGTGTCCCTGTGAGCAGGGCTCCTGCTGCAGGCCTTTGAAAATCCTGCCACAGCGGCCCCCCAGCGCCTTGGAACTTTCTCCCTGGAGAATTTAGAAGAGCTGGTGTCCTTGATTTCCTGGACATCTGCAGCCTCCCCACGTGCGGGGGCCCTGGGAGCGCTCTGCGCAGCCCCTGGTTCTAAGAGCCGAGAGGTGGTAGAGGGGTGGCGCCTGCGACTCTGCGGTCCTCGGCTACCTGGCTACGTACTCTCGAGCAAGCACCTCATTCTCTCCGGGCTTTCCCCTCCCTTCATCTTTAAAACACACTTCTTGGGCCATGAGACTCTGAGGTTTTTTCAGCTCTAAATTCTTGTGTTTTTTTTTTTTTTAACCTGTTTATAATGCTGATGGAACTTGGGCTGATTAATAAGAAAATACTTTCCAATTAGAGTAGAAATGGTGACTAACACAGCACGACAGCTCGTTGCCACGAAAGGCAGGCTCGCTTGGATAAGGGAGGGCCATGGGCAGGGCGGGCGAGCATTTCCACCGGCCTGCGGATTCGTAGTATCTAGCTGTATTGACAGGTGGACGTCCTTCCGTGTCTCCCTTGGAGCCCGGCGGGTCTGGGGTCCATTTCTGTTTTCTGATAGGAGGCAGCTGAGAGGCCCTGAATAGATGTTAGGCAAGAGCCCGTCTAGGTCCATGCTTTGCTTACACTGCACCCTGCTTTTGGGCAAGTGAGGGGGGTGTAATCACCCTTGCTGCTGTCGCTGCGTCGCTCGTCGTCTTAACCAGCAGCAAACACGTGCAGAGGACCCCTGGCCGAGGAGTCATCCCTGTTAGTACTGCAGAGCGAGTTTTCAGCGTGTTCAGCTCTCACAGAGTGGTGGTTGGACAGCTCCCTGCCACCTCCCGGCACAGGACAGGGTCTAGCCCATGAAAAGGCTAATTCTGGTGGCTTCCATAGGAAAGGGCACAACAAAGCCCACAGCCGTGGGTGTGTGTCCCACCCAGGGGTTGGCGATAGGTCTACAGATCAAAGATCATTTGAGTTATGTTGATCATTGAGAGAACACACCACACTCACAGACAGACTCTGAAATTACAGAAAACCAAATTCTTAGTGACTGTCCTAAAAATCCCATGTTCCACCCTTCGCAGCCAGAGCACGACCTAGTCATTTCCTGTTTCTAGCATGTTATCTAATCCATCCCGGAATGAAGAAAAACCCTCCCACAGCGTTGTGTGAGAAAAAACAATCTAAGAGAACGATTGCGGACTAATTTGTTCAAGTGTCTCACTCAAATATTTTCCCTTTTATTTTTTTCATTCCAAAGTCAGAGTAAAATGGTTGCTGAATTAAAGATTAGCATGTAAGACCGAAATAGGACTACATTCTTATATTAGTTAAAATTCTTTGGTTGCAAGGAATAGAAATCCATCTTAAGCTAGTTAAGCCAAAAAAGAATTTTATTATAAGGCTCCTTGGATTCAATGGAATCCGAAAGAGCGATACGGGAGGCCTTGGGAGCGGCTAGAATTAGGAGCTCCGAGGCTGTCAGGGTCGCTCTCCTCTCCCTGCCTCCCTTTCCCGTTCTGCTGATTTTGGCATTTTCCATTCCTCAGTCCACATGGTGGGACGGGCTGCCAACTGCTTCTGCATTTCCTATGTCTCCAGCCTCAGACTCCTTTTGTCAGTTACAGTTCCCAAATCCTGGGGGAGGATTCTGGTTGGCCTGTTTGGACAGGACGCCCACCTCTCAACCAATAGGCTGTGCCAAGGGCAAGGCCCGCAGTCCCCTGTGGGGGAGGGGCAGGGGCGTGGTCCCCACGTGGTGGGTTTGAGGCGGGCGCTGAGGGGATGGGACAGCAGGGCCCCACTGCGTTTCCCTACCGAAATCAAAGGGAAACTATGAAAAAATATTATTTATCTGGAAGTGAGAATAATATATTGTCCTTTGTGGCCCAATAGTGGTTATTAATCTCTAATCCATGGCCAAATAGTTAAGTGGAATAACGTAGGTTTTCTAAAGTATAGAATATTAATTCGCTTTCATTTAACTTAGTTCATCTGATCTCCCTCCTGTCTTTGTATAATCTCGGAGCACGTTCATGTACTTTCTCGTGGAATCCTTACCTGAGCCCGCGGAATTCAATGGCCGACCTTATCTTTCAACTATTTGATGGTGATCAGACAACCAAGCACAGTGAACGGAGAAGACACTTGTTTTCTCCTCGTTTTGGACATAGGAAGGACACCGCGTGCAGTGAAGAGCTCTGTATTCACAGCAGGCAAGACATGTGTGCTCTCTATCTGGGGACACAGGAGTTCCTGAGTCTAGAACAGGACGGGACAGGGAAGGCCAGTGCGGGTCAAGGTGAGTGAGGTCCTCTGAGCCAGGGCGTTGGCTCCCAGCGGGCGTTGCCTCCAGGGTCCCAGCTGGGAAATGTGCCTGCCTGGTGGGGAGAGAGACCAGCACCCGTGGCTGAGCTGAGAGACGTTGTCAGGCCGCTTGGACGTAGGGCTCATCGCTCCCTAGCTACTCACCGGCCCGTTGCTACAGATGCAAAATACTCAGTTTGAAGGAAGCTCCTGGCTAGAGTTAGGTCTTCAAGGCCAACGGGGAGAAGCACGAGGCTCCTTGATTCAGAGTGTCTCCAACTGTCTAGAAAACAAATATGAGTATTTTCGGCACCGTGGGTGTCACTGTTGCTTCCGCCCACCCCCAGCCTACCCCAAATCACTGTGATCCATATCTGGGCACCTTTGGAGGCTGACAAGGACGTTGCCTCTTTTCCAGCCTTTGTTGCTCCTCGCCCCCTCCTGTGTGCCTCGCGAGAGGCAGCTAGGAAGCCAGGAGAGACGAGTCTCTGCTTCGAAGACAGGCAGCCCAGGGTTCAGATTGGGTTGACGTTTCCTGTCTACGGCAGAGATCCCACAACCGCCCCTCAGAAGGGCCTTGAGGACCAGACCGGCCAGATGGCTCCTCCCAGGCAACGGAAGCCCAGCACCTGCCAGGACCCTTCCAGTCACAGGTGACAGAAAATGGACTCCGACTAGCTGGAAAACACAAAGGAAATGATTAAGTCATGTGTCGGAGAGTCTGGGGGTGGCCTCGGCCTCAGGGGTGACTGGGCACAAGGACTCAGATGACAGTGTCAGGTTCTGTCATTCTCTCTTCCCCTCCCCACCCCCTTCTTGGCTTCACTTCTGTCTTTACAGCCGAAGATGGGCTTTCCTCATGTGATGGGGGAACTGGGCCTGGACAAAGGTGGCGCCAGCTGGCCTCCTCCCAGGAAGTGACCTCAGAGGGAAGAGGATGTCTTCCTCTGAACCCCTGCATTTAAATCCCAAGGGAAGAATTCTAACCTGGCCTAGATGGTGTGCTTGTCCCCAAGTCATGGAATAGCTCCCTTATAGCCACTGTGAGTAGAAGCCTCGAGTCAAGCTGCCCAGAGGAGGAAGTGGGGCTGTAGGAAGTTTGCAGGGCCCTGAACACAGAGGGAAGGATTTCACCAGGGAGCCAAGGGCAGGGGTAGTTTCTGCTCATGGGTTCCTGTCTAGGCAAGAGAAATTTGATTTGGGTGGGGGATGGTAGGAAAAAAGTGATATGGCAGAGGGCGAATGAATATTTATTGAGTGACTGCTGTATACTTGGCTCTAGGGGTACAGCAAGGCCCTGCCCTCACAGAACTTACAGGTTAAGGAAACGATGAAACAGAAAATTGTAGGAAAACATCATAAGTGTTATGAAAAGAGTATATAGTGAATTTAAACCCACAGCAAGGGGAATCCAGAGAAGACTTTCCAACAGAAGCCAGGGTGGGTGGGTGGCAGGTGGCAGGACATCGGCAGAGGAATTGTCATGGGGAATGTATATCGTTATGCTATATCCTGCATATTAATTTTTTCCCAGGGGACAACCTGGAAGAAGGAAAGGAGACTGGCTTTGGAATGGGCTAACCCTGGGTTCAAATCCCAATGCTTTCACTTCCCAGCTTCTTGACTTTGATTGTTTCTTATTTTCTCTGGGCCTCTGTTTCCTCCTCAAGAAAATGAAGATACAGGGGCGCCTGGGTGGCACAGCGGTTAAGCGTCTGCCTTCAGCTCAGGGCGTGATCCCGGCGTTATGGGATCGAGCCCCACATCAGGCTCTTCTGCTATGAGCCTGCTTCTTCCTCTCCCACTCCCCCTGCTTGTGTTCCCTCTCTTGCTGGCTGTCTCTATCTCTGTCGAATAAATAAATAAAATATTTAAAAAAAAAAAGAAAATGAAGATACAATACTGACTTCCTAGGGCTCTAGGAAGAATGAAAAGATGACTTGCAAAGGGTGCCTGGCCCTGAGCCCAGGACCATGTGGGCACCCCAAATGTGCTAGTTCCCCCTCCTTCCCTAGCTCCTACCTTGCCCTCATCTGCTTCCTGGCCAGCTGGCCCCTCACCTGCAGCCCTTTTCTCCCGGGACCTGCCCACAAATTCCCCTCTCCCCTGTCCCAGCCCTTCGACAAGCGTTCTCTCCTCCAAAGTAGCACAAACCGTGAATGCAAACAAGCTGTGAAATGGGTGGTCTTAGGCCCCCGAAGCCCTTGTTTCATTCGGTTTCTGCTGCACTTCATCTGTTCACTCACTTCTTCCTGTGTTTCCATAGCCCCTCGCTCAACACACATGCAGAGTGGGCTAGGCCTGGTGCAAACATGAAGCACAGTGTGACTCGTTCCACCTCCTGCACTCTGTGGATTGCACTGGGCCACCGACTTTCCCTCTGCCCCTGGATTCTGCTGATAGGCTGCCTTCATGGCTTCACTCTGGCTCCGAAATCTTTGCAGGTAAAGAGAGGAGAAGCTTGAGTTAGAGACCCCAGGAGGCGGAAGGGGTCCCCTTTGAGAGCCCATCCCCCCCATCCTACCTCTGAGGCAGATTTCCAATCTCATTGGCCATGTTGTCCCCAGCCCGTCTCCTGCCACGCCTCTCCCACTGCCACTCATGGCTCTTCATCTGGTTAGCCGAGAGGGCAGGGCCAGCCTCTTGTTTACTTAGAGCCATGTTTTAGTAGCAAGAGCATAAAAACCTGTGTGGTTTTCTGGGACTGGGCTTGCACAAAGTGGAGAGGGTCTATCACACTCTGCCCCACTGAGGGTTGGCTTGCTCTTTGGGGCAGGGGGAGGCCTCTGCTTTCCCCCCTTCAGGCTGCCGGGAGCCTCATTGTGTCCAGGGAGTGTGTGTGCAAGTAAATGCATCCTGTGTGCAAGTAAATGCATCCTGATGGGATTTGCACACGTCAGGAGCCCTCTCCACACAGGTATGTTTTCAAAGACTTGCAGCAGAGATTCTGAGACACCAATTCAATCTCAGACCTGCTGTCATGAGGAAGGGGGAGATGGTGTGAACTCCGGGAAGGCAGAAACTTCAGGAAGAACAAACAGTCATGCCATGAATTAATGCATTCATTTATTCCATTAGTGTTATTCAAGGCCCTGTGGGGCTTACCAGGAAGAATAAGAAATCATCCCTGTCCTGCAGGACCTCAGAGAGTCCAGAGAAAAGGAGGCGAGTATGCATGTCCACGTGTCTTGCTTTAAGACCATCCCAATGCCGACATACAGCTGAATGCACTTCTGGGTCACTCGATTTATAAATTCCTGGTAATCTCTCCACCAATGTTTCAAGATAGGTATAAACACCCATTTCACAGACAAGGAAACAGAAGTGCGGAGAGTAACTTCTCCAGGAATCAGGCTTTCCAACCTGGTTCTGCTGACCCCAACTCTTAAATCCGTGTGTCAAAATCTAAAAACAAAACAAAACAAAACACACAGAGGAAAGGGAATTTGGCATATTAGAGAAGTACTCTTCCTTTTGCAAAAGAATTAATTTCTTTAATCCTTTAAATTTTGAGTGATTCTAGAACCATCCCGATAGAGTTTTCACTCACCTGACTTTCCTCCACAATTACAGGAGCACCTCCAACAGGTGGCATGAGGCTCGGCTGGTGGAGGTGTCTGTTGCTCTATCTAGAATAGTACCCAGCTACAGCAGCTTTGATGATTCCAGCAGTTGATATGAGAAGACCCCAAAAAGGAATTTCAAGCCAGAAGGGAATTTAGATCCTCTGAGCCAAATCTCTCATTATCATGCATAGGAATTGAGACTAGAGAGATTAAGTGACTGGCCTAAGGCCACACAGCTGGTTCATGGTGGGAAGATGAATCTCGGTTTTGCCCAGCGCTCCTTGGCAAGGTGAGGGAGGTGGCTCGGCTGTCAGGTTCTGTGGCCCGCAGAAGTGCTAGGAATGAGCACAGTCACCTCTACCTGATGGAGCGACCCGCAGTGCAACCGTTCCCAGCAGTTCACACGCCCTGGGGAGCCCACAGCCAACTCAACGTACCCTTCGCCAGGAGCCAGACATCCCTGGTGCCGTGTGGGCGAAACCCGGCGAGCAGCCTCGCCCCATTCAGCCCTGCTGCTGTGTATTAAGGGATCAGTTTACATTTAATTGAAGTTTGACGTATTCGGAGCTGAGGTGGCCTTGCTTTGGCTTTCTGAAGAAAGAATGCAGCTTTGGCCCAAGAGTTTGAGTTTCACATAGCAGGTTCCAATACCTGAGGGGGACTGCCCTAGTACTTTCTGGAGTCTCTGAACTGAACTTAAAGATCGGTGCGTTTGCCTTCTCCTTTGCTCTTCCTTTCTCAGCCGGGGCTCGCGTCTCAGTCTGCAAGGAGGTGCGGCTGGGGGAGCTGAGGCGCGTGGAGAACAGGCTGCCTCCCCTTCTGCACTCAGGTCATTAGTGGGGACGTTCTCTCAGAGTAGAGGATGAAGTCAGGGAAGCCTCTGGAAGGGCTCGCTCGGCTTTCTATTGCTGCTGTTGTTTACCCAGGCTTCCGTACGGGCACCACCCACGGGCCAGGCCCTGGAGGCCAGCAGACGAGATCCCGGGAGGGACGCCGCGGAGTGTGAAGGTTAGCGAGGGACATAAATCAGCCCGCGGCCCTGCCAGGCCGGCCACCTTCTCCCTGACTGCAGAGTCCTTCCCGCTCTCTGACTCTGGAAATTCACTGCCCTTCGGGCCCTGCCTTCTCCCCGGCTCTGCACAGCTGCGGTGTGTCTATCCTGTGTCTATGCTCACGGGCTCCCGCCGCCGGGCCGCTCCCGGGGCCCCACTCTGAGTCACACACTTGACATTGAACATCCGTTTGGACTCTCACATCGACCTCATGCGGTAGATGTTTTCCCATTGTGACGGATGAGGAAACAGGGTTCACAGGAGGTACGGGACTTGTCCAAGGTCACCCGCAGAGTGACAGGGCAGAGGCAGGCTCAGCTCCTCTGGTCCCTAACACCTGCTACAGGGCTGCTGCTGGCTCTGGGGTAGGACATGGTCTCTGACCTTCAACGAGCAATGTGTTTGGGGACACGAGCAGCTTTCTTTCTGATGTATATATTTCTGTTTTCCAAATCTTTTGCAACAAGCCGGCCTCACTTGTGTCATTGAAAAATCACATTAATGACCGCTGACTGCAGACAAGTGCTTACTGAACGCTGGGCCTGTGTCGTCTTGTTTATGAGCCCTGGCTGAGGACCCCGTGACTGTCATTCTGGCTTTCCAGAGGAGGGAACCAAGTTGAACAAATGTGAAATAACCGGCAGAGTCGTACGGTCAAGAGCAGCTGAGCTAGACTCAGGCCCGGGGAGGCCTGACCGAGCTTCCTGAGTGGAAATGGAGCTTTGTCTTAGGAATAAAGGAGCAACCCGCTTCACGAGAAATGTCCCGAATAGGCAAGTCCAGAGATGGAAGCAGATGAGTGGTTGCCAAGGGCCAGGGTGGATGGGCACAGGGTTTCCTTCTGGGTGACGACACATTCTAGAGCGAGATGGTGGTGATGGTTGTACGGCGCTGTGATTGTACTAACAGCCACTGATGGGAGGTATGATATTTGCATCTTACCACAGTTTTAAAGATTAAAAAAAATGCAAGAAAAGGAAAAGCTGCTACCGACCATTTCCAGGGTCAGTTACGTTCTGGAAGCTCTTTTCAAGAAGGAATACAGTTTTTTCTAGAAGCGATGAAAGAACACTAAGAAGAGGCCCACGGAGGTGGAAAACCCTGAGGACTTGAAATGGAATCGGCTGGCCGCTAGAATTATTTCCTTGCCGAAGGGGTCTCCGGGTTCATCTGATGTCATCAAAGTCCCGGGCGTCATTGCCTTGGTCATACCCATTTCGGGGATGGGAAAACTGAGGTGTAGAGAGGTTCAGTGACCTGCCCCAGGTCATGATGAAGGTAAGTGGCCACACTGGCCTCTGATTCCAGGTGCTCTGACCTCCAGGTCCACACCGGGAAATGCAGCCATCACAGATCCATGTTCAATCTTGTCACCTTATGAGTGCCACACGGTGTGATTTAACTCAGTGAAAACCTCCCCGTCCTTACCCTTCCTGCTTTTATCTGCTGTAGCTTGTCCGCCAGGGAGACGTGCTTCAGAGATGGGGACTTAGTGAGACTGCTGACCACGGGATCCCTGGCCAGGCTGTGCCAGGTGGTGACAAATCACGTGCAAATTAACCTTGTGCCCTGAAGGTTGCGTCTGGTGGAAGGTGGGGGAGAAGACTTGAGCTCCTGGCCAGCTGACCCAGTGGAGAGCCCACGGGCCCCCCGACCAGTCCTGTTGCTGGTGGGCATGGTGGCCCACACTGCCCGGGAATGGGGAGCAGGGAGACAGTTGCCCAGGGTGGCATGAGAGAGCATTTGAAGATTGAAAAACAAAGTACAAAGCAAACCCACAGCCCTCTGCTGCAGATACTCGTCTAGTCCTGGTGGGGTGGGAGTCAGGCTGTGTCTCTGCAAAGACAGCTCCATGCAAACCACGGTGGATCCCATCCTTCGAGTTCTGTTTGGATAAATAGCAACAAAGACACCAATAATAACCCAGTGCTGTGCGAGGATCTGCTCTCCGCACAAGGGTTTGGGGTAGAAGCACCAAGTCTCAGATCCTGGACCCTTGGAGGACGGAGGGCAGGTCTCTGCCATCCTGCTGCCTGTGCCTAGCACCGGGCTTGGTCGTCTCCTGCCCGGACCTTTGCAAGAGCCTGCTACCCAGGGTTCCGGTTCGGCCCGTCTGTCTTGAGCAAGCCACCAACCACCGCGCCCCAGAGTGAACTTTCCGGAGCCAGGTGGGGTCAGCTCCCTCCCTTGTTGCATATCTGGTAGTGGTCTCTGTTTCCTCACAGAATCGCACGCAGATTCAAGAGGGATTCGAGACGCTGAGTGCGCAGGTCTGGGCCATTATTGGAGGCTTCACAGGTTCCTGGCTCAGCCAGCTATGCGGACGATGCTTCATTTCCTGGGCGGAGGACAAGCCAGTGTCTCCACTGGGTGGGTGGGGTTGTCAGACGATGGCTCAGCTTCGGACACAATGACGTCCGCGCCTGGGACCCACACGAAGAGAAATCCCGTGATGCAGAAAAAGCAGAGGGCCTGTGACAGGGCCTGCAGAACACCAGTATTTAAGGATGGCCGTCACGGGGGTGGGGGGAGAGGGCAGTCAGCACGGAGACACAGAGGGAGGAGGCCAGGCTGGAGGCAAAGCTGAGAAGTGGGTCCTCGAAGTCAGGACCCCCAGGCACATGAGGCGGGAAGAGGGCACACCACCTCGGCAGGGGGAGTTCCTGCAGGTTGGCGTTGGTAGGGGAGAAGCCGGATTGCGGTGGTGGATGGTAAAGGTGAGTCCATACAGACAGGACGTAAAGGACGACTTGGGTCACTAACTTCAGCCAAGAATGCAGGAGAAAAAGAAAGGATTGAGTCTGGAGAGTGAAAATCTTCAAAAGAGGTTTTCTTTCTTCCCTCCCTTCCCTCCCTCCCTCAACAGGGGACCCTGACCATGTCACACGGGAAGCGACCAATGGAGCAGCAGCAGGGGAGACCTGGGAGGGACAGAGAATGATCCACAGGAAAGGTGGGGCCAGGGAGGGGATCAGACTCTGGGGAGGAGAGGTCCCGTTTTCACGGCTGCCAAGAGGAGGACAGGAGGGGGCAGGTTCAGATTAGCCTGGGGCTTGGGGCCAGGAGCTGGGAAGTCATGTCCGCATCTTTCTAGCCTTGCCTCCAAGTGCTCCTGTGCAAAAAGGGCTGCACACACTCGTTTCCCTGCGTGCCTGGCTCTTCTCCAGGCCACTGCCTCTGTTTTCCCCGGTGTCCTTCATTCTATCTTTCAGTGCAGCGGGGCATCCAGGGTTCGTGGGACCTGATGTGTGCACCACGCGGGGCAGCTTCTTTCACAAAAAGAAGGCTCACACCCATTCGTTTGGCAAATTTTACAAAAACACACGAAAACGTGCACACATTTCTCAGCTCCTCCTAGGACCTTGAAAGGAACCCATGCAGGATTGGGTCCTCGAAGGTGAAGCTTTATAATCCTCCTCGACTCAAGGGGTAAAATCCGATGCGATCATCACACCTCAGGAGCAGCGTCCACACACCAGCCAGACCAAGAAACCCCCCGAAGGAGCAAAAAGCTTCCACGAAGCCCTTCCGAATGGAAGGGGGGAAGTAGCGCCTCGGTGTCCTCATCTGTAAAATGGAGTTAAGAGCATCGACCGCTTTGCTGGAAGATTAAATAAGGTGACACGTGGGACAGAAGCTGGGTGGTTCCTTTCCCATAACTGGCACGTCCCGCATGATCGTTCGGGAAATAAAATGCTTTCCTTTCTCGCTCATCTCTCTGACCTGTCTGTTAGTGATTTGCACGCTCACCTGCTCCTTCCCAGTGGACCCCACACCCCCTGCACGTGTCTTGCTTTTTTTAATCCTGGATCCGTGCGTCTTGCAGATGGTGGGCGTTCGGTGCATGGATCAAACGAATGGATCGATGGAAGAACTGTGCACGAGCCCCTTCTTGAGGAAGGACGTCAGGAGGCTTGCTGAAGAACTCCACCTGAATGAGTTTGTCTCGGGCCATTGCGGATTCTCAGTGCCCACACCGGCGATTGGGAAGAACAGGAAGGTTGGCGGAGGAAGCAGAATGTGGGGGAAGTCAGGGCCCTGCTTCAATCAACTTTCAGGGTTTAGTTGGCAGAATTAGGAATCTTTAAGACAGGATGGTAAGCAGTGCTGCTTGGACTAAACATGGCAAAG
Source organism: Ursus maritimus (assembly GCF_017311325.1). NCBI lineage: Eukaryota > Metazoa > Chordata > Mammalia > Carnivora > Ursidae > Ursus > Ursus maritimus. Next base: position 66,243,334 of record NW_024424452.1, read on the forward strand.
CCCCCCCTGCCCCCCAAACGAGGCAGGAGCTGTCAGACGCAATTCACAAGTCTAATGAATATGCAGTATAATATGGGTGGATTTCTTCCTTGCTTCATTTTGAATACATTGCTGCTTCGGGAAATCTCATTCCCAGAGCTACCTGTGTGGGGAGAAAGTGCTTTATGGTCTACTTTTCAAAGGACTTTTGTGAAGGTTAAGTGAAAAAAAAAATCATATGAACATGTTTGAGAAACTATAAATGCTACCCAAATATATTTTGTTACTGCTCTCAGTATGCCTCCCTGGCCCGATCTCTCTTCCTCCCCTCCTGGGGCCCCCTCTTGTCCTTCCCCTCTCTTCCCGCAGCCTCTGCGTCCCACGAATTTCTTTGAAGTATCATCATTTCCCAAACACTTCTAAGGCTTGTTGGGCTGCAAGGCCAGAGGGCCTGCCCACGCACATGTCTGCTATGCCCAGATTCTGGAGCCCTTGAGAACAGTCCTGGCACACAGTAGGAGCTCTGCAAATGTTTACAGGAAGTGATGGGAAAAGAGCGCCAGTATAATTTCATCTGGATCATTCGGTTGTGCAGCCTCTTAAGGAAGGCAAATTGAGTTCACAAGACACTCGCCCCCTTCATTATTCCTAGGAAAAGAAGGCCATAGCTATTTCTACAAATGTTGAGAAAAAGATGCCCCCTTTCCTCCCCAAAATCATAATAACCTATTCTGAAGTAACTTCTAAACCACCCTTAATATCACACTGAGGGAGCCAGCTCTCTGCTGGGAAAAAGCCCCGAAGAGATAGCCAAGGACATGGGTTTGATCCACGTGATCTTGTCTAAAATCTTTGACTTCTTGGAATCTCAGTTTCTTCTTGTATAAAGTGAAGGCAATTATCCTGTCCTGCCTTCCCGTGGGGACTGTTTGTGAGATCAATAGAATAACACGTGCATCTACGCAAGCCCTGCACCCTTATGCTCCCTTCTTCCAGCACAGTCTTTTTAGATAGGACCCTGGTAGACACAAAAGACATTCACTGATGAACGTTGGTAAAGGGTCAGCAATGAAAGGAAAATACTAGAAAAATGTGGAGCCACAGCTCTCCCTGGGGGTAGAGCGGTTGGTAGTTGTTACCAGGTGGATTGTTCTAAGACTGGCAAATGGGGACATAAAGCATGGGGGAGATAATCCCAGGCCCTCCACTCCTCCTTCCCTGCTCTTGCAACACAAGGAACCCATCCCTTCTGGCTCCCTCGGGACGCTGCGTTATGCTGGTCACATCCATATCCCACATCTCCCTCAAAACTAGGTCCTTCCCACTGAGACCCTCAGTCTCCGCCATCTTAAAAATGTCCTCCCTCAACCCGATAAGGCTCTGGCTCTGATTCTTCCCTTTCACCACCCAGCATCTTGGTAGATTTCAGTGCTCACACTCTTCACTTCCTTGTCTCTTATTCACCGCTGTTAATTCTTCCATTTCTCCACAGAACCAGCTCTCGGCAAGAACCCCAGTGTGCATGTTTCTAAATCCAGTGAACGTCTTAGAATCCAGTGAACTCCGGTCTTCATCATATTTGTGATGCAGCAAGGCGCTGCTTTCCTGTGGGGGCGTCCACGGCATGATGCTCTCTGGGCTTTCCTCCTGCCTGTGGCTGCTCCTTCTCAGTCTCTGGTGTGGGTTCAATCATTTTCCCCCAAAAGATGCTCAAGTCCTGACTCCTGGGACCTAGGAATGTGACCTTATTTGGAAATGGGGTCGTTGCACATGGAATCAAGTTAATACGAGGTAACGAGGGGTGGACCCTGATCCGAAGACTGGTGGAAATTCGGACACAGACAGAGGCAAGATGGCAGAGAAGAGCATGATGCAGCCACAACATAAGGAGGCCACGGGTTGCCACAAGTCACCAGGAGCTGTGAAGAAGCAAGGAAGGACACTCCCTGAGAGCCTTCAGAGAAAGCACGCCCTGCGGACACCTTGACTTTGGACTCTGGCCTCCGGAACCATGAGGTAACAAATTTCTGTTGTTTTAAGCCATCAAATTTGGGATACTTGGTTATGACAGCCCTAGAAAAGAATACGGTTTCTTTTTAGGCTCATCCTACGTTAGATGTCGGTTTTCCTAAACACTTAGTTCTAGACTTCTCTTCATTTCTCTACATATCCTCCTCCCTAAGTGACCTCCTCCACATCCCCACGTCAGCCATGGCTTCTCCGCCTGTAAACCTCCCCATCTCAGCGCTCAACTCAGACCTGACTCCCACGGGGAAGCTTCTGCAGTAGATGTTGTCAGTTCCCGCCCACGTCCCTGGCTCTCCTCACTACCAGTTCAGCTTCTTACTGGGAGCTGCTACTCTCTGCCTGGGCACTTTCACTGGCTGCGGGGGGATGAGGGCAGGCCAGAACACCAGAGAATGAACACCACCAGGAGCCACCTGCCAGCGATGGCGGACGGGAGCTGGGGGGTATCCGACCTGGCTTCCCCACCACCCAGTGACCTAGAGCATCTCTGAAAGACCACAACAGACTAGGCTTCACTGGCCCATAGGGTGAACTACTCACTAACTTGGTCCCTGTGTGTCTTCCTCTTGGTCACCACTCCCCTCTCATGCTTCCTGGGGTCACGTCCCAAACACACTGCTTACACTCAAATCCTTGTCTCAGGGCTTGCTTCTGGGGAAATCTAACCAAGACGTGGTATCTGCGTTACCAGCCTGGGAGAGGTTCTTCAACTGTTCTTTCTAACAGCATGATGTGCCTTGGCTGCACAGCAGTTCTTAGAGTTTATGTACATATTTGTCTTTGTGATTATTTGAATAGTGTGTTTCTTGTGCTAGAGCGGGGGTCAGCGAACAACAGCCCTCAGGCCAAACCAGACATATCGTCTATGGCTCCTTTTGGCTACAACAGTGGAGCTGACTGGTTTTAATGAAGACCAGTCATTTGGCTCTCAGAGCCAAAATATTTGCTGTCTGACCCTTTGCAGAAAAGGTTTATGGACCCCTGTGCTAGGCTGTAAGCTTGTATCGGTTAGCTTCAGCTGTGTAAGAAACATCCCCAGACTTGCTCAAAACAAACACCATTTACTGAGCCGCAGTTCGAGATCTGGCTGGGTAGCTTTCCAGCCCCGGCCTGATCAGCTGATGTTGGCTGGGCTCCCTAATGTGCCTGTGGTCAGCTGGTGGGTCAACCGGAGGCAATGACCCTCGCATGGCTTTACCTGCACTTTCGACGTTGGCAGTTGTTGGTCAGGGAGACATCGGGCCTTTGTGTCTCTCACCGTGCAGCAGGCCACCCGAGGCTTTGTCACATGGTGGCAGTGGCAGGGGTTCTAAGAGCAGCCAGATGGAACAAAACATGAGAATTTTTGAAGTTTTTGCTGGGAGCATGTTGGCTAACATCCCATTGGAAGAAGCAAGTCACATGGCCAAGTTCAAAGCACATAGGCACTCGAAGGGCATGGTGAGGGTGTGGATACAGGGGTGGGAAGAGACTGTGGCTCCTCTTTACAATTCACCATGAAGCCCTATGAGGGCACACGCCCCGTCTGCATTTGCTCATTATTTGTTGATAGTGCCTGGCATGCAGTAGGTTTTGAATAAATATTTATTAAATAAGTGAATAAACCTTAACTGTTTGATAGCAGCTTTTATTGAGCCTTTGTTATATAGTAGGTACTGTTGGAAATATTTCACATGCGTTAGCTAACACTTACCTTCTAAGGCAGACATTATCAGTACCATTTTACAGACAAGAAAACGGAGGTTCAGAATCAGTAAATTGCCCTGTATAACACAGGTAAGAAGAGGGGACTCAGATTCTGAAACAAATCTGTTTAGCTGCAAAGCCTTTGCTATGAACCACTGGTCTAGAATCCTCTTATAATTATTGCCTCTTTTTTTTTTCTATTTTACTAAAAGCTTTTTTTGTAGTTGAAAATTTCTTCCTGTATTTTAAGGTTGGAAACAGGGTTTTCCTTGCTTCTCCTGGCCTCCCCTGCATCACCTCCTTGGAGGTCCAAAGGTCCTATTAACACCTCACAACAGATCTCTCATTCTCGTGCTGGGTGGCACTTTCGAGTTAAAAAAGTGAGCTTGTGGGGCAATCAACAGCCCCACATCTAAAGTCGCTGCTCCTGATGGCTCAGCAAAGGGGAGGGCCAGTATTTCACCCAAGAAGGCAATAAATCCAGCCCCAAAGGTAACCGAGAGCTGTTGAAACAGCCCTATTTATCTTATCTGTCAGACCTTTCAGTCCGACATGAGGGAATCCATGGATCAAAATCAGAATGGTCTCCAGTAAACACAGTCTTCTGAATGGCCATCTTTATTCAGAAGTCAATAATTAATCAAGTCCACCAACATTTATTTAACATCTACTCTATTGCAGGCATCATGCTGTTTATGATAGGGGAACACCAGCGAACAAGAGTCCCTGTGGTCTACACGCTCATCTAGACGTACTTACTTGACAAGGTATGGAGTGCGCTGGTGGAGACACGCCGGGAAGTACAGAAGAGGGGCGCTGAACTCAGTGTCAGAGGGGGGAGTGGAAGGGAAGGACGGGAAATTCTATACGACTTCCAGAATCCAATTCAGGGTCAAACAAGGCTGGGCTTCCAAGACAGTATAACTAAGCCATCAAGTTCATGGACCGAGGGCTCAGACAGACTGGGTTAGTATGCTGCTTCTGCCACTTGTTAGGTTTGCAATTTTGTGAAAGTTAACTTCTCTTGACTTTAATTTCTTCATTTATAAAGTGGGCTAAGAAGAGCACCTGCCTTTTACACACGCCAAGTGCTTAGCTCAATTCCAGGCACACGGTAAGTGGTAGGTGTTATTAGTGGTTGAGGTAATAGCTGTCCTGATAGCGGCCTTCTCGACCAGTTGTGATTCCTTTAGTCCCTCAACAAATATTTGCTAAGGGTCTGTCATGACAGCCTCCGTGCGAGAAAAAGATGACAAGGAATACATCACGCTGTCAAGAGGCTTAACGGTTCGGTGTAGAGAGCACACACATATTAACAGCCACCTTCTTGTCCAGAGCCAGTCTAGAATCCAGTAAGCATGGGCCTGGAATTCTCCTGCATGGAAGGAATGGTTTCCCCTTCACACCCCCAGCCGTCTCTCTCTTGAGCCATTCTGATCTTTTCAATTTCAGGTTCATCCCCCATTTGCCATTTGTAGTCTCCCTGTGTTGGTAGTTGGTACAACTGGTTTTGTACTGACCTCTGGCTTTCAGTTTGGGCTAGGCTTGTTCTCCCTGTGGATTACGCGGTGTTCTCCGTGTGGATCATGTGGACTCTTTGACGGCCACACCAGGCAAACCTCTTACCTGACCTGGCTTAAGCGAAAGCTCCATCTGAGCTCAGTCCTTAGAGGTTGACCAGATTAAAAAGGATCTTAAGGGAGGGATGTGAAAGTGCCGTGGAGAGCCCGAGGGAAAGTCAGCCTGGCCTGGACTCCTGCACCTCCGCTCAGTGTGCGGGAAGCAGCCAACCCGTACGATGTGACTCGTTCTGCGCAGCACAGAGCACAGCCTCGCAACCTCCCGAGTGACCCCGTGTGTGACTGTGCGTACAATCTCTGTTAACATTCATGCAGTGTCTTCAGATGCTTGGTTATGACCGGACATCTAAAAATCCATCAGTTTATTTATTAATGTTAGCAAACTGCCTTTAGCCATAGGACATTAGAAGCTAATTTTTCAATAAACCTGCGTCTCTGGGGACGCTTCACAAAATCAAGGAGGAAAGTACCTGGTCCGTCTAATTCATTATCACAATCAAATCACGTTAAAAGGCTATTTGTGGAATGAGATGAAATTAGGGAATTATATTAGCAGCTCTAATCATTATTGATTATTTAATTATCAGCCTTTAAAAATTGTCTCCAGTTTTGAGATTTTTAGATCAGACTGAGATTTATGACATCGTTATTTAGTTCCATTCACCCTGGAACACCATGTCTTGCGACATCGTTGAATGAGCACTGGGTTCACCTGGGTTCACATCGTGGACCCTTCATTTAGCGGCAACCTAGGGCAAGTCAGCTATTCTCCCTGCGTCTTGAGATCCTCACTCATGAGTGAGGAAAATGATACTAATTTTGCAGAACTAATACAAGGATTAAATGAAACTGTACTTATGAAGGCACTATTTAACAGTAAGAGCTAACAGTTACGAGTACTTAGCAATGTTCTAGGAGCACGTGTAAGTTCCTAATACATAATGGTTGATCAACTTATTGACCTATTTAATTTTTTTAAAAGATTTTACTTATTTATTTGAGGGGGGAGGGAGCAGGGAGAGGAGCAGAGGGAAAGGGACGAGCAGACTCTGCACTGAGTGTGGAGCCTGGCACGAGGCTCAATCCCCTGACCCCAAGATCATGACTTGAGCCAAAATCAAGAGTCTTTTTTTTAAAGATTTATTTATTTATTTATTTATTGGTTTATTATATATATATATTTTTTAGAGAGATCGAGTGAGCACACATGAGCTGGGGGTGGGACAGAGGGAGAGGGAGAGAGAGAATCTCAAGCAGACTCCCTGCTGAGCCTGGAGCCTGATGTGGGGCTCGATCTCACGACCCTGAGATCAGGAACTGAACAGAAATCCAGAGTCGGTCGTTTAACCGACGGAGCCACCCAGGCGTCCCTATAACCTCTTTTGAAGATAGCACAGTGTCTTATTCACTTCTGCATCTATCTATCCTTCACGGATGCTAGCACCGCAGTAATGTGTGAAACAATAGTGTGTGTGAGCATGTGTGCATGTGTGTATAGTTGGAGGGATGAGATTGGGGGAGGACGAGAGGGGTAAAAAGGATAAGATTAAGATTTTACTAATTCCATAGGTAACTTGAAGTCTAAAGGTGTTACAATCTCCACTCCAAGTCTTTCGGAGGAAACATTCTCTCTGACACTTCCCAGCATCACATAGCCAGGCTACACTCTGCCTAGACGACCCCAGGTCTGAGAAATCAAGTCTGGACATACTTTCTTGGAGAAATGTTGGTAGGTAACAAAGAAACAAAGTTGGAACAGTTGGTGCATTAATATCTGAAATGCAATTCAGATGAGGTCATATCTAGATTCTGCCAATTTTCAATTGCTTCCAGCATCTTAAACACCAACTGCCAAAACCTTCTATCCACCTCACTCGCCAAACACCTCTGCTTCCCAGTCACTGGGGCTCAAGATCCCCATCTTTGAATCCCCCTTTTTTCTGGGCACCCCCCCCCAGTCAGTTTCCAGGGCCATGGCATCGACCTTGCCCATGCCATTCACACTGGCTCTGCGCTCCTGGTTTTTCCCAGCTGTCTACCACCACCAAAACCTCCCCACTGGCCTCTCACCTTGCTCTTGTCTTTCTCCAACCATCGATGCACCACGATTCATTCATAGTTTTAAGTACATCATCGCTCTTCAGTTGGACCTCCTCTTTCTCACCACCTTCCAATTCAAATAACCATCTTGCCATTTACCAGCCAAAGCCAAAGAGACATATCATCAAGAGGGGCTGAGGATCTTTTGATTTCTTTTCTCAAAAGACGCATTGTCTGACACTGTCTACTCGCCAGCTGTCAGGACATATCAATAGTTTCTTCATTACCTGCTATGCATTGACGCTGGTCTCATCAATGGGTTGTCCATCAAACCTGAACCTCACCTTTCTTGCGGACAGGCCTGCCTCAGCCTTACTCGTTTTCTTAGTTGGGCTGTGCCAATTACTTCTGAAGGAAGCCACTTTGGAGCACCCCATCTATGGATGGACATGCCTCCACAGAAGGAAAGACAGAATGAAGAGCGGAGGGCCACAGCAGGCAGCCAGGGGTCAAGAGCCGAAAGTATGGAGGCGGATGGTGGGAGGGGGCGGGAGCCGTGATTGAGTCCTGGGACCCTGTGCTCACTCCTTTTGACCCCTTCAGATACACATTATTCCTCAAACGCCATGCATGAGGTGACCAAGTTGACTTCTTTTTCTCCCCAGGAGGATCATGATAGATCTCAGTAGAAGGTTTCAGATTCAGTAAATAGAAAATGCATGCTCTCCAGATCTGGAGACGGGCTCATCTATGATAGAATGGACATTCACATCATCCTATTGAGAACTGGACAAATTCTTCCATCCACTCCTGCATTTTGCAGGTTTAGGTCACTCCGGGTGTGGGACCCAGTACTCCCACCTGCTTTAAACAGGTGAGAAGTATGTTGTTGAGCCTAGAAATTTTTCACACTTCTTACCAGGCTCTTTATTCCAGCTAATCTCTTATGCATGGGTCACTTGCAAAGGACTTAACATAGAAATCTTGGGGTGCCTGGGTGGCTCAGTTAGGTAAATGCCTGACTTTTGATTTTGGCTCAGTTCATGATCTTGGGGTCCTGGGCTCGAGCCCCACATTGGGCTCCATGCTCAGTGTGGAGTCTTCTTGTTCCTCTCCCTCTGCTTCTCCCACCGTTCCCTCTCTCTCTCTCAAAATAAAATAAACATAGAAATATCTCCTATATCCAAAATTGTTTACCTGAAAATACAGACCCCTCAATTTGCTATGCATCCCTTTAGAACTCTGTGACATCTTTCTTCTTAACAGATGTCACGTCTAGGTCTTCAATATTTTGTCAGAGGCTCATGAAGAATTTAGGCGTATGGGTCCATGACCATTTGTTCCTGTCCTCTTTTTCTCCTTTCACCCAGGGAAATCTTGAGAGTAACCTACAACTTTTGCTGTGTGGAGCAGTTTTTCGTGTCACTGTAATATCACAAAGGGACTCAGATTCTGTAGGGACAAGAAGCAAAATCTCAGAATCGACAATCAGCTGTTAATGGTTCTTCAAAATCAAAATCATGACTTCATGCAGTTAATTGGGTTTTTTTTTTGGCATACCAACATGTTCATGGCACTTTACTGGGCCCTGGGAGGCGGGGTGGAGAGCGAGGAAACACATATAAGACAGGGATGTGACCCTTACCAGAGCTGTAGGCAATCTTGTTGCTGGTGGTTACGCTCTGTCACTATCCCCCAAACACTGACCTTAGTGACTACCAAGCTGGTCCTCCTAGGAACTTACAGTGTTAGGTTCCCGTGAGCCTCTGGTCACGGGATTTTCATTAGTCGATCAATACATAACCTTGTTTTATGTGTGTTTCTCCTTAAAGATGCCTTACTTAATATATAGTATCGACTCATTACCGTTGACCTCCCAGCCAACTGCATGATAGCTCTTCCTGCACCAAGCTTGTCTAACACGTACTTTCTCGGAAGGCATCGTTAAAACGGGGCCATTTTAGACAGTAAAGGGACCAACAAAAAGCACAATATGGAATCTGTGATAAGGAGGATTGACAGCGTATTCCAAAGGGCATGTGAACAACAAATTATAACATTTACAAGGCAGGGGCGCCTGGGTGGCTCAGTCGGTGAAGCATCTGCCTTCGGCTCAGGTCATGATCCCAGGGTCCTGGGACTGAGTCCCACATTGGGCTCTTTGCTCAGTGGGAAGGCTGCTTCTCCCTCTCCTGCTCCCCCTGCTTGTGCTCTTTCTCTCTCTCTGATAAATAAATAAATAAATAAATGTTGTCAAAAAAATTTACAAGGCAGAATTGAGACAAAACCAAAGCATTAGAGCCAGAAGCAGCTGCGCGGTTGGGAGGCCCAGGACAAAATGAAAATGCGGGGTCCCTCATTCAAGGACAGCACCCGCAGAGTGTCGGAGCGGGTGTGGGCCTTCGTGAGCCCGGGCCCTTTCACCCGCACAGCCCTGGATTAGTAGTACAACCTGGGGAGTGGGGTTGGCCCTGTGTCAGGAAAGGTTTGTGGTGAGAGTAGCATTCGGATTAAACCTTGGACGGCTTGGAAAAGCAGCTCCAATGAATGGCTGAATACGACCGCTTCACACGAAGCCAACAGTGTCACAAACGGACCGTTGGGAAGTGTGCTCCGGACCCCACAAGACAAAGGCTGAGCACGTACTGACCCTGACTGTGTGCGAGGTCGTGGGATGAACCCTTAACATTCATCCTGTCACTTAACATCACCTCAACCCTCTGAAGGACAAGCTGTTGTCTGGTTGAAGGAAGGGAGGCTTGGGGAGGCTGGATCACTTGTCCAGTGGAGCACACTGGCCAGAGGAAGGTTCTGAACCCGGCTCTCTGATCCCAAAACGACGTACAGTCTTGACCGTCCTGTAGACCATTGTCTGCACCAGGAAGCACACGCTGCCCTATTCTCAGAGTTGGCTCTGGCGCTCTTACGGCCGATGGGCCAGGGATACAGACGTGGGTCTCAGAGGGGACAGCCTGAGCCTCAGGGGTGCCTCCAGTCCCCACTGGGTCCTCTGTCCTCCGAGGCTCGGTGGTGCATTTGAGGCGCAGACCAAGGCCTTGCAGTTGCCCCTTACAGTCTGCGGAGTGCTTTCTCCTTTGGCATCTGGCGCATTCTTACGGCAGACTTGCAAATGCCTTAACTCAAATTTCACAGGCTGTAAAACGGTGAGTGAGGGTGAGTGACTAGTCCAAGGGCATGCAGCCGAGGAGACGGGATGGGAACCGGAACCCGGATCTTCCGGCCCCCGGCTCCAGCCCCTCCGTCTTCACCCAGGACCGTTCCGGGGACCAGGGATTGAAAACTTAATGGTTAGAGACTCAGGGACGCCCCACGTGCCCCCGCCTAAAACCTCTCACTGATAGGGGTTGTGCATTCAGTCTTGTTTGGCAAATGCCTTCTCCTTCCGATTCCGGTTCTTTAGGAGTGGGCAGGAGCCCCGAGAGTTCGGTAGGATAATTAGTACTCTGAACAGTACAGGAATCTGCTGGCAGTTCAGGTCAAACTGTGGGCTGCTCAGCGGAGGGGGGTTTTCTAGCTCCTCCAAAGAACAGGGCAATTAAGCAAAGTTGCTGGAAGGGGCTCCCCTCGGTAAGGGAAAGGGAGGGCAGAGCCGTGTGCGAAGACTCAGGCACCAACTGGCATCTTCACCCAGCACTGGAAGGCTCTTTGGATCCAGAAGATGAGCTTCTCCTTGCTTCTCGGCGGCCTTGGCACCTGCCACCTCCCTGTCGCGCCGCCAGTGCGCAAGGCCCGTCCGGTCTCCCCGGCCTCCCGAGCTGTCTGTCCTACAGCACATGTCAGGGGACGGGGCGCCCCTTCTCCTCCCAACAGCCACGGAAGGAGGAGGGCAAGGCTCTTTCTGCTGCATGCTGAGCTGGGCCTGGGGAGGGGGGAGGATAAAAAGAGACGCTGGCTCTGTTTTCCAGAATTAATGGGGAGCGTCTGCTGATGCTATTTGCACTGTAAACTAAATTAAACAACAAAAAGCAGGGAGGAAGCCAAATCCCCTGAATGATCAAAAAAACACTCTGATGGTGGGTGTAAAGCTCGCTTTCCCTCGGCTGCAGAGGTCCGAGCGTGCGTACCGCTCTGAAGACATCTACGGAAGACAATACCTCGGCAAGGCGCCTTTTCTCAGGGACACGTTCGAGAGGAACGCACTCTTTGCCGTCCCCGAGAAGTATCACACGTCCGCGTCGTAAGCGGTACGCTTCATATGTCACTGAGGGGTCCGAATCTCAACTGTATGGCACTGGAAATTCGTGAAAATTACCCAAAGGGGTGGGTAGAAATTCAGCAACTTTGTTCCGTGAAGTAAGGAATAATTCCGTGGTCGCTAAGCATCCTTCTGTCTCATCAAGAGATTTTGTGGTAGACTCATTCTATGGAAAGTTTTGTCTACAGTTTTCCATCTGTTGTGATAATCGTTATTAATCGAACTGCTGTCATGTCATTTTGGGCTGCGATTTTTGTCAACTCCTCACTGCTAAGTCGGGTCCGTCCTGGGAAAGGAAGATGGACCTGAAGGGCTCAGATGGTGCATGGTGCCCCACATGACGTGAGAAGTTTCTGGGCTGTTAAATACCATTCTCTAAAAGAGACCTAAACTGGAGTCTGCAAACATCTATGTTTTCTAAGACACCCCCAGAGGATTTGCCCCCAGAAAATCTGGGAAGCCAGTTTCCTCACCCACAGGTACTTACACAGAGTTTATCCACGTCTCTGATTCTATCAGGAAACTCCCTGGTCGCTGTCCACCCCCAAGTCCGGGTTTCTTGGCCCCTGGAGTCCACGTGTACTAAACCCCATTCCCAGGTGGCCATGCTCGGTGGCCAGAGGGGAGTCCTGGGTCCTTGGCAAACCAGCTTCTCTGCAGTGGCCCCAGAGTCAGTGGTCTGCAAAAATTAGGCTGAGTGCTTTAGAGTCTGTTTGTTTGTTCATTCACTTTGTATGATCTTGAGAAAGCAGTTTAGGCTTAACGGTGTTTTAAAATTAATTTGAGAATCACGCGCTCTGCTTGAGGTAACTGGCCACCAGTAGAGGTATTTCAAAAACTAGACCCCAGGGTTGGGAGACATAAAACAAAGTGGTGGTGGATTTCCACGCCATGAATTAGGACAATGGCAAAAAGTTTACAAGTAGAACTTTGTGCTTAAAGACACTAGAATCCATCATGTTGGACATGTCAGCAAAGCCTCCTTCTCTGTAGTCCTCAGTTGATCAAATTCTCCCTCCCCTCCTGGTCTCCCTACATAGTCCACTTGAAAGGCAGACACAATTGAGCCTTTCAGGAAAACAAGTTCATAATAGCAGTAGATGATGTGTTAGTGTATTTGGGCTAACGGATGGCTCTCTTCTATCTCCTCACACAGAGTAGAAATCATAATAATACCAAAACAACAACAACTAAGGCTTATTGCGTGCCAGACACGGTGCTCATTTCTTCACCACGACAATCCTATGACGACATTACGGTTATTGTCCCCATTGTACAGATGAGTTTTTAAACCCACTTTCCAAACCCAGAATTAGGTACGTGACTAATTCTACAACTTGTAAGGAGCAGAGCAAGCACCTGAACTCAGGTTTGTTTGACTCCAGAGCCCATGCTCTTAAACACTGCTCTCAACTGGAGAAAATGAGCTTTGAGCAGGAGCGAGGAATTGCGAGTTCACAAGAATCCCTCCATCTTGAAGGAAAGAATCAACTGCGTTCACTCATCCGTGCTTACTAGACAGTTAAAGGTTTTCAGGTTAGCCAGAAGTTCACGTAACCGGAAGATGCCAGTTAGATTAATTAAGATTTAAATTCCTTTTGTTGCCTTTTTGTTGTTCCTTGGCTTTTATGTTCCTGTGTTTAGACACCTAGCTTACTCTCCCTACGGTGCTCCTTATTGTACGTAAAATTTCCTGACTTTTGTGTGCTTCTCATTTTATCTTTGTGCCATCGTCACTTTTTTCTGTGCTTGGAGGATGTTTTCTCTGTATATCTTGATTTCTCTTTCCCACGGTTTTTCTGAGCAAGCCGAGGAGCTCTCCTGAAGAAAGGCAGGTATGATTCTTAATGCCTGTCATCAATGCCTTTGCTCTGCACTAGACTAACTTCAATGTTTTAATTTTTTTCTCTCTTTGCATCCCCGCAACCTTTATTTACTTTATTCCTTTTCTCGTTTTCCTCTCCTTTCCTGCACTAAGCGTAAACGCAGCTCTTCTCACTGAGGAAAGCAGCCCCTCCAGGAAAGAGGGGACTGGGCTTTCCAAGCTGCCAATTCAGCATGGCAGTGGAGGAGGCCACGCAGAAGCATACATTTAAAATTGCTGATAGGCCTAGAAAAACCTTGTAGGGTGGTTGAAAACTGTGGAATCCATGAATTTTCTGGGACTGGCGTTCATTACTCACAAACTTTGGCAGGTGGAAGGCTGCTCACCTCTCCCGGAGGATGACGGCTCCAGCTAATGGAATTCTTCTGTTTTCCTATGGCTCTGTTTTGTTATCTTTAGGCACCGAGTCAAGTGGCATGTGCCAGTGGGGGTGGCAGCTGCGTCTGCTGCTACTGTCCTGGCGTGGCTCTGACCCTCTTTTCTGTATCAGCATCAAGAGGTTGCCGTCGTCCCGTGGCGTCCAGTGAAGCCCTCCGCCCCACCTCCTCGAGCAGCACGTTGCCTCCAGATCCTTCCCTCTCACCGTTAACTGTGACCTACCCAGCACGGGACATGAAGGTGGAGAGGGAGTAGATGGACGCCCTTCTGCACCCTGACCGTGATATTCTTTTCCTTGGGATTTCTCTTCTGTTGACTACAGTTTCAAACTCTAATGTCACTGTAACTAATTCCTGGCAGATGATGGATTTTTTTTTAAGCACAATTAAATTAAAGCAGACTTTGCTTTTGGTTAACTATTTTTAGTAAAATGTATAGGATGAAAAAAAAAAAAAAACAAAGCCCAGCCCAACACTAACAATGTGCTCAGTCTGGATGTGAAAGCACGTTGTTCACTCAAAACCCTTAGACATATCTTGTTACTGTTTAAGACATGAACTGGCTTATTTGTATAAAAGAAATTTAACCTTATATAACTAAGTACAAATACATGGCAAGACATCTGAAAAATCTAATGTGTATACACCCAAATGAAAGATTATAAACTATTAAAAATGCTAATATGCCTGCAGACATACTATGTTACTTGCATAAAATAGCAAAGAAGGGGTTGTTGTACAAAAAATGCTAGAATGTGGGATCTGAAGTGTCCAGGCTCAGAAAATATCTGAGGATGCGTACTGTGAGCGTCTTCCCGTCGTAAAGTCAATTTTAAGTTCCACGAACAACGGCGCACCCTTTGGGCGGCATACACCACGTGATGAGGGATTCCAGTGCCTAATCACATCCTCAGCAAAGAGGAAAAGGCAGAAGGTCCTTCATTAGAGGTCGGCTTTAAAATGGGCAGTGTTGAATTTGATGCGACCCCCCAACGGGCTCGTAATATAAATGGCCCTAAAGTTTCTCTCTCTTTTTTCTCTTTTCCACTAAAGAGGATTATGAGCGAGAAAATGCAGCCCACTGAGAAGCAAATCCTTGCTGCAAACCCAGTGGTTGGAATTCCTGACTTGATTTATTGCCCTGATGTTCTCCTTTCTCCCTGGCAGGAGCATCCTCGCCCCTGCCCAGGACCACAGAGCCACCTCTTCTGCGCGGCTCACCGGACCAGCCATTCATTATCCCTTCCGCAGAACAGCTGTTTCCTGCTAGCACTCCATGCAACGTGAGGCTTTTAAAAATCTTTCACCCGCCCTCCCTTCCTTCCTTCCCTCCTTCCTTCCCTTTCTCCTTCCATTCCTTCCTTCCTTCTCTCTCTCTCTCTCTTTCTTTTTTTCTTTCTTCCCTCTCTTCTTTCTTCTCTTCTTTCCTTCCGAAGATGTCTGTATAGCTTCCACGATTTCCTGTTGGGATCTAAGACTGTTCTTCATTCCTCCTCCCCAATTACTATATTTGACACCACAAAACCAAGAGTCTGGTCATGGCAGCTTTCCATGAATTGGACAGGTAGAGCTGAGCCACAAGGGGCTGGAGTCCCATCAGCACTTCCCCGGGGGGCCAGGTCCATGGTGACATCGCTATTGGAGGCTCACTGCCGCGTGGGAGTCAAAGCCTGCCTGGTTCCCTGTGCTGAGTACCCGAGAACCACACAGATAGCATCAGGCTCCAGCTGGAAAACAGGCTGATGTCTTCTTCTCCTTCCAGGCAATAACATAATGAAGGATTCTTGAAAGGAAAGTGAACAGCAGAAGGGTTGGTCCCTGTGCTATATCCAGCAGACCGGACAGCCTACACAGAGAATCGTCAGGATGGGCAAACTTACAGAGCCCAAATGTAAAATTTGCCACATCAACAGTGAAGTTTCCCTTATAAATAAAAGCAATTCCTATGATCTGGTAGCTTGATCGTTATATTCATAAAGAGGCTTTTTGATTTTTTTTATTGCTCTTTCCACAGTTTACCCAAAGGGTAAATAAGTGATGCTTGTCATTCCCATCTTATTTCTGGCAAAATTAGGAGACAGAGGAGTAAAATGCCTTCTACCAGACGCGCAGTAAGTCAGTGGCCAAATCTAAATTAGAACTCAATGTCTTCCGAGTTCTCAACTTTCATTTTGTTCATCGAGCCACACAAACAATAATATTCAGTGTACTGGGAAGCAGGCACTGCCAAGTTGTAAATTCTACAATCTTATAAATCTTTTAGGAAATTCTTGAAACATCATCAACCATAGAGTCATATTTTCAGTTGTTTGTCACAGATCTTCCAGGTGACATATTTTCTGCATTTTCCTGTGGCCCGTTTGTCATATTTTATGACCCAAAGTTATTATTTTGGTACTTTGGGAAATGATTATTAATTTGTATTTGCCAAAAAAACCCAAACCCAAAACAAAACCCCAAACGAGAATTACAACATATGCTGTACGTAGGGCTCTGGGATGGTGTACCTTTTGTCTTTGGATGGGACTTGTCAAAAATCAAATCCTAACGCTGCCTCGTTGACAAATAAATTTTATAGCTGTCTAAAGGTTTAAAGCAATACAGATTGTCTGAGCCAATAAGTTGATTTGGTGAGAGCGGGATGCTAATGAGTCTTTGATCCGTGCAGAGGCCAGTGAGCTCTAGCAGTTTCAGCCTGCACCCCTCACCCTGCCAGCTGTCTCGCAAATGCCTGCCATTGGTCACAGGGGGGACCAGTCAAGCCGGGAGTGAGGTGGATCGGTGCAAATCCATCATCTCTCCGAACGCATCACTCAAGTGTCGGTCCTCTGCAAGACAAACCAACCACGTTCTCTTTCTGCACAGAGATGGGGGTGTTGCAAGAAGGAACCATTCTTGAACAATATCAGCATCATTTTTTTTAAGGGAGACTTTCCCCCCCTTGTGCTGAAAATAAATGCAGACTGGTGTCTACTTCATGACTGGGGCTCTTTAAAGATATGGTGCCCGGTGATCCTGGGGGTGGGGAGGAGTAAGTTTCAAGTCCTCGGGAAAACTTGCCGGGTCTTAGAGACTGGCCATTTGGGTGAGTGATGTCAGGCACGCGAGGGCAGCATGAAGCAGCTGGGCTCCAGCGGGGAGGCTGAAACGACCCGCAGCAGCTGGACAAATGCAGGAGGTCAGGCAGTGTTTGTGGACACTGACTTCTCCCCGAGCGTCCTTATATGGGAGGAGACATCAAAGCCCATCACCCAGCAAAAACACCGGGTGGATTTTCTCTGTCTAACCCCCCTCCCAAGATGCTGACCCAGGACAGACAGGTCTTCTGTTGGCCCCATGCCTTTCGAGAATGGAGTCACATTCCTCCTGCATGTGTTATTCCTGGAATAGGTTGTGGGATGCAGGAGGAAATAACCCACGTTATCGTATCAGGAAGGTAAAATTTAAAACAATTTTTTCCCTTTGCTATTCATTTTCTTCCTCTGATGAAAATGCCTTATAATATTCAACAGATTTTTACTAAACACCTAAAAAACCCAGGCATCGAGGATAAGGGGTAACAACACAGATCCTCACTGGGGTTGGGCTAGCAAGGTTCTCCATGCGGACGTCACCATTTACCCTTTTTCTGATTACTTTTAAGGTTTGGGTATATGTGAGGTGGTGGAAGATTATAAGAAATTATTTCACTAGCCAAAGCCCTCGTATGAGAATACGATTTTTAAAAAAGACAAGAAAACATAGTCTCTAAGGTTTAAGGGCTGGGATTATTATTAGGTTTAACATTGTTGATGTTGAAATGGATGGAAGCGACTAGGGAACACACTTTCACGTAGCTAGAGGAGGAGACATGATTCACGGGGGAAATCACGGCAAAAGCTAAAGAGAACCATTTTGTTCAGGACAAAGTTTTGAACTCAGAGTGCTTGAACCCAAGAATGGGCAGTGCCGTTTCTAGCCCATTTGGTATTCACGGGCAGGCTCACAGTTCTAAATGAGCTGGGCTCCAATAGCTCGCCCAGAACACTGTCATGTGGGATTTGGGATGCTCTCTCCCATAGCAATAGAGTAGCGAGGTTCCCATGACAGCCCCTGAAGATGTTTTCTGTCTCTACAATGGCCGCAAGACCCCCTCCCCACCTAGCATCTTGGGCAGCCGTGTAGGGCTCTCCCCATCTGGTGCTGTTCCAGGGCGTCCTCATGCTGTTCCAGCTGCACCGAGTTCTCGCTGTTCTGGGATCTCTCGCGAGCAGCTCCCACCTCCACACCTGGTCCTGGTCCCCCCACCTGGAAGGTGGGCTCACTGCCGCGCTTCCTCCAGGGTGCCCCCCCCCCCATTGCGTGCCACCTGCCGCATATGGAGTCACCCTGTGGGCTCCGTGTTTCTCCAGAGCCCTTTCACCTTCTGAAACCAGACGCTCCTCCCACCTGAAGGTGGACCGGCTCCCGTGGGCAGGGGTTTTGTCGGTTTTATTGGCTGCTTGTTCTCAGCACCTGGACAAGCGTCCGGCCCCGAGCCGGCGCCCAACAAGTACTGGCTGCGTGAGTGTTACTGTGACCCCCACCAGCTCACCCCCGTCTGTCTTCTCACTGGGGGGGTGGGGGCGGGCTGCGTGGCCGGCTCCCCTCGCAGCACTGCCGGCACCAGCCACGGCCCACTGCTTGTAAGGATGGGACACGTTCCCTCTCTCAGCCGCGGGGCTTCATCTTTACAATCGGGGTGTCCTCTTAGCTGCTCTTTACGATCCTTGAGAGCTCTTAACGACAGCGATGGTGATGGAGACAAAATCCAGCCTCCTGCTCGCTGCTGGGCACTGGCGGCTGACTCCTCACCCCCGACGTGGACACGCGGGCCCCCACTTCCAACCCCAAGCCTCCACCTGCGCGCCCAAGGGTGGCGGAATTCTGCCCGGTGGTTCTGGGGCCTTGCTGCCTCTTACGATCCCAGGTGTTCCTTCCCGAGCCGCGTGGGGAGGCGGCGGGACTGCCCTGTGCACCTGCTGTGCTCAGAGTCCGAGGTCCTCCTTCTGAGCCCAGGGCATGTGATGGAGGCGCTTCGTGGGGCCTACCGGCCACGGGCTGAGGCTTCCTTGCACCTAGGAGCGCTGTAGGGCTCGTCCATAGACGTGGGTGTGGCTGCTTTTAGCAGGGACGATTCTCGATTCTCGGAGGACTGGGGCAGAGCATGCACTGGGCAGCGGGGGAGCCATTCTCCTCCTCTACCATAGCCTGGAAGCAAAACTGTCCCCACAGGGCAAGAACACGACTGTCCTCCCCACCCCCAAGTCGTCCTGTGCCCCGGCTGACCCATCCTCTGAAAGATGGTCTCCTCCCCACCCTACCCCAGCTATCCCTGCAGAGACCTTTCCAGGCCATCCAGGCTGCTCTCTAACTTCTGGGCATCACTTTGGTTTCAAGTCTGTATCCTAGCCTTAAGCATATCCCGAAATGTAAACTTCTAAGATTTATTTTAAATTTCCCTTTCATATGTCAAGCAGCCTTCCCTTTATAAATCCTGAGATCACCTTTGAAATTTTAGACAAGGGCAGATGTCACTTAATGTGATGGCAAGTGTTCCACACGCCATTTGTTGCGTGTGGTCGTTGTTTTCCCTTTGGCTTCTTTTTTATTTTTTCTCCTTTTAAAAAATCACCATCACACTGTAAAACCAATTAAAACAAACTTTTCAAAGACTGTTATTTCCTGGCTGAGATATTCCAACCTCTGACTTTTTCTGAAGCACGAGATAAGACTTTCTGATTAACTGGGGGTGGGATGTTTATTCAATCTGTTCGTTTTATACATTATGGATACTGCTTTTTAATTTTTATGCCATGTCAGTGGCATCTACTTTCTGAAATTAATAAATACAATACATACCATCAATGTGCGAAATTTTAAAAAAACACACAGATTTCCATAGTTTGACATACAAAAATATACTCACACACTTTTGAAATCTACTGTCAAATCATTTCACATCTGTACCTAAAGCAAACAGACATAACGCTAACAGCTTGTTAGAATTCAGAAATGCCACCCGCTAATCAGCCCACCTGTGGCATTCTCGGTCCATCTTGCAAGCTGCGGAGTCGGCTGCCAAGAAGCCTGACAAGAAAATGTATATTAAATTATTGAATAAGATTGGAAATATTGTACAGTGTGGGATAAAGAGAACGCTCAACGTGTGGCCAATGACACATTGTACCTTTTCATTCGAATGGCGGTCTGGAGGTGACCTCGCTTCGTTCCCATTTGCCATAAATTATGGAGTCTCGGGGTGAAAAAAATCGGCAGCAAGGTTTTCATTGTTTCTATCGGGTTTTGTTACGTGTAGCTGGCATTGGCTAAAACAGAAACCAAGGAAGGAAAAAAAAGCAGAAAACAAAATTTGAACCGAGTTTGACAGACACAAGCCCATTTTTTCCTACAATTCCATCATCCTGGGGTTCAGAGTAAAACAAAGAAGGAGATTTTTCTGACATTCCTGATACTCTTTTGGGAACCACGGTAGCGATGATGTTAACCAAATCCAATCTTTATCTAAAAGCCTAAGGAAATGATCTTTTGATCTTTCTTAGCAAAAAGTCAAATAAAATGCACAAGTGACATAAAGCTCTTAAGATCCTATAACAAAGTGGGGCAGCGGCTCACGCAATAAACTCTGGGTGCCCCGTGCCCACGCCTGGAAGCTCGTGAAATCGGGGGTAAGCATGGCATTGCACAACACGATTGCATTTCTGCCGATTATTAATTTCTATAGAATATAAACTAACGTGTTCACAGAAATCTCTTCTCCGGGGGTCTGTGAGTAAGAAATGCGATTTTAGCATCTGTTCTTTTAAGGCTATTTGCTCTGGGAAGGCAGTGTGTTTTGCCATAAATCTAGGTCATTAATTTGTATCTGTTCTTTGTTTATTTAAGACACAGGACAAAAGGGCAGCTGCTGAAACATTTGGCTGTGCCGAGGGGTAGTGGGCTGAACATGCTGGAGTTCTCTGCACATGACCAGCTTGAGTTTGTATCCACAGCTACGGGACAGGACTTTATGGAAACACTTTGCCAAGCCATGTGGTGTTCGGCTTCCCTTTGCATCAATACCCTTTTAATTACCTGATCCTGAGGGGGAAAAAGTTAAAGAAAATGTCAGTGCAAAAGCCGAGTAACCTGCCGAGAAATCACACTTAAAAAAAAAAAAAAATCATCATCGCGGTACAATGTTTGGTGATTATTCTAGAGAGTGTCAATGTGAACCCTGCGACTGGCCTGCAAAGGTAACACTATGACCCATCTGACTTGGTATTTATAAACTGCAGCACAATGATATCCAGGAAATTGATTGTTAACAACATTGAATGCTCTGAAATTGGCCATTAAGGGCAGAATCCTTTGAAAGGCATTATTGTTAGTATGAAGCATTGCAGAAGTTTTATTTACTATCATAAACCTAATGGACTCAGTAAATTAGGTGTATTTAAAAAGGTCATTTGCTGCTTGTTGAGACTGAATCCTAAGCACTTTAATTCAGATAGATCACAAAACCCAGCAGTGTTTTTAAAGATGACCCACTGTAAAACCCCCCAAATGAACAGCCCCGGGGCATAGTTCCTTGGACTTGTGCACAATAACGACCATCATAATAATGTCACCAGAACTTTTAGGATTGCTTAAAAGGCCACAGTAGAAAATGACCAGTTTTCTATTCAGAACTATTTATTAGAAATAAAAGGGAAAAAAAAAGTCAAATTCTTCAAAAGTGAGTTTTAAGTCACAAAGAGACATTTTTTTTTAAGATTTTATTTATTTATTTGACAGAGAGAGAGACAGCCAGCGAGAGAGGGAACACAGGCAGGGGGAGTGGGAGAGGAAGAAGCAGGCTCATAGCGGAGGAGCCTGATGTGGGGCTCGATCCCAGAACGCTGGGATCACGCCCTGAGCCGAAGGCAGACGCTTAACCACTGTGCCACCCTGGCGCCCCACAAAGAGACATTTTTGCCTAAAATCAGATTTCTTTTGGATGAAATATAATGTCACCTCGGCATTTTTCTAGAACTCTCTCGCTGTGAGAGGGTGAGGCCACTTTCTAAATCTCAGGAGTCTGCTGGTCTCAGCCAGGGATCGACCAGATGAGACACACACGGCCCAAGGGTCCCGACAGGCCACTGTGCTGTAGGGAGTTTGTGGAATAAATAATGGAAATTTAATGCTTATGTGGACGGAGATTCACATTTTTTTTTTTTCTGTTGAATGTAGAAATGATTTTGTTTTTTCGGATGCTCTCTTTTGAGGAAGTCATAGCTGAAAATTTGGGTGGAACTAGGGACTGCTCTTCCAATGCAAAATCATACTGAAGGCCTTGCTTGGAACACTCTGGAAGCGGGAGGAACACACAGTCCTTGTGTTTGCAGAGCTCTCCCCTCTCGGCAGCAAGCAGCAGGCAGCGTCTGAGCGGGGACCCGGATAGTCCGCGTTCAGAGACGAGGATGGAAGGCCTTTAGCAAGACTTAACACGCAACCCTTCCTTTCTTTCATCCATGGAGTCTTGCTCTCAGAATAAACGTGAACTTGGCCCAATGAATGTGCTCTTTCCCATCATTGCCTTGTTTTGTGGTCAGGGATGCAGAGAAAGATTTAAGAAGTGTCAAACCGCTTCGTTCCTAGGACTCGCTGAAGAGACTCTTTTTGCAACATCCGTGAAAAGGAAAAAACAAACAAACACAGAATCAATTTGATATGAGACCTCAAAAGATTTCTGATACGCTGAGACTCTGTTCAGAGAAGGAAACACACGAAGGATGTTCTTGAGTACGCACAGGCCAGTAAAGCTGCTATTAAACACTTGCTGCTATCTTCAGTCCGTTAGCAAACCAGCGGACAGCTCCTAAACCAGCATCTCTCCAGCACCTGCTACGGGGGAAGAAATACGCTCCCTAGTGCAATATCTCACACTTTCTGAAAAACAACCTAATTTTAAAAGATATGATCTGGAACTTTGGTGCATACCAAGTAGATTGCCTAGACTTACTCCATAGGCTGAGATTAATTGAAAGCTACGAGTTTAGTAAAATAAAGGAAACTGACTTTGTGATTATTCTCAAACAAAGGGGGGCGGATCCTCAGAATTCATCTGTCTGTAGGAAACTGATCACGAGTTGGCTGCTAAGCTGGGTCAAAGCACTTAGTGCTTCTCTCATCTGGCCACTGTGTTTCAGTTCTATCCATCTCTTGGTGCTTTTCATTTTGTTTGACCCCATGACCCCATCTAGACTCTTATTCTCCCACACTGTCCTGTACTCCCCAGGAGTTTAATGAAAGAAACACACATACACACACATAATAAAATGCTGCGTTCCTGGCCCCCTAGGAGAACCAAAAGGTATCTGCTTAGTCCTTTAATGGGCTCCCAATGAGTATAAAGAGCAGCTCTTTTATAGATCTATAAAGATACTGTTAAGTTTATATGAGCTGGAATGATCCAAGCTTCTCTCCGGCTACCTACAACACTTTTATTCTCTAGTCTTGCTCACTTTTCAATTCTTCTCCAACATCTCTTGGCTGCTAAGTTCCTCAACTTTTCCCTGGGTCTCTTTCTCCCAAACCCAGTTCAGATGCTCTCCATCTGATCATCTTCCCCAGGGTGGTTGTGGCCTTTGGGATGCAGTCTAGGTGTTAAATGGATGATTATTCATTGCTATCTCCAAGCATGAAAGCCCTACTCTCCGTATAGAGGCTCCGCTCCCTAGAGAACACTTTGGCAGGGTTTTTCTCAAAGTAGAATAAAAAATGCATCACACTTAAAAAAAAAAAACACAAAAAACGCATGGCATCTCTCAGGAGACTTCTGATGCAGGTTCTGTTTCTGTCAAGAGAAGATGCATGTTGTTGTCGAGAAAGCATTGAACTGGGCCTCAAGAGATGTCCCTTCCAGGCTGGCTCTGCTAATTACTGACTGGGGGATCTTGGACGAGTTACCTATTTCTCTGAGAGTCTTGTGGCCCCAGGAAAACTAGAAAATGGGACCAAGAAGCATCAAACTTCTTCCAGCTCTCACCCTTCTTGAGTCTAGGAAATGGGGTCCTGAGACCTCAGAAAGAGACTTGTGTCAAAACTAGGATTTGATGCCCAGTGAGTAGATAAACCAGCCTTCTACTCTTTTGATATTTGACCTTCAAACCACAGAAATTTTGTACCCTTTGTCAAGGCTTCTACAGGAAGAACATCTAATAATCATTTAAAGTACAATTGACCTTTGGAAATCAAATTTTTGGAAGGTTAAAAACCAAAATTCTTCCTTTTTTTGGCAATGTCACAATATCTGTAGACTGAGATACCATAGATTTAAAAAATGGTCAACCTCGTAATTTTGTCTACTTTATTGGTGAATACTATAAGGCTTGTTTTGATAAATCACTTTTTAAAAAAAAGATTTCATTTATTTACTTGAGAGAGAGAGAGGGCACGCACAAGTGAGGGGCAGAGGGTGAAGCAGGCTCCCCACTGAACAGGGAACCTGATGTGGGGCTCGATCCCAGGACCCCAAGGCAGATGCTTCACCGACTGAGCCGAAGGCAGATGCTTCACCGACTGAGCCACCTGGCGCCCCAGCCTAGAGAGTCTTTGAAAAACATCGTTTGATAGTTGATGCTCTGGGAAGCAGAAGTGTAATTTCGACAGTGTTTGGCCCATCCCTAGCTCAGCTCACATAAGCACACCATGAAGCCCGCTCTGAGACGCGGGTATAAGCCGACCTTTCTCCAACCCGAGGGATGCCTGTGACGGTGTTCATGAGGCTCTCCCTTCTTCTGTTCCCCGGTCAGCCCACATTTCACACCAGCTTCCCAAACAGGACCCAACTCAAAGTCAGGCTGCTTGTGAGCGTCAGTCTCACCTTCCTCCTGGAGATCATCTGATTGTGACCACATTCCCTCAGTTTTCCTTCTCTCTTATCTCACCCTCCCCTAAATGGGTTAGAGAACATGCTACCATTTTTCGGGAGTGTAACAGGCACCTGCGAAGCGCCGGGCCGGCCTGGAGAGCCCGAGCCCACCTGGGAGTGTTTTTCGTCCTGGCTGGGCCAGCTCTGAAGTCACGTTCCCTCTGCTCTCTCAAAACTCTCCAGGGGACTAGGGCAATTCTGGTGCTGGTTATGTTCTTACGGGGCCAGCAGGGACTGATTTAGAATCAGTGGATGTGAACCAGTATTAGATCGCAACCTGGGTATCATTCAGGTTTTTTTTTTAAAGATTTTTTATTTATTCATTTGA
Organism: Ursus maritimus; assembly: GCF_017311325.1. Lineage (NCBI taxonomy): Eukaryota > Metazoa > Chordata > Mammalia > Carnivora > Ursidae > Ursus > Ursus maritimus. The sequence continues at coordinate 66,268,389 of NW_024424452.1, forward strand.
GAGGGAGAGAGAGAGCAAGAGCATGAGCAGGGGGAGGGGCAGAGGAGGAAGCAGACTCCCCACTGAGCAGAGAGCCTGATGTGGGGCTTGATCCCAGGGCCCCAAGATCACGACCTGAGCCGCAGGCAGATGCTTAACTGACTGAGCCTCCTGGGCGCCCCTCATTCAGTTTCGAACTTCCGTAAAAAGGCTAGCTTTCCAGCCCGCGGTAATTCTATACACTTCTTATAACCTAACGTCTAAATCTATAGATTTGATAAGCTTATAAATTATTGAAGTGATACTGAGTACTATTTATTGAACACTTAGGCAGTACGCCAAGCACTTTCTTTATGTCCCTGCTTTTTCTCAACAAACTTCTGTAAAAGGTGTTAGTCCCACCCCAGGAAGCAATTTGCCCAAGATCATACAGCTAATAAGGTCATGGTCAGAGTAGCCACCAAGGCCTGACGTCTAAAGCATGCTTACCAGGAAAATATGTAGTTCAGATTTCTTAAAGTCATTAACCATGGAGTATAGACTTTGAAGCAAATCATTCCTAGTGAGAGCACTTGAGCAGGACTTTGGGGGAAAGATCCCACCAAAGACTGTGGGGAAGACTTCTAGTCTTCCTCGGCGTAATGGTCTCCCACAAAGAATGGGACCATGCCATTCTTAAACAGAATCAATGGGTAGTAGTTGAAATATGGAGAGTTTAGGTTAAGTATGTAAGACATTTCCCCGTCGTAGAGAATTGTGAGATGCAGGAATGTGACTTGAAGGAAAACGATGGAATCTGTTTCCCTTTAGCCTTTTAAACCATGGGTTGGGTTTTCTTGTCCAGCAAAAGTGGACAAGATAAGAACAATGGGTCAGGACCTCTTTTGCGATAGGATTCTGTGATTATTCTACAATTCTTAATAGTATCCTGGCATTGTGTTCCTTTAGTAACAAGTCATTTGAGATCGTGGGAGCCAAACGTGTGGAGGCTCCAATAAGAAAAGCCTGAGGGTCAAAATTGGATGAGATCCCATTACCCTGAACTTTAAAGTGACAGTTTAGAAAAGAAACGGGTCACTGCCAAAGGGGGGGCGTGAATCAAACAGGAGGAGTTTATCCTGATTTGATATTCGTTAATTAAATACAATTTGACCAGTCTCTTTCCTAGTCTGGTGGTACAAGAGTCAGTGAAAAGAGAAAAAAAAAATCCCCACTCTTCATTGTTGCTTCGGGGGGAACAAATTTTTCAATCATCGATCAGCCCTTAAATGTACAGCAAGCCTCTATCCAGAAAGCTTCAGAAATAAAATAATAGCTTTTTGAAACAATGAAGGCTTTTAATTTTTACTTCTTCGAGTGATTAATCATTGATCAAAGAACAAAATGCCCAGGCATGAGGCAGTCGGAGCAGGAACTCGAGATCTGCTCAGCACATGTCCGTGGAAGGTGTCAGCCGTCCGGCTGCAGTTAACAATCTGATTAGTGAACATCATAGGTTTGGGTCCTCTGGGGGAGTAGGGGTTTCAGAGATCATGTCCGAAATAAATCAATCAGCAAGAATTTTAATAAAATTTGGAACTTCGATCCATTAAACTGTTCTCCGGTGATTTCTTAAGGCTCTGACTGCTTACCGTGGCTAGAAGCGTCATTTTGACACTAATATATACGGGAAGGCCTGGAGAAGTCTGGGAGGTGGCTAGAAATTGCTTGTGAACCAGTAGGTCTAGCTTTTTAAACTAATTTACTGGAAAAGATAATCATGGTCTTTTTTTCTTTCAATCATAGACAATATTATTCTCTATGTGCCATTAAGCGTGGTAGTCTGGCTTTTTTTTTTTTTTTTCAGAAGCAACAACAATTTCCTAACACCCCAAATGCACTTCAATGTGCTATTTTAAGAAAAAAATATACATGAGTTATGGATTTGAGCAAAATCCATATTTAATCCAGATTATAAATTCCGTAGCGGTTTAAGAGAGGGTTTGCTTTTATCTCATTACTCAGCTCTCCGTTATGGCCCCTGGACTCTCCTCAGAGGTTCTGATTTGAATGTACCTTTTCAATTGTCTTCTTTATTGATTTCATCTTATAATTTGAGGTTTCAGACTGATTATCCAGCTTTTGAGACAGCAGTACAATTTTTTTCTTCTCTGTTTAACACATTGCAGGAAACTGAGTGTCAGGTTTCTGTCTCATATGTTCCATAATTCTGCGTTCTGGGGTGTGATGCCGGCGTAACTGGTATAATTTGAGACAAATAGCGATCTTTCCAAGTTTCATAAAATAAATGCTTATAATTTATAGCATTTATAGGAATTAGAAATGCAAATATTGAAATGCTTTGCAATAGCACGTGGTTACAGTTTTCCCATTTCAGAGGGGAGGAGAGTGAGGGTGACCTGCCCTCCGTACCAACTCCTGCTGGCGTTCGAGATTGTCTGGGAACTGGCGGGGTGAGTCCCTCACAAGGAGGGCGTAGAAAGACAAAGCCACCGCCCTGTCACGTTGTCGGGGCTAGTTTAGAAAGATGAACGGACACTCACGCGGCAGGGCGGGCTTGTGCGTAGGTCCGTTCAATATTGAAAATACAGCAACATTTAGGTGGATATAAGCGTCCCTGTCAGTTGTTGAAGTCTCCACTGTTGATGCCAATCGTGTCGCCCAAATGTCTTAAAAATCTGTTTAAATAAAAATGTCAAACACTCATATGATTTCTAAAGCTGTGGGGGGCATTTGAGGCGATCTGCATGGTGGGGACAATGGCTTCATTATCTCTTTATTTCCCACAATGCCTAGCATGGGGTTTTTTTGCTCAAAAATTACGTATTTAACAACAGAATAAAGGTCTACGTCTAAAGCCACTGATATCCCCACGCAGACATCGCTGCTCTGCACCCCAAACAGCCCGCTAGTCAGCCTGAGTCCGTGGTTGCTCACCGCAGTGGCTCCACAGGACCCCCTGAGGTTGAGCCAATGCTTGAATGGTGGTGATTTCTACTCATTGATCTGGTCTATACTTGGGGCTGTGGTCTATCCCCTTTACCACGGGACAATCCTTCCCACATTGTAAGGCAGTTATCATGTCTTCCCTTAGATATCTCCAGAATATGCCCCAGTTCCTTGTATCATGCCTTATAAGGAAGGCAGTGTAAAGAAAGGAAGTTGCTAGGTGAACGTTCAGGATAAATGCATCTGTGCCCTGCCTTGGTTATTTACGAGCGATGTGACATTTGGTGAGCCCTCACTCTCCCTGGGCATTTATAGCTTCAAGTACAATGTGCCACATTAATATTTTTCTGCTTACCTGATAGTACTATCTCAAATATCAAACCTTCTGAAAATTAGAAGATGTTAGAGAAACACAAAATACTATTATCATAATGAGACGTAGTTTCCAACTACTTCCCCAATCTGGTATTCTTCCTCCAGCTGTATTTGTTGTTTGCCATTGTGTTCCTTAAAATGTAGTGACTAGAATGAAATTCAGGGTTCCACCCATGACTGGCCTGGTACGAAGGACAATAAAGACTAAAGGAAGGGAAAGGAAGACGTGAACTCACTTTATTTAAAGCTTACCATGTGCCAGGCCCTTCATTCTTTGTTTTAATAGGTAAGTCAATAGAACCTTAGAAATTCTAAGTAACTCACTCAAAGTCACCAGGTCAACTTGACTCATGTTCTTTCTAAGACCCTGCCATGTTGCCCATAACTCTGTTATCCCCACTCCCCCTTGCCTGGGGCATAACATGAGCACATATATCAAGATTGCTTAGGGCGCCTGGGTGGCTCTGTCGGTTGAGCGTCGGACTTTTGATTTCAGGTCATGATCTCAGGGTTGGGGGATCGAGCCCCATGTCAGGCTCCGCAGTCAGTGGAGAGTCTGCTTGTGATTCTCTCCCTCTCCCTCTACCCCACGCCATGCTCTTTCTCTCAAATAAATAAACAAGTCTTTAAAAAAAAAAAGATTGCAGCAGGCTAAGGGTTTCAAGTTTTCATTTTTATTTGGTTTCACATATATTTCTACACACCCTGTGCTTGTGCAACAGATTTGGGAAAACCTAAATTCAGGCCTTTTTATAGATCATTCTATGCTTGTGTACACAATGTCTCTGTTTAAGAATTCACTCTGGATTTGTTTTGGGGATAAATGTCGGGCTTCCCGATTTTTAGTTTTTCCATTTCTTGTTATCCCTGATTTTGAAAATGAAGACATCTGTCAATCTATCTTCTCTTTTTTTATTCTTCCTTCTTCCTCCCTCCCTTTGTTGCTTCCTCTCTAAGTGATTTAACACTCAGAAGAGCGCTTGTCACATACAAAGTGCTCAAAAATATTAGCTATTATTATTCATTTAACGAGTAGTGATGGAGCATTTCCTATGCACCGAGGACTGTGCCAGGTGCTGGGTATACGCTGGGGACAAAAAAGGAAATAATCTGTGTCCTGTGGCGTTCACAGGCCAGTGGGGGGACAGACCAATCCTTAGGGTGGTCAGGGACCACCCTTTGAAGAACTGACATTGAAGCCACCCCCTGAAGAACGAGAAATCAGGTAATGCAAGAATTTTCCTGGCAGCAGAATCCTGAGCCCACATGGACCACCTGCTTCTAGACCCTGACCTGCGGGTCTGAATTCACCCAAAATGGCTCCAGACACACTTAGTATTTTCTCACTCAGTTTGGTTTTTGTCTGGTGATGTGTTCAACCGTTTTCAACGTGAAGACCACTCTCCCTTTTGGAAAAACTAGAAGCAATATGAGAATGAAGACCACTCTCCCTTTCGGAAAAACTAGAAGCAATATGAGAATGAAGACCACTCTCCCTTTCGGAAAAACTAGAAGCAATATGAGAATGAATAAATAAGCCTAGTCCTTCTTTGTTCTTCATCTTTCTCTGAATGCGGCCCCGTGAGCCACTGCTGTCATCCCTGGTGTTTCTTCACAGGCTCGTCCTGGGCTTCTGCCCCTGTAGCCAGCTGAATAGAGCCCCACGAAAATACCAGGTCCTCAGCCCTGGAGTCTAAACGTTACTTGATATGGGGAAAGGGACTTTCTAAATGGGATGAATGTGAGGATCTTAAGATGAGGACATCATCCCGATGGAGCCTACATATAATTGACGTCCTTATAAGAGGGAGCAGGGGGCGATTTGACACAGATGGAAAAGGAAGAGGCAGACCTGGCAGAGACTGGGGTGATGTGACCTTAGACGATGGAGGGCCACAGTCACCCCAAATTGGGAGAGGCCTGGGATTGGCTTCTTTACAGCCTGCAGAAGGAGCACAGCTGCCCACCTGGATTTCACCTGACTTTCAGTTTCCTGATTCCGAGTTTGGGCTTCTCACTTCTGCAGCTGTGAGTGGATACATTTCTGTGGTTTCCAGCCACCAGATCGGTGCTGGCTTGTCACAGCGCTCACAGGATCTAATACACTCCCTTGCATTATTCTCCGATGTGCCCAAGCCTTGAAACTCTTTTGTAATTTCCTGGGGTTATATGCTCCTCCTTCCTTTTTTTTTCAGTATACGTGTTATTGATGTTTCAATAAAACATATTCCAGGACACTAAGGAGGACAAGTGATGTACTGAGCACTGGGTGTTACATGAGACTGATGAATCACTGACCTCGACCTCCGAAACTAATAATACCCCGTATGTTGATTAATTGAATTTAAATAAAAAATAAACATTAAAACAACAAAACAAAAGAAAACCACATTCCATATGTTTTGTTTTAACATCTGAGCCCGCCAAACCGCTAACTATTGTGAAAATGTTTTTTTTTTTTTTAATTGCATCGTTTAGAGGTCAGAAAATATAAAACATTGCTTGGACAGATACATAATAATTTTCAAATGTCTTTCTTCTTGGCTTTTCAAATATTGACTGTACCAGAATGCTCACCAGTTCAAAATTTTGGGCTAGAAGTGCTGTGGATGCAGGTAGACCCGGGGAGCTAAGGCCGGGGGCGGGGGGGCCATGCCGGGAGGGGAGGCGTTGGCCCAGAGACCCGCAGAGTCCCCTCGGCAGCTCAGCCTCTGCCTCCAACAGCCCACACGTCCTCATGAACCTGCCGCCTTTTCGAGGGACAATTTCCTGCCTCTTGAAAAGCTATCAGAACCGCGCAGCTCAGTGGGTCCCAACGTAACTGCAACAGAGGGTCCGTGCTCACCGCGCAGCTCAGTGGGTCCCAACGTAACTGCAGCAGAGGGTCCGTGTTCACTTACATCCTCTTTCCTGTTCCTTTTTCGTTGAAAGAGATTTTTTATTGCCACCTGTCTAATGTGCAAAATAATCAAATCTTAGAGAAGGGACTGCAGTTTACAAGTGCCTGGAACAGCCCCATATATAATTTATGTGTTGCTCTGCATAAAAAAGTATCAGTCCCTGACACTGTTTAGAAAGGTATAGACATGGGGGCATAATTCACTGCCGTCAAGTTGGCTTGGTGTTGGCTCTGGCGCTGCTGGGAATCAGGCCTCCCTCGGAACGTGGAAGGGGTTCGGTGGGAAAGGCGAGGCAGCAGCTGGAAGGGGAGCGAGTGAGGATTTGGTAGGGAGGTGAAGGAGGCGCAGAGGAGAAAGCAAGCAGGTTTGACCTACATTCCCAGCTGCCTGGTCTGTGAACGTCGGGACTCAGGTCAGCGCCGCTGGGGCGGGCGGCCAGGTGCACTTGCACAAGAGCATCGAGTTGGCACCCAAAGACCGGACCCGTGCATTTGCCAAACAGTGTCACCGAGGGCCCGTTCGGAGCCTGGAGCCCCGCTTCCAGATGCACGTGTGTTTCTCTGCAAATAGGGCACGACTTCTTTCTTAGTGAGACGAAACTGTTTCTGCCACATGCTCCAGAAATACTTAACCTTGTTATCTGATCGCCGTGTGCTTTCGTGCCGAGGTGCGCGGAGCCCTGCGGACTCCTCTTCCTGGAGGAAGAGCTGGGCTGTCTGAATGAGAGGGTCTGTGGAGCCGGGAGACTTTGCAAGCTACCCCCGAGACAGCCCCGGGGGTTCAGGCATGCCTCCAAGCCGCCCTGACACTGGGATGTGCCCACAACCCATTTACTTCTCTAGGTATGGACCTCTGGGATTCCTGATGAGCGAAACCTACCCTGTTCACAGCTAACTGTCAAAGCAAAACAGCAGTGGCATAAAGAGAAGATTTCAGGTCTGTTTCTCTTCCATTCTCTAAGCCAGCATTGCTGTTACTGCATCTCGGTATCTGACCTGAGGTTCCCATCACTGTCCAGCTCTTGTGCTCTGTGGTGCTCAAAGCTCTTTCCCAAGCACGCCCTGAGCGCAGACCAGGGAAGCGCACAGCACACGAACCTTGGTCCTAGAGGGGGACCAAATGCCCCAAACCTGCAGATGACAGGAGCTCTCTCATCCATGGCAACAGACGCCTACAGCGTACTTGCCGGCAGGCGCTGAGGATGCGATCCAGGCGGGTCTCGGCGCTGGAAGCCTTCCCTGCGGATGCTTGCAGCAGGAGCAGAGTGGGAGGAGAGGGGGCCGCACAACAGGGCTGGGCCCAGGGTGAGGCGAATGAGGCATTTGCCTGTAATGCAAAATAGAGGGGCTGCCAGAAACTCAGTAATCAAGATAAAGAATATTTTAATGCAGTATTTTTAAAAAATCACAATGAATATGAAATAATTACTAATGAACAGAACGTCAAGATTTTGGAGAAGAAGATTGATATTACTGATTTTTTGTTTTTCCACTTTTTTCTCAGGCTCTGGTGTGGCTCCGCAGGGTGCTGTCACTGGAGCCTAGAAGCAGGGAGGGAGCGGAGGTGGGGTGAGCATGAGTGATGGGTTCACAGGTACTGAGAAAGGAAGGGGAAACGCACGCTTACGCTGTCAGGCGGAGAAGCAGGGCTGGGACGGGGGTCTACCAAGGGGACAGGAAAGATGAAGTGTGAAATGGGGGAAGAGGTGTGAGAACCCTTGGGGGTGGGATGACAGTCACAGTGAGAACAGGCAGGATTCGTCACAGTGGGTTTTCAGAAATGTTGGGGAGTGTTCCATAGAAACAATTGTAGCAGCAGTGCGTAGGATGGCCGGTACAGGGCACAGATTGCCTTTGGGAAGTTGTCGGGGTAGATGCGGGGTCAACAGGGGCATCTGCTAAGGGTCTCTGTGGCATTGGAGGTGAAGCATTTCCGAAAGGCGTTGTAGATAAAGAGAAGTGGCAGAACCCAATCACTCGGACATGGGGGTCAAGGACGAACAAGCAAAGAAGACTAGACATCTGCCCGGCTTCTGGGAGGATCCAAGTCTCACCTGCGGGCCACGTGATCTCGGCCACAACTGGCAGGAGGGGCGCGGAGTGATGCTTTTAAAGGACAAGGTGGGAGAAACACGCTGGGGCGTCTTGTGTGTGCAGGAGAGGCTTGAGCCCCATTGAAGCCAAGTGCTCAAGAGTAGGGGTTCAGAAATCATGAATGAGAGGTCAAGAATTTGATTACCATGCTCGGTGTTTCTCAAAAGTGTGATGCTGTTTGCGTTTTGGCAAAACAAGCCTTCGTCACGTGGAACTGTCTTGTGTAGCTCAGAAAAGTACTGTTCTTGCTGCTCTCCCCCACCCCTTCACCCCCTCCTCACCCTGCACCTGACTCCCATTAAATGCCAATGGCACTTCGCAGCCACCAGGACAGTTGGGAAAGGCTCTACACAGACCCAGTTCTTCCCAGCATGGGGTGCCTGACCCTCCCACACGGGATCATTGAGCACCCCTCTGGGGAAGAAGAAAATCTGGATTCAGGGGAAGAGTTATCCAAGAGCTGCCAAAAGGTAGCATGTGGCAGAAGGTCCCACGGCAGGTAGGTTCTCAAAAGGAAGGTAAGCAGTGGTGTCAAATGGAGCGGAAAGATCGACGAAGAAGGACACGCCCCCAAACCAAAAGACAACTGGGGAGGCGTTTCTCATTACACCTTCCATTATTCTAAAACGGTTAGGCGGTGTCCTATGTGGGAAGTGGACGGACGGTTGTGTTTTTTCAAGCAGGGCTCAATTTTGTTTTCACTGTTACAGTCACATACAGACAGTTATGTGAGCTGAGAATCCAATTCTCTTAAAAATACCATGTATCTAATACATGAATTCTTTGTATATATGTTGATATATATATATATATGTCATATAGACTGATTCGTAGGAAGAGCGTGGTTTGTAGAATCAAGGCGTTGTCTCCTTGCCGTGACGTAGCCATTAAGGCCATCTGTGGAGCTATCTGTAGGATGACAATATGCAAATATCAGGAAACTTAACTAAAATTTTCCTTTTACTTCGTTCTAAATGTAAAAAATATTTTTGTGGGTGTGTGTGGAAATAAAAGGGCATACCATCATTTTAAAATGAACTTGCCCAATTATAAATGGTAACTTTTATGATTAAATAGAGTTGAGAGGCTGATAATTGTCTTTGCCTTACCAGCCCAGCACCTTCAACCATGCACAACCTGCCTTTCTTTGTATATACGGTTTACCTAAAGGTTTTGTGATGATTTCACCTTCTAGAATATTCTGTCATGGAGGTAAAACAGAGAAGGTGGCTTTCAGGTGTTATTTTTCCGTTCTGTTTCATACACTCGAGCGCTTGGGCGTTCATTTGGCCTGTGGTCTTTGGAATGATCGTGGTTGTCCTTTTGCACTAGGTTCTGTTGGTTGTACTGAATCAAAGCAGATACCGTTTTATGAATCCCTACTTGGCGTTCCAGCAAAGTCTTCTCTAAATTTTTGGTTTTGGGGTGCTGTGTTGTTGCGCTATTCCAGTCACTGTGTTCTCCCCAGATCAGAAGAGGAACTATGGAGTAATCATTCTAAACATAAAATCCTGCCTTTAAAGGTTCTTCATTTCTCTTTCCAAATCTCGTACTGTCAACAGAGGTCTTCTCTCCTTCTCGTGCTCAAAATGAGCTGCCCTTTGATGAATGCCTGGAGACTATTACACAAAGCTGACGGTGAGGGAGCAGATGCCTCGTTCAAGTCCAAATAGAAGGAAATCTGTTGTCTCAAATAATCCCTAAATTCAGACACTTTCAGACAGCTATTATCAAGAGACCACATTCTAAGAGCAGATGTGTTATTAAGGCTGAGAAATGTTATGAGGACTTCGTGATCTGACAAATGATTTCAATCTATCCAACATTCCAACATTTCATCTTTTAATAAATTAGAGATTAAAATACCCATCTTAGGGAGACAAGTTGTGTAAGGTGGTTGGGTACTGGGCTTGTAACCGCCACTTCATTTCCATGTAAAACCTGCCCTAAATATGCCTACAGGTCCCTTTTATATACAAAATCTGTTCATTTGACTAAAGCAATTATGAAGTATTTTAATCTCTGTATTTAATCCTCTGGCTCCTTCCTCCATCTACAAAACACGGCTTCTGCCTTTCAGTGAAGAACGAAAAACAAACGCATTCAGCCTTCAGTTCCCACCTAAATGTGCTCAATCATTTCTTTATACCATTACGTTTACCTGTATGTGATTACTCTATTTAGAGCCTTTTCAGGGAGGCAATTACTGAAGATTCTGCTGAGGGGCTAATACTCTCCCTTTCTTGTCTGCTGCTAAAACTCTCTCTCTCTTTTTTTTTAAGTGCAGTAGTGTTCTTACACTCTTTGGATAATAGACTCTTCTTTTGGGTTCAAGTGACTGTTCTCACCAGACCTCTTCAGAATCATGGAGTGTACCGTCCGTAACAAAGTGTACATTCCTCAGTGCTCGCAAACTGCTTATTATCGAGGGTTGTGCTTTGATCTCCTGAAAACACCTGCGGTGCCAGGAGATTTTTACATAATCCTGTCATTGTCAAATATAGAAAAACTTCGATCCTGGTGAACATCAATTACCGTCAATAACTGGAAGATCAACGGAGCCTTCTGGCTTCTCTTCAGCAGAGAGGCCCCCAACTGTACCTATATTTAAAATGTTCATTCCACCTGGTCTTAGGGAAGGTGGACCATAAAATGGTCCTGCCTGGTTTTCTTTAATCATCTGGAATTGCTCTCCCGACTCTACATTCGAAGATGTTTCTTTGGTAGGCAATGTGGGAGTGGAAATAGATCATCTCCTACTACTCTCCTTCTGACTGGCAAGGCTTTTATCTCAGACCCTAAGGATCGGAATTGGACAACTTGATTTGGAAAGCAGGTGACACTTACATTATAATTTTTAAAATATGGTAAATTGTCAAAATCCTACCTATGGAAATGTTGCACCACAAGAAGAAAGGAATCCGTGGCTAGGCTGAGGGGCAGAGGGGCTGGCCGCTGGGGTGGGACGGGGCTTGGACTCAGTGTGCGTGTGTTACAGGCGGGGGACAGAATCACCTGTCCATGGGGCTCCCTCCCACTCTGCTCCCCACCAGCCAGAATGCTTCTGATCTCCACCCTTAATGAATGTAACCTTTTCTGGATATCATCAACCAAAACCTATTCGCTTATTCATCTGGTCAACATTGTTAAGCTCCTACGATATGCAACATGAAACAAACGTGTGTGGAAAGCCTTTGGAAAGTAGACATTTAAAGAAACTTGCTCCAGACCACAGAAATGGTGTGACGGTGACCCAGTTCCAGGAAGATGTTTAAGAATAGGGAACTCACACGAGGAGTTGAAAGAACACTAACATTTGTGGCAACTTTGGTGTTTACAAGTTTTGTGATTTAGGGCATGGGGCTAAAGATTCCTAACTTCTCTAAAATGGGGGTGCCTAGTAAGCACCTGTTGTATACAAGACATGTTGGGCACTTTGGAGAATACAAAATGAATGAGAGACAGATTCTGGCCTTACTGAATTTCCAGGAGCCATGGCAGCAGAAGTGCCCGTGATTATGACACAAGAAAGCTGGGGAGAGGGGCACAGGCTGCTATGAGAGTCATGCTGGCAAGTGGCTCTTCGCATGTGCAGATAACGGGGAGGAAATACATGTGGCTTTGCGTCTGCAGGAGTGGACAGGATCTGGAGGTACGGGAACAGGTAGGGTTTTACCTCACGCTGAGGCAGCAGGGGAGAAAGCACTCGGAGGCGGGACGAAGCTCCAGGTCAAAGAAAGGGCTCTGCCCTGCGTGCTCTCTTGCTTGTTTATTTGTGGGGAGGAATACTCTTGATCTCATTCGTAGGCTCAGAGGAATTTGTCCAAGAAAAGATCTTAAAGGTGTGTTGAGGGAGTGGTGGGCAAACAATGGCAAAGAGTCTTGGATCAGGTGAGGGGCACAGGGCCAGGGGGGAGGGAGGGACATGGTGCAGAGAGAAGGTGAGGCCAAGCCAAGAATGAGCATACGCAGAGGCTCGGGCAGAGCGCAGGGGGCCTGGGGAGCCCCTACCTAATGGCATCTGTGTTCGCCATGATAGGTTGGCATCTGTTGAGTCAACAGAGCCAGGGGGTGGAGACCGAGAAGGCTGATGAAGATTTAGAAGCTCTGATGAAAAGGAGAGGGAAAGGGGCCAACCGTGGTTCTGTAGAATCGCTAAGCAGTCCCGAGGACCCGGCTGAGATGGGGAATCATGCGCTTCAGCTGGAGCCAGACAGGATGGTGATTTCCTCTAAACATCGGAGCAGGGGAAGATCCAGGAAAGGAAGCATGATGGGACCAGGTCAGGCGACAAGCAGGGGACGAGATCGGTGGCGAACCCCAGTAAGTAAAAAGATGGAGCCAGTGTCGGGTTGGGGTGGGGGGCTTGGAGAAGTGGGTGGATATTATCTTCCTTGAGGAGGAGAGAGGCAGGGTTTTCAGCAAATTTTCTGTCTCTGAAGATTAATGTATCGAGAATTTCATTGTGCAGGCCCAATGATAAAACTGACAAATAAGTACATTTTTAAAGATATATTTTAATAAGCATTAAAGAATACTGTAAAGGAAGGGGCAAAAGCAGCTCTGAGCTCCTTCGTGTGACTTCACTCCTCATGTAGACAACACTTGGACAATAACCCACTCAAGGAAAGCAGACGGGTTTGAACAGATAAACCCACTCCACCTACTTCCTGGTGGGTGGTTGGGGTGTCGTGCTGAAGGATGTGTGTGGGGACCACGTCAGATGGTGCTTCGGTCAACCTGTGACAGCAGCGAGGTCACAGAAGAGGGGGTGGGGGGTACGTGGGGCCTCCTGCCATTCATGAAGTGTAGATAGACTATAGAAGTTTAGTATTTGCTCAGGTATGTCACCAAAGTCGTATCAAATTTTGTGTACATCACTTCGTTTGTTTTTATCGGTTTACGTTATCAATGAAACGTAATATTTACCCGTATCTTTAGAGATTGCAAGCATTTTGTATTTGTAATGCCTTTGATAACACATAGCCCAAAAGATATTGTAATGCGAGCAATATTATTTTGTCAAATAAGTGGTGATCTTTGCACTAAAGTACTAATGGGAGAACTGTTCGCTTTAAGTGGACTATGTCCATGGAAACGTGATTCTAATACCTTTCAGCTTCTGGAAGCTTTAAAGATATTTGCCCTTTAACAGGCTGAAAAGAAGAGAAATGGAATGGTGATTTTCTATTATCAGGGAAAAGAAGAGAATTAATGTTACTGAGACCTGTTTTAGGATCTTTCGTCGTGTTCTTTTTTGGGTGATATGCTAAGTTGGGGCACTGAGTGAGGCTGAGCGAGGTAGGAATTTGCCCCAGCGCAAACAGCTCACACGTGGCAAAGGAGCACAAACCTCGGTCTGGCTGGCTTCAAGTCTATGTTCTTTCCATCACTAGGAAAGAAGGGGGGTGTTGCCACCTTTGCCCAGGGATAACTTACCTGAACTAAAAGCAAACGCTGCAACGCTGTCAATTTTGTGTGTAATGCCGAGGTAAAGTCATCATGATCACGATAACGCTGGAATTGTGGCTCTCAGCAAATTGTTCTCATTTGGTTTTTTTTTCTTTTATCAGCAAGAAGAGAGGTTTTTAAAATGAATCCATCATAGTTTTGCTTTAAAAACTGATCTGTACGGATGGCAAAATCATACAAGCCGCTATAATCAATTGGCATTAACTGAACTTGCACATGCGTGCTAGAGTCGAGGGACCCTTTGCTAACACTCCTGCCATCTTCTTTGGTTCCTTTTCTCTTGTGCTACTAGAGCCTAGGCTGGGTGTATGCTTTCTCTCATAAGCTCTCGCTTAAAATTCGAGGCCAGTCCTGGAAAGCTAGGGCCATATTGGCCAACCGAGCATTACAGAGGTATTGATGGTAATAATCTAACAAGTGGGGGTGGTCCTCTGAAAATCCAAAGACAGGGACAGCTTGTAACCCTGCAGAGGGTTTTTCTGGGGCTCCAATATAAATAGTTTTTCTAACTCAAAAACAAATCTGACATATTAAGTGTTTCATTGAAAGCCCCAATTATGTCTAGAGTTTTGTGCTGGGTTTATTTTAAAATGTATCTTGAAAAGCCGGTGGTCCAAATTTTCCTGTAGACTTACACATGATGAGAATCTGTCCCTTTATATTTAGCTGCGGGCCACCTAACAAGTTCTTAGGCGAAACACATTATTTGCTAGTACAAGAAGAATAAATACTGTATTTGGAAAGTTCCAGTGTTCTTCTTTAAAATACCGCTGTTTCCATAGCAATAACATAATGTACTAAAGAGTAGAATAGTGTTTCTTTAGAAACCACGTGTATAGATGCACGTTTCCAAGAAGGGCTTTGAAACCTCTCACCTGCTTGGGACCCCAAAATGGAGCAATGGTGATGGATCATCTTATGAGATGGAACTTGGCCCCACGTATTTCACTGTCAGGTTATATGTCAGCTTTCTACTTTTGGGCATGTGTGCAATACTTTCTCAGGCTCTGTGCTCTGAGAGGGTGGAGGATAGATTTATATTCATTCATTCATTCATTCATTCATGTAGTCAACAAATTTTGTGACTAACAATGTAATAAAAATAAATAAATAAATAAAAACGAGAAACAAAATGTTAGAGGCTCTACAAAGGTTGCATACTCCTTAAGAGAAGATTTTTTTTACTGCAAATTTTAATAAATAATTCTGTAAACAAAAAAAATGTCCATCAAGCACCTATGTGCCAGGTGTAGCTGTAAGCACTGGGGACGCGGTGACGTCATGGAGCTTGTAGTTCTAACGGGGAGAGGGGTCAAGAATCATCGTAACGGGTGCTGTCATTCCGGGTTGTTTTGCAGGTATCTGAGGGGGTAGATCTAGCACGAGCCTCGCATTCCAGGCCCTGAAAGGTGTTTTAGGGGGTTGAACAATTAGGGGATTGCAGAGAAACATAAAGGCTTGGGGCAGTGGTGAGTTCTGTGCGAGCAAATGCTCTTCGGGAAGACGCGGGATGTCACTTAGGCTGGGCCTGTGATCTTTAAAACGGGTATTCGGTTGGAAGACTCTCTTTGAACCCCTCGCTCCGCTTTATTTTGACTTGACTCAGGTGCCTTTGCCTTCCTGTAATCCTGCACATTTGTTCCATGTGCCGATTGTGCCCCAATGAGCCCCACCTTGCTCTACCCCCTCCCCCTGCCCCGACTGCTAAAGCCGAGAGTGTGGGTGCGTGGCAGGCGTGTCCCTGGAAAGGCCGCTCCTCTGGTTAAGGAATGGCTGTCTAGCATCTGGCACAGGGGATGCAGGTCACGAACGTCTCCATGCTGGGTCATCACTATTCAGAGAGAGAACAGTAAAAGGAGCCGAATGTCCCCACCCCCTCCCTGAGGCCACACATCTTTGTCTGCTACACAAGGCTCCACTTGTGCTTTCAGGAGCCAGGCCTTGAAACATTTAATGTCTTGAGAAACCCGTGTCTATCTGCCATGTGCGAGGGCCTTTTGTGCCGCAGCCTTGCCGATGCCCTGGTCACGAGCGAGCTGCAGCCTCTTGACTCTCCCAGGCTTTGAAAGGTTTGGCTAACTGTCCACGGTGCTCCAAAGAGCTCAGGGTTGCAGACACGCCTCAAGCCGCCCTGGGAGCAGAAGGAGCTTCGTGGGCCAGATGTGGGGTCACAGAGTCACAGATGCTCCCAGGGTGGCCACCCTCTGCTTCAGCATCAGACACGTTGACCAGCTACCCCAGATGCCTTCTCAGAGCCCGCTAATAAATCAGTTGGCAGTGAGGTCACGGACAGAGTGCTGAAACGTAAGCCCATACTTTCAAGTAAGCATTTCAAACTTTTGTTTTCGCCCCCCAGCAGGGCCAGAAGTCCCAGACGGGAGGGAAAATCGAACTTCATCAAGGAGGTGAATTTTTGGTTGCCAACCACCCAATTCTTTTAACCACTGTGATTCCACCCAGATGTTCTTTCTTAAATGCAAAAGGCATCATTTTCTTGCCAAGAAATGGAATGATTGATCAAGACTTCTTTAAATCATTCCATCTTCCATTCCCATGTGAAGGAGCGGCTGGTGCATTAATATTAATATTCTTATTGTCTCCCTCGAGAGAGGAATGCCCCGGCAACCCCCTCCCAATTACTGCCAACACCACGGGGATATGAAGTTAGAGGAGGAAGCGACCGATGCGGGGCTGCATTTGTTTTATTAGCAACAGCTGGTGGGGGGCCCCCGCCACCCCCTTTAATGCTATGCTTGTCAGATCCAGCTTCTTAAGACTGGACGGCAAAGGGTAAGACAAGAACACAGCTCATTTCAGCTTTTGCAGGCAGGAAAAGGGGGTTTATGCTAAAGACAGTGCAGGCACCATTCAGAAGCTGATGAAGAAACTTTGCAAAAGAGTATCTGCTCTCAATATTGTGTAGGTAACATTTGAGCAATTAGACAAACATATTGAGTAACTGAAACCACCTGTAGAATTTGGAAAAAGAAAAAAACCCCACTTTGTCTTTCCTTCTCATTTGTCCAAGATACTTTTATAGAAATAAAAATGTGGACTGCACATGTCTCCCATGTATCCTTAGTGTAACTTTAAGAATGTTTATGATGAAGGGCGGAGTTTGCAACACCAGGGCTCACTCGAACTGTGTTGGAAACACTTGACCATCAAAAGGAAATCTGTGCCATTTGCCCAGCAAAGAAATAAATCTTCCTTTACTCACTTTTGCCCTGATTTCTATCTGAGAAGCCTAAATGGACACCGTTTCATCTTATTTCACATGGGGAACCCCAGGTAGCATTTTCAGGACATCACATTTCACATATGGACTCTATATCGGGCAGAAACGTACAGCTGGTTCAACATGTGTCCTTCGTAATCGTAGTTATTCTGTTTTCTTCTATTTTTTCTTAATCTGATCAAAATTGAATGGATTTCGTATATGCACTAAATTACCAAGCGGATACCATACTGTCAGAGTTATGAAACCGTTCCAGTTTTATAAAAATACCAGTTACATATCATGCAAAGAAGAACACTTATGAATTTGCATATGAAAGCACATTATAAGTATTAGTAGGAAAAGGGCACGTCGAGGTAGTGTGCTGTTTGCTCAAGTCCATAATTAGTAACTACTGGGAAAAGTGGTTAATATTTCCAAAATATGGATCCATGATATGCCTGCCTCTTGGGGAGAGAGACTAGAACAATGCCAAATGGAAGGAACTCTTGGCCGCCCTCCCTCTTTCTCTCATATGTGACAAATTTAAGACATACATTTCTTCCTTTTAGATCAAGTATTTTAAAAAATAAAAATCTCGCAAGATAACAATAATGTTCACAGGACTGATGCTTGGTACTGGGATGGAATCTTAAAAACAGCAACAAACATACCACAGGGAAGCATGGGCCCTCTCTAGAGAGTGTCGTTCCACGGACTGTGCACTTCCTCCTCCTCTTTTCATCAGAGGGAAGTTCGCTGCAAAGGAAGCAGGTGCCCCCACAACATGTTGGCTGCCATTGTCTGCCTATATGATAGTTTCGTGGGTGCAGACCTGGGGGATCTATCAGTGTAACTGATAAAACACAATTTTTCAGGAGGGAGAAGGCACTGCATCCTAAATGAATGTTGGAATGTTATTTTTAGACACGCTACGAATTATTGTGGGAGGCAGAATAATGGCCCCCCAAAGATGCCCACGTCCCCATCCCGGAAACTGTGAATGTGTCACCATACACAGCAAAAAAGACTTCGCAGATATGACTAAGTTAAGGGCTTTGAGATGGGGAGATCAGTCTGGATGATCCGGGTGGCCTGATGTAATCACAGGAGTCCTTCACCCTGAGAGGGAGGCAGAAGAGGAGACAGAGGAGGGTGTAGCTATGGAAGAAGGTCAGAGCGCTGTAGTATGAGAAGGATGTTGCTCACCATTGACGGCTCTGAAAATGGAGAAAGGGGGTCTCAAGTCAAGACAACTGGAAGAGACAAGGAAATGGACTGTTCACTAAAGCCTCTGGGAAGGAACAGAACACTGTGGACACCATGATGTTAGCCCAGTAAAACCTGGGTCAGACATCGGTGTCCCAGGACCATGAGACAACACATCTACATTGTTTTAAAGCATGGGGTTTGGGGTAACTTGTTACAGCAGCAATAGGAAACTAATACATTTGTGATACCTGTTTCATGTTGTTTCTGAGGATTCTATTTCGAATTCATGACACTGACTGCTTCTAGAATGTTGCGTTGGAAAATTCACTGACTCTCAAACCCAGACAGGGAAGAAAATGGATATGGAAGAATAAGGATATGCCCTAAATGAGTAAGTGTAACAAGACTACTTGTCATTTCTATCGAATTCTCTGAGACCCCTCAGAGGAAGCTGTGATTTTAGTTTCAAGAAACAGCATGACTTGAGTTGGCATTGCTGACATTGGTTTTATTTGGAAGTTAAAGAGAATGGCAATATGCTTTCATGTTAATGATTGAGTAAGTAGTCGTACAAAATCCATCTTAGTGCCTCTATTTTTGGTTAATATGTTTGTCTCACAGCAAAGTAGGCAGACAACAGTGAAATCAATATCTTTAATGTAATTCAAGGACCATCTTTTAAATCTGTGGGAGCAGTCTTGATCAAACAGTTCCTTTTTGTCTCATTCTCTTTCGTCAGTGAAGTTAGAGGTGGAAAAGACTCACTAGGTCCTAAATTAATGACCCTGTGCTAATGCAGATGTCCCCACTAATTAACAAAGGAAAGTAAAATGTGAAGCTTGAACGTATCTAAATACCTTTCAGTCTGGGGAAAAGATTACAAATTCTTTTCCTCATACCTACACAAAATTTGTTTGTGTTCTGCACAAAAAGTAGAGTTATACAATCCCGACCCTAACTAAATCTTAACCTCAGTGATTCTTTTTAAATAGATTTTCTCCCCAACCAAGGGGCAGGCAGAATTAGACGACGTCCAAGAAGTTAGAAAACATTGCCACGATGTCGGGTCACTGGGCGGCATCCCCATGTAGAGCCACACCCTGAAGGGACATCTTGTTTCCCAGCCCCCTTTGCTGGGACTCTGATTTCCTTCTCGTGGGCTTCGGGTACCCAGTGCACAGGAGCTGCAGGCCTAAGAAGAGATGCACCACTGGAGTGGGAGCATGATTTTACAAAATAGTACACTTAGAAATGGAAGCTAATAGAATAGACATAAATGAATATGGAAACTGAATGCCTTGTGTGACCTAGTCCCAGGCTGATACACCATCGTTTCTGTTGGTTACCAACACCTCTACTTGTAAGAGGGGGCTACCCAAGGGCATGACGCTAGGATGTGGGACTCGTGGAGGGTCATTTTGGAGGCTGATGACCACAAAGTAGATGGTTTTCCTTCAAAGACTTTGATAGGGTTGGCCCTTTGACTTCAAGTGACAGAAACACTTCCTTCAGAACTGGAAAGTTGACATAACTGTCTGCCCACACTCTCCTCTTCCCGAGGAGCAACACCCATAATGACAGGATGAACCTCGAATGGAAAGGTTGATATAATTAGTATGGAAGAAACAATCTGCCAAGTAAATCATGTCCATGAATAATCACCTCCATGTTCTGAGAGAGAGCCTTTCTTTCTTCTCACTGCAAGCAAGCAAACAGCAACCAAACAACTTCTGCCTGGGGTCCAACCAAACACTTCAAGACGTGATTTGTGGGAAGTCACTGCATTTGCAGGGCTGAAGGCAGAATGTCATAGTCTCTTTCGCTTCCTTGACAGAGTCTCTTGCCTTGTCTCTCTTCTTCCTTACACATAGTTAATGGATACTTCAAAGCTCTGACGCTGATAAAATGAACAAATGTCATGCAGTAGTGGACACGATTGCAGAATGGTTAGCCAGGTCTTTGATGTGAGCACATGCCCATGTCAAAAGCAGCAAGACACAATGGTATTTGTGCCTCTTTATTTACCAAAGAAGTAAAACCAGGTGGGTTGATGCCAAGCATAGCACGCGCTTCTTCAGCTCGACAAATACCAAGATGTTGTGTCCCAGTCAGACCTTGTTAGGCAAAAACCCCCAAAAAACAAACAAAAAAACAAAACAAAACAAAACTTTTAACAGTTTTGAAGATGTCAATGCCTTTTGAGGTTTCCAAAGGGCCCTTCCAAAATAGGAATTCTCTGACAGTATCAGAGCACACCTCATGGACAAAAACCACAAGCCAGATACCTTGAAAGATGTCAATAACTGCCCTTAAGGGAAATGGCTTCTTAGCCAATTCTTCCATGACCTCTTTCAAACGGTTAAAAGGACTGCTGATGATTCTGGATTGGATGAGTTTATTTGACAGAGACATTGCTTCAATATTCCTCCTCTGATCCAAATTAGAAGCCTTCTGAATGTTTTCCAGGACATGTGGCTTCACAGTTGTATATGGATTCTTTTCCTTAGGAATATTATAAGTGGCTTTGAGAGATGCAGGAAAACAAAGTTTTTGTGTGGAAGCACAGTCACATTTGGGTAAGGTTCCAACCAGAAATATGTACCTTGCCTGATGTGTTGAGAGGATAGACAGTTTAATTGGATTTGGGTCTGGGTCACATAAGAACACTATGGCTTTTGTATCCCCTGATGTTCAAGAGTAAAAGTAGAAACAGAGATACAGAGGATTTACCAATTGTTTCTTTTCTATGATATTTTCTCCAGGTTATCCTGGGCCTATTGCAACAAGGCAGAGATAGCAGGGTGCGTTTATTTCCACTAATATCTACAGGAAACGAACTTTGGGGCCATATCATGGTGGTGATGGTTTTGGCCTTACCTGACTGCGTAAGATAGCATCCCTTGTGACCCTGCACTTCTTAGAAGCAAAACAATATCATAATGCCATGGTGGATATTAAAGCTATTTTTTTCAAATGACAGCAATTATCGACGCAACAGAAAGGCAAAACAAAGAAAAATAATATTCTCATAAGGCTTACCCACAAACTCCGCCATGGACCGAATGTGTGTGTCCCTCTAAAATTCATATGTTGAAACCCATCCCTTGATGGGATGTGGAGTGGTGGCCCTTTGGGAGAGAAGTAAGAAATTGAGGAGTTCTTGAGGGTGAGGCCCTTGTCGATGACATCAGGGCCCTCGTAAGAGTCGTGAGAGAGCCTGCTTCCCTTCTCTGTCCTCCGCCCTGTGAGGACAAGAATTTGGCAGTCCACAACCCAGAAGTGGGCTCTCACCAGAGCTTGACCACGTTGGCACCCTGATCGCAGATTTCTAGCCACCGGAACTGTGAGAAATAACTCTCTTTGTAAGACCCCCAATCTATGGTACTTGGTGATACAGAGGCCCAAACGACTGGGACGAGTTCCCTAGGAAATCTTGCCGTATTCACTTGGTTTCTTTCTTTTCCCTACGAGACCAAGCTGCTTGTGGGCAGGAGCCTTCCTTGATCTCTTCGTCCTGACACTGTAACAAGATCACACAGTATAAACCGAATAGTTATTTCTTATGATAACGGTTTACGGTAGCAACTACTACGCATCCCGTCTATCTAAATCTCAGAGTGATTCATTAACAGCGCCGGCCCCATAGCGGGTATTCATGAAAACTCTCTTGAAGAAATGAATGGACACCTGCATGAGAAAAATAACACACCACATATCTCCATCATTAGCGGGGGAAGAGAGCTGCTTGATAGAGATTCCAATTTAACTGGCAGGTGATGTCCATGAGCCCATCAAGCTGTCTTATCTCAAGAGTGATGGCCTTGAGATCAGAGGACCGGGGTTCGAATTCCATCTCTGCCACTTACTTGCTGGGAAACAGGTTTCCACTCATTAATTTGCTCGTTCATCCTGTAAGCACTTGGTGCTTGTCTGTTCATGCTCGGCCATGATGCTAGGAATGCTGCTAGGAACTCCTGTGTACCATGACATGAATTTTACAAGACTACTATGCGAATTCAAGAAGGTTGAATGAAATAACACGTGCAAGTACCTAGAGCCTATCACAGTGCTTGACTTGTAATAGGTGCTCAGTAAAATTGAGGCACGTGTTAAACAAGATCAGCCAGCTCCCTGTACCCTGAGCACATTCACCAAATAATCTTCTTTTCTTCTAAGATTTTATTTATTTATTTGAGAGAGAGAGAGAGAGTGAGCATAAGCAGGGGGAGGGACAGAGGGAGAAGCAGACTGACTCCCCGCTGAGCTGGGAGCCCAACGCGGGGCTCGATCCCAGGACCCTGAGATTACGACCTGAGCAGAAGACAGATGCTTCATCGACTGAGCCCCCCAGGCGCCCCACCAAACAACCTTCTTGTGTTATTTAATTTCTCGAGAAAATTCCTGGGCTCAAAATAAGAAGTTCTAATGAAGTACATGTTCTCATCTTCAGTGTAAATATGTCTCCATATAATTGGCTAGTGTTTCTCCCCGTCCTTCGCTCTCCACCCCCAAACATTAAAAATACATATATTCACATTTGCCTGTCGTAATCGAGCCCACATCGCAGGTGGACAAGGCCCTGTGATAGCATCAGTCGGTCCCATGAACTAGGCTCGCTCGTTCACTCAGCAGGAATGCTCCAAGCACCAGCTGTGCGCCAGCCTCTGGGCCGGCTCCCTGTAGCTGGAGATGGAGAAACAGAGTCTGTGGCACTCGGGGCTCACCTCTAGGAACTGCTTGCGTGGCAGCTGGGGGAGTCCGGCAGGTGCCTGCCTCGCTCGCATCCTGCATGAACCCAACAAACAAAGCTTGGCTCAAGGTGGGGGAGTGTGTGTATCTGCCTGTGTTTTGACACCCATACACCCATTAGCACGTCACGGGAGGTCCTGCACTTTATAAAAATTGCGTCGCGGCAGGAAGTCCACTTGCCGCGAGGCAGTGGCTCGGAGGTGGGTTTAGAACATGACACGTTGGAGGCTTCATCTGGTTGTCTGAGCGATGACACTGTGTCCTTGACTCTTTTGTTCAGAAAACGTGCTTCATTCATTCATTCATTCGTCTGTTCATTCATTCACTGACTCAGCAACCATTTGCCAAGGCCCTGCTGTATGCCGCAGACGGTTCTGGGCTCCACGCCTCCCCGTCAGTCCGATCCCTGTCTCAAACATGCCATCTCCCATAATGAAAGCCAGCCCCTGGCATGCGATTCCTTGGAACTTCTGTACTAAGGTCTGTATTACCTTTGGGTCATTAAATAAAATGTAAGCGAAGCT
Source organism: Ursus maritimus (assembly GCF_017311325.1). Classification (NCBI taxonomy): domain Eukaryota; kingdom Metazoa; phylum Chordata; class Mammalia; order Carnivora; family Ursidae; genus Ursus; species Ursus maritimus. The sequence continues at coordinate 66,291,859 of NW_024424452.1, forward strand.
TAACATAGATGCAAAAAAGTGTGCATAAAATTATATTATTACAACTGAATATACTCCCGTAACGAGCACCCAGATAAAAACCGAATGCCACCAGCACCCTGGAAACCCCTTAGAGTCACCCCCACCCTCCAAACATGGGTAACCCCCATCCTGACCTGTAACAGTACTGCAAGTTTTATACTTTATATCAAGAGGATCCTACAGTTTTTATCTTCAGGCGTTTATAACCTTCTGCCTGGATTGCTATATTTTATAAATTTTGTGGGTTTTTTTTTTAAATTTTAAATGATGAGAATGTAACTTATGTAACTTCCTGGTAGAAAAAGCCAGAATCTAGAACAGTGTCTTGGACAGAATATATGAAACTGGGTGCTCCTCAGACCTCCAGTTCACGCAGCCTCATAGAGAAGTAGAGTCAGGACCTTAACCAGGAGCTTGTCTGAGGACGGGGATCTAGATTTTTATTCTAGTCATCATTTCAGGATGCTACTCAGAGTGTGTGTGTGTGTGTGTGTGTGTGAAATTTATCACTGCCTAATTTAAGCACTTCTGAAAATGTGCATGAGAATAAAAAATGAGCCCCCCCATATTAATAGTATTAATAGACAGTTCTCCAGACTGGAGTTAACTTACTGCTGACCTTTTGGGTTTATCTGAAGCACTGTTCTGAGCCCTGGAGCTTCCTTCTGGTGACTTCGCTGATTGACAAGAGAAGAGTGTCAAAGGGTCCCATTAGTGATGGTATCGCAGGTGGCTTATCTTCCTCTCCAACTTAGGAAACACCCAGCTGCTGGAATGCTATTGAGACTTACACCTGCCTCCTATTCTTGTCCTCCTTTTTCTTTTCTTGTTTTTTTTTTTTTTTTCTTGACAGATTATCAGCATTAATTCTTGCTAAAAGCCAAGCAGGTCCTTGGTCAAAAACCAACATGCGACGCTGCTGAAAATATCTTTCTATATAAGTCGCTTTCATTGTCAGCCCTCCCCGTCCCCAGCGTTTCGGTTGGCATTGACCTCTACCACGCACTCAGGACCCTAGCAAATGAGTTGTCCGAGAAATAAGGAAATACACCACGGAAATGTAGTTTCGTAATAGAGCCATTCTGGGAAACACTGACCTAGCAAGTGGCCCCAGTGTATTCACTGTGAATGCCCATCTCCAAATAGCCACAAACAAATTCTGTAAAGTCACAGCACGGCAAGCTGCTCAAAGGGCATCTGGGGAGTAGGAAGGCAGTGGTTGAGAAGTAAGAGAAACCCAGCTGGTAGACGCCCGCGGCACAGGAAGCAAGCGTCGGGTTGTGGTGGGCAGAGCTCAGATCTGTTGAGCTTGAAAGTCATACCCAAGATTTTCCGCTCCCTGCTTCAATACTGTTATTTTTACTGCTGCCAACTCAGTGTTAGACGCTGTACCTACCTTGGGACTGGCACCTCGTATTCTAGGTCATTAATCCACCTGCTGGCTCTCCATCGTCACACCAGAGTTTATGCCTTTCAAACGTTCTGTCCTAGAGGCAAGGCTCTGAGACCATCCCTGCAAGGGTCACAGGACACTTCAGACCCTCCCCTCCCCTCTTTCTCCACACCGATCCTTTTCCTGTTCTTCCTGAGACGCATCATAAGAAATGCTGTTTAGCTAAACTGCACCTTCTATATCTTGGTTCTTATTTTGCTGTTTCCATTTAGATCCAGCGGTGGCTTTCCTGCTTTCCCAGCGAGGTGGTTGGAAGGGAGTGGGACATGGGGAGCCCAGGGACACATTCAGGAACACCTTGTCTTCTCATGTTCTTTTGTTGTGAGGGTGGTGGTCAGTGCCAAAGAGTGACCTGCCCATCTTCCTTCGTTGCCATGGCAGTGGCTAACAGAGCCTCCAGTTGGACACAAGGGTTTTCTACGGTTTAAACAAAGACAATGGGGAAATATGTTTTCTTGACCCTTTGCAGGAAATCCTGCCCAACACACACAAGAATGCAGCATTTCCTGGACCGTCATTGCTCAGATCTAGCGCTCAAGGTGGGCTTGAGGGAATCTGGAAAAAGATACATTGTCTCTGACTTAGAAAACCTGAAAGTCATTGCCCATGTCTGAAGGGGCAAATGTGCAACAAAACCCCCCGCGTAAATTAGCTGGGTCTTCGGGACTTGAAAAAAAAATGACATGTATGTTTCAAAATAAATTAAAAGAAGAGAGAGCTATATATTTGACCCCAGCACTGCTCATTTTTCCTGCTTACTCTTTGGTTTCTTACGAAGTTTATATCTTCAAGAGCAACAAAAAGAGAAGAAAGGAGATCTCGTGGCATTACAAACAAATGATTGCTAACTACCTTTCTCCTAAAAGCTGCAGTCTCTAAAGCAAAAAAGCTAGCTTCCTCCCTGAGCTCTCGTGGAAGTCGTCACAAGAATAGGTAACACACAGCTGTCCTGCTCTGCTCCGGTCCCCCCTGCAAGGTGACATATCACAGCAGCGCTGCTCTCTTCTCATAAAAGTAATGAGAGAAACATCTGTCTCTCTGCTACTCTCTTTTCCAGGCAAATGGCACTTAAGATTCTCACTTTGGACTTATGAGTGCTCCCCCCACCCCACCCTGCCAAAGCCTCTTCAGGGTTAACCACTTCTCTCTCTTTCTTTGAATCTGTTGCTCACTTTTCTTGACCACTACTTTCAGATCGTTGAAAATCAAAGACCACAACAGAATGCACGCACATCTCCGACACTGTGGGATTTAAGAAACAAACAAACAAACAAACAAACAAACAAAACAACAACAGGTGAAGAATACAGGGGAATCAATTGTTATACGTGCATCCATAATTCTTCCTTTCTTTTTAAAAAAGAAAGTAGGAGAGGCAGTGTTTTAGAAATGTTTGTTACCTAAAATATTACAGAAGTTTGAAAATTATGGAGTGAAGCAGATCACAAATGGAATAATGTTAAGACTGGTGCTCTCCTGAAAAATGTTTCTACAGCTGATATCAAAGAAATTACTGCTCATGGTTTCTTCTAGGCATTTTATGGGTTTGGGCCTCACCTTTAGGTCTTTAATCCATTTTGAGTTTATTTTTGTGTGTGGTGTAAGGCAGTGGTCCAGTTTCACTCTCATGTTGCTCTCCAGTTTTCCCAACATTATTTGTTGAAGAGACTATCTTTTTCCCCAATGTAAATTCTTGCCTCTTTTGTCATAGATTAATTGATTATAAATGCATGTATTTCTGGTCTTTCTATTCTGTTCCATTGATCTATGCGTCTATTTTTGTGCCAGTACCATACTGTTTTGCTTACTACAGCTTTGTAGTGTATCTTGAAATCTGGGATTCTGATACCTCCAGCTTTGCTCTTCTTTCTCAAGTTTGCTTTGGCCATTCATACAAATTTTAGGATTGTTTGTTCTGGCAAGGAAACAAAAGCAAAATTAAAGTATTGGGACTCCACCAAAATAAAAAGCTTTTGCACATGGAAGGAAACCATGAACGAAACAAAAAGGCAACTTACTGAATGGGAGAAGATACTTGCAAATGACATATCTGATCAAGGGTTAGTATCCAAGATCTACAAAGAACTCAGCACTAAGAAAAGAAATAATCTCGTTGAAAAATGGGCAGAGGACCTGGGTGGACATTTTTCCAAAAAAGACATCTAGATAGGTGAACAGATGGGTGAAAAGATGCTCACATCACTCGTCATCAGGGAAATGCAAATCTGAGACCACACGAGATGTCACCTCACACCTGTCAGAATGGCTAAAGTCAAAACCACAAAAACAAATGGTGAGGTTGTGGAGAAAAAGGAACCCTCGTTCATGGTTGGGGGGAATGCAAACTGGTGCAGCCACAGTGGAAAACAGTATGGGGGGTCCTCAAAAAATTAAAAATAGAAATATTTTATGATCCAATCATTCCACTTCTGGGTATTTACCACACCCAAAAATATATACGTGTATATAAACACCTAATTTCAAAGATATATGCACCCCATATTTATTGTGGCATTATCTACAATAGCCAAGATATGGAAGCAACCCAAGTGTCCATCCATAGATGAATGGATAAAGATGTGGTGTACATATACAACGGAATATTACTCAGCCATAAAAAGAATGAGAAATTGCCATTTGCAACAACATGGATGGATCTTGCAGCCTTTTAGAAGGAGGGGGTGGTGCCGTCTGAGAAGCTGAGTGTAGAAACGTTCCTTCCTGGAGATTAGGAGACTGGCTTCTTAGGAAATTTTCTTATTTCACTTTTCTCAGTGCTTTCAAACACAGCGTTGATCCTTCTGTAATTTTGCTTGAAGATGTCACAAAGAGGAGAGCCATTCCCCCACAACGATCTGAAAGATTCCCTAAGGGGTGAAGCCTTCAGAATCTGTAGATTTCAAAATAATCTTTGTGTTTAACTGAGGACCAAGCTGTACTAAAAAGGCCTGTCTTTCAATGTCTTCTGCCCACAAGACCCATTCACAAATTGGAAAGCGTTCTCTCCACCTCTTCTCATGCATGTTTCCACGAAGAGTGTTTCGGTCTCCTCCTAGGGTTTTATTAAGCAACGTCATCTTTATTGCATTGCTTTTATTGATTTCTCTACGTGATTTTATGCCTAGACTGTCCGCCTTCATTCCAAACCTTAATACTCATCTCATGTTGCTTATGTTTTAAGGGTTTCTCCAGACAGCCATGTTCATGCTGAGGTCGACCTTTCTTTTTTTAAATATTTATTTATTTATTTAAATAATAATTTTTTGTTATGTTATGTTAGTCACCATACAGTATATCCTTAGTTTTTGATGTAATGTTTCATGGTTCATTATTTGCGTATAACACCCAGTGCTCCATGCAATATGTGCCCTCCTTAATACCCATCACAGGCCTATCCCAATCCCCCACCCCCCTCCCCAGGGTGGGTAAACAGAAGGGGGAATGAACCATGAGAGACTATGAACTCTGGGAAACAAACTGAGGTCGACCTTTCTAATGTCCTTATCATACTTTCTTGAAGAAAATTCAGCTACTCTGGTCTTATTTGCCAATGAAACCAAACCACCCTGTAGCATCCTGTCCCTCTTCCTATTTACTATCTTTTAGAAGAGTTATCGAGAAGATCGCATTATTACTGAAGTGTCAGTTAGGAGATTGAATGCTCTCTCTACCATTTTCTTCAAATCCACTTGAAATCAACTAATGAAAACAAAACCAACAAATAGATTGGGGAAAAATAAATTCTTCTAAACAGCACTATGGCTAAAATCTACTCTCCACTTTCCACATCCCACATAGCCAAATTGTTAAATATTTTCATTGACTGACTTTTAAATATTTTTTAAAATTTGTTTTGTATTGAATTTTGACCCACAATTAGTTCTCCAGGCGAATACTTCTCTCCAAATTGTGTTAAGAAAGTGGCTTGACAGGAAGGGGAGCCTGGGTGGCTCAGTCAGTTAAGTGACTGACTCTTGGTTTTGGCTCAGGTCCTGATCTCAGGGTCCTGGAATCGAGGCCCACATTGGGCTTCTTACTGGGTATGGAGCCTGCTTGGGATTCTCTCTTCCTCACCCCCTTCTCTCTAATTAAAAAAAAGTGGCTTGAGAAGAAGATGAAAATGAAATTTCAAATTTGAACTTCAAATAATTTTTTAACTACTTTAAATAATTTAATGCTATTTGCAGCACTAAAGATCACAGTGTAAGGGGTTATAAAATCTTAAAGGAGTTACATGGCCATGATGAAATAGTGAAAAGTGAATGACAAAAAGATGGAAATATCTAAACTGAGCAAAATGTCCTTAAACTGAGCTCATTGGTTATTTAAGGACCATGAATAGACCATGAACAGAATTCATCTGTGGTGGTTTTAAAACATGGCTGCAAGTTCTTTAGCACTCCTCCCACTGAGAGGTGGAGTCCAATTTCCATCCCCTTGAATGTGGGTTGGCCTTACTGACTAGCTACTGACAAAGAGAATATGGCAGGAAAGAAGCTGAGAGACTCCCGAGTCTCAGTTAGAAGGGCCATCCTGCTTCTCTCTGGCTCTCTCTTCTGGGATGCTCACTCTTGCAACACAGCTGCCATATTGGGAGGAAACCCAAGCCACTCAGAGATGCCACGTGGAGATGACCTGGCCAGTGGCGGAGGTCCCAGCTACTTTCAAATGGACCCAAGATTTAATCAGCTATGGAAAGACTTGCAGGCACAAGAATGAGTCATACAGGAAGAGGTTTTTGTATTCGCAGATCCCTACACATGGGAGGCATGACATGCCACACAGGACAACATGGGAAGCCCCAGGGCCAGTCAGGAGGCAGAGGGACGGAGGGGAACATGTGGACAAGAGCCTTTATGGTAGTTTCCACGGGAAGGAACAGGAGAGGCGGGCCAAGCAAGTGTAGGATTGGCTAGCTGAAACAATTTCAGAGGGCTCTACAGCCTGGGGTCTGTCCCTACTTGTCTGGTACCTGGTGCTGGGTGAATAAAACAGAGGAATAAAGAGTGGCTGGGGTGTGGGACCCCGAAAAGGAGGTGGTTGAGGTGTGGGCCCTGGAGAGTCATTTGTTCTCTCTTGAAATTAGCTAGTCCTGTGAGGGGCAGTCCAGGGCCAGCAAGACCCAGATGTCAAAGCATCAGATGAAAAATGCATGTTTAGGGGCGGCTCAGTTAGTTGAGCATCTGACTCTTGGTTTCAGCTCCGGTCCTGATCTCAGGGTTATGGGATCAAGCCCCACATCAGGCTCCATGCTCAGCACAGAGCCTGCCTGGGTTTCTCTCTCTCCCTCTGCCTCTCCCCCATGTGCTCTCTCGAAAACAAATCAATCAATCTTAAAAAAAAAAAAAGAGGCATGTTTAATATACCAGTTGACAGCCAGAATCAACTATCGGACACATATGGAGGTCTTTGAGGTGTCTCCCACCCATGTCACTGTTGTCTGGTTATGTCCGTCTGGGAGACCATAAGTGAGAGCATCTACCTGGTCCCCCAGTCGGCCCCCTGACACGTGGGAGACCATCATCATCTTCGTCATCATCTTTGATTGTTGTGGGTGTTCTATGCTCCTAATGAGTGTTTGATGATCAGAATACCCTCTGTTTAAGGAGTCGATATTACTTTTTTAAGATTTTATTTATTTATTTATTTATTTATTTATTTATTTATTTGAAAGTGAGAGTGAGTAGGGGGGTTGCAGAGGGAGAGGGACAAACAGACTCCCTGCTGAGCGTGGAGCCTGATGCTTGATCCCACAGCCCTGAGATCACCACCTGAGTCTAAACCAAGAGTCGGACGCTTTAACCGACTGAGCCCCCCAGGTGCCCCTAAGGAGCTGACATTATTGCATAAATCATTTTTCGTGCTATGCTTATTCTTTAAACATTGAAGAGAATCATATGTACATGGCTGATGTTATATCTCACATGTAAGACGGTCTCTCATATAAGAAATTCTTTGAAAAGCATAATTACGACATTTCCAGAGAGGCTTAAACACATAGATTGTCCTATCAGCCATAGCTTCTATTTTGAAGCAAATTACTCTCATCAGTTACTATGTATATACAAATAAAGATGTTCATTTTAATTATGTTCATCTTTGCTAAGGACTATTGAATATGAGAAGATGTCAGCTTGATGACAATAAAATTATGGAGCCAAAGCTTTGCTTGGGCTGCTACCCACAGGGCATTAATTCCCAGGTGCCCACGAGGTTATTCTAGCACCTTCGGGAATGCAGCCCTGGAGTGCAAGATTTCTACCTGGTCTCTCTGAGGGATCGGTGAGGCTGCACTCTCTACCTAGTCAAATACTGATTCACTATCATGAAGAGCGGTCTCTGTGGCTCTGGGACCCACCCACCAGGTTCGTTCTGCTGCTAGCGAAGCCACTAGGTGCACAGAGACCTGAACCTGGAGGCAAAATGGCTCAGCTCACCACCCAAGAAGAAGGTTCATTTCTTGGGCTCATACACACGTGTGCCATGGCTATGACCTAGCAGGTCTTGGGAGGGTATTCACGCAAGGGGTGCTAATGGCTATCAGATACTTCACCAGAATCAGGAAGGGAAGCCCCTCCTTTGCAAAAAGGGGAGGAGAAATGACATATTTTTTTCTGTCCTCCTCTAAATATCTCTGGGTAAGAGGACGTAAGGTAGACCAGGTGTGGAGCCGCAGAGAACTCTGGGCCCCTTTCCTGTTGCTCTGTCTCCCTCTTTCCAGGTTGCTGACCCCCCACCCCCCCAAGCCCCTGTCCTAGTCTTGTTGTCCAATACATTTCTCATTTAAAAGGGAGCCCTCGATGTCACCTCAGCCCCCGAGACCCGAAGTTGTGATGCTGATAGACTGGGGAAAAGACAGGAGAGAGATGGGGACTTGGGGGCTCAGGAGCTGTGCCTAGAACCTCTTCAAACCAGATGGGACTGGCTCTTGCCAGCTCGGGTGCTGTGAGGCCGACCTGCTCTGTGGGATGACCTCCACAGGAAGTCCCAATTCCACCTGCAACGCGTTAGAAGACAATCTGGGGAAATGGAACACGAAGCAATTTTAGGAAACGGCTTTGAAATCAGAGCGTAAAACAATGATTTTTTTAAATCTTAGGATTCTGACATTAGCATTTTACTAAATTGTAATGCACACATTTTTAAAACAAAACCTGAAATTATCAGTGAAGCCATAAAAGAAAGCTCTCTGGAGGCAAAGTAAGATTTCCTTCCAGTGCATCTAAATGGCCTCGACCAATGGTCTTTCGAGGTTCCGCATCAGCTTGTATCCCCAGTTCCCAGCTACATGCATAGTGGGTGCTCATTGTTGAGCCAGTGAGTGGGAGAGAAAAAGACACGGGTTCTTTGAAGAGCAGAGAAGTAACTTACGCACTCAACCAAACAGACCAAGGATGACTGAGACTTCTTTTAACACCAAATACTGGGACGAAGAGCTATTTCAGACAGGATCGATACTACTAATTAAATTGATAGCAGCAGCCAATTGTGTCTGAATCTGGCTGCTCTGTGATCAACAAACCCCCCCCACACCATCCTGCCAAGTGAATGATCTTCTCCTTAATTCAATTAAGCTGTTTAGAAATTGCTGTTTTTAGATACAAGGGCTGGTTCTAGAAGGCTCCAATGGCTCGATTAGATATTCTCTGTGCTGATATAGGTTAGGATTTGGGTTGCAGGCAAGCAAAGAGTTTTGATGACTACTTGAGTTGCTTCTTGTCTTTTAATATATGATTTCAGCATTTGCTACCTGTACATAAATTTAGGAATTTTTCTTTCATGCTATTACTGCTATTCATTATGAGCCTATAACTCACCACAGGTTAAAATGCAGTCTTTGGAGCCATGATTTGCATCTATATTAAATGCAAATATAAGCATAACTAAATGTATTCACAAAGAATTCATTTAAATAGTCAATAGCACTATTGAAAAACCTGGTCTATAAATGCAGGCAAAAATCACTGAATATAAATGTGTCCAGTCAGCTAAATAAATGCATAGTGAAACATAGGTCCAGCATAGTGTCCTAAAACCCAACACTTTCAAAAAAAGGAAGAAAGGGAATGAGTAAGTACAAAGACCTGAACCATACAATGTCTCCTGGGCTCATCTATATTAGGATTTGAAATTGCCATTTAATTACTTATATACCATGAGCATCTTTAAAAGAGGGAAAGGTATTTCAGAAACTTTTAATAAAAGCGTAGGTACAATAATGTCCCAAACCATTAACAAGGGTTGAAAAAAAAAACCCACATAAAAATAGCTGAGAGGACGGGGAAGAATAGGTCAAGACATCCTGTCAAGAAAAAATACACCAACCAAGGACAGAGCTTGGCTCTCAATTTCCTGGCAGGAGGGGCATACATGGTATTTAATGATGTTGAGCTATTTCAAGTGACCAAAAGAAAAATAGCAGTACACCATTCTTTCATCAAGTATTTATTAAGAGCCCCAAACAATGGTGAACAAGTCATTCAAAGTGTTCTCTTCACTGCTGTACAATTTCAAAGTTTCTAACGGACTTATCAATCAACTATCGCAAAGAGTCCTTCCAAGGAGGCTGAAATACACAAATAATGTGACAAAATGCTTGGTGTGTCCTCAGATGGGAAGAGTTGGCTTCCTACTTTGAAGGGTAGAAAATCCACAACTGAGGAACTTAAGATCTTGTAGGAAAAATAGGTTTATTGGGACAGGGGTCACAGATAAAACTTAGGAAAGCTTTGTACATATTTTTATATCCCCTGAAATAAAATAGCCTAACAATGAATAATAGACATTAAGGATGTTTGGTATTGCTCTAACTAGTAATAATAAAGACTATAAAATTAATTTTTTAAAAGATTTTATTTATTTATTTGACAGAGAGAGTGAGCAAGAGAAAGAACATGAGCAGGGTCAAAGGGTGAGGGAGAAGCAGACTCCCTGCTGAGCCCGGAGACCGCCTTGGGACTCGATCCCAGGACTCTGGGATCATGACCTGAGCCGAAGGCAGACGCTTGACTGACTTAGCCACCCAGGTGTCCCTATGAAATTAATTTTTATCTATAGTGCATTGTTTGTTAGGATTTCCTTTTCAAACGTTTTAATCAGATGGTATATATTCATACCTCCTTCTTGAAAATAATAATAATACTATACCTATAATTCTGTATTGATTCTCCATTCAAATACCCAAATATTTAAAATTGTATCATCCTGATTTCCACATTCCATGTTTTGCAGTGTTTATAGAAATTGGGATTATTAAATTGGAAAAGTCTTTATGCCACTTGCCACAACGCACCTGGTTATATAGGTCACAACACTGGCCATGAAAGCCTCACAGCTTCATTAACACAGCTCAGTTCTCTCCTTTCCAACAAAAAAGTCTAATTTTAAGGACCTAGTTTCCTTCCCTTTAGCTGTTTTTCTTTCTCTAAGATTTTCTTGCAAAAGCGCTACTCTTGCATCTTTGTTTTCAATTTCTAAACTTTATTTCCTTATTTTCTAATAATCCCCTGAACAAATGGCACACAATTTTAATGTATTGGAATTGAATTCTTACAACTGTTGGGAAGATGTTCAGAGAAAAAACACCATGGGGTAGAATTTGAGTTAGAGGATTTTGCTTTGAGCATGGTGGACTCTACTAGCCAGTCAACCTTGAGAGCTCTGGAAGTTGGTGGGGATGGAATGAACAGGTGTTAATCACATACCTTGAGCTGGACACTGTTCTAGGCCCCGTGCCAAGTTATTTCCTATCATGAGAACAACTCGAAGCTAAGTGCTAGTACATCCACTGCACAGAAGAAAAATGGAGGCTCAGGAAGGTCAAGTACATTCTCCAAGGTCCTACAGCTGATCAGCAGTAAAGCTGCAATTCAACAATACTTTCCTCTGGTACCAACCTTCCCTAGATTTATTTTGGAATCTTTTTTTCTAATACATGTACCACACCAAAATGGGCACACATGCCAACAACACCATTTCCAAATATTGCGGTGTGCGTCAATTTGTTAAGTTATATGGAATAGACTGAACAAGCTGGGTAATCATTCTAACTTATCTCACCATTTAGAAAATGTGAGAGTATGGACTTGGTGATTTTTGATGGACACGAAAAATTCAGTATTAGCCCACCTGTGTGTTTCATTGTCGTTGGTCATTATGTGAGTGGCCATCTTTGGCGTGAAGGGACAGTACAGCCGTGAGTATAGCTTGCCTCTGTTATTTCATAGCTGTGTGAAGTTGGGCAGTTTCTTTCACCTCTCTATGCTTCAGTTCCCTCTTTTGTAAAACCTTGATAACAACAGTAATTATCTCGGGACACCTGGGTGTCTCAGTCAGTTGAGCAGCTAACTCTTGGTTTCGGTTCAGGTCATGATCTCAGGGTCCTGGGATCCAGCCCCGAGTCAGGTTCCTTGCTCAGCAGGGAGTCTGCTTCTCCCTTTCCCTCTGCCCCTCCCTGTACTTGCATAGACTCTCTCTCTCTCTAAAATAAATAAATGAATCTTAAAAAAAATAGTAACTATCTCAGAGTTAAGAGGATAAATGAATTAATACGTATGAAGTGCTTAGAGCAGTGACTGGCATGTAGTAAGTTCTGTCTGGGTCTCTATTAAATTAAAAAAATGTTTTTTGTTCTCTAGTGATAATATAATTCCCACAGTGAGCCTTAGGGAAAAAAAATGAATCACAAAACTAAGACAAAAATCTTTTCAAACAAGTACACAGGCTGATATGAAGAAAGAGAAAATGTAGATCATTTTGGTCACGACTTTGTGAATGTGGGGTGGGAGCTGTTGGCCTCCGGTGAGGTTCTCATTTGACAAAATGGACATTGAAACCCATCTGTGTTAGACAATCCGTTTCTTCATTTATTTCAATGCAGTTAATGTTTGTGAAAGTCACCTCTATGACTACGATGCCCATCTTTGACCTCTGACAAAATGGGAGGTTGAAATGGCTCCACATAATATGAATGGATTTAAAAGAACAATGTTCATTGGAAACCAAAACAACCTTTCAACTTCCACTTCGCCGCGGATGAATGCATCTGGATGTTTGGGACACCGGGTGATTTAGGGGAGGCTGTGAGAATTTCCTCTGTGTTTGCCTGCAGTTGTGAATGATGGGAAACCATCCCCCTTGATTTAACCACAACATTTCCTGGAGTTTGAGACAAAATAGAATGTTTTCCATTATTCTTTACTTTGTAGGCGCAAGAATGTCAAACCACTTACGCAGTACGGGAATAGACTCCATAAACGATCACCACAGACCTAAAAAAAGTCTGACCAACATTTCTTGAGTGCCTCCTAAATGCCGAACCTAAGAATATAAACATCGTGAATGTCACCAACCTCAGAATCAGCGGTAGTGTGGACAGGTACGGGATTGGGAGAATTACGTGCCACTTGCTGGGGTCAGCAATTTATATGCATATAAAGCCCTGGGAAGTAGGGTCCCTGCCCTTAAGAAGTGGACACTCAGAGAAGGCACCTGTCAGGCGACCATAACGTCATGCAATGGGTGGTGTCCCCTGGAAGTCTCCTCCAGGCACATGGCCTCCGTAGCGCGTATGAACCTACACCCAGAGCCTCTTCTCCAGAGGAAATCAGCTTCCACAGGAGACCAAGAGCTGATGCTTTCTTGTGACTGGGCCACGTTGACTCCCTGGGAAGGTAGGTGAATTTGCAAGATGCCTAAAGAATGTACAAGAAAGAAATCCAGATTTCCTTTTCCCAGCTAGATCTTGATTCCCGCTTTAGGCCACAAGATGTCTACAGAAAAAGATATTTAAGAAATAAGAATCCTGGGGCGCCTGGGTGGCTCAGTCGGTGAAGCGTCTGCCTTCAGCTCAGGTCATGATCTCAGGGTCCTGGGATCGGGCAGGGAGTCTGCCCCTCTCCCTGCTCGTGTTCTCTCTCAAATAAATAAATCTTAAAAAAAAAAAAGATAAAAATCCTCCGCATTCAGCGGCAGCTTCGGGTGCGCACAGTAACCGTCCTGCTGGTTTCTGCTTGTGGAACCCCAACCAGCAGCGGAGAGCCCTGCGTGCAGGGACGCGCTTCCTCTTCCCAGCAACGCTCTGATGTGGGCACCGCTGTCATTTCCATTTCATGGATGGAAAAGGACACGGTGCAGGGCAGTTAAGTCATGGCTGCATGAGCCATCTGAGCCCCGTGTGTCTCCTGTAAGGCGTGTCATGCCCCTCTGACAGGGAGCCCCTCTAGCCCCAGGCATGGCTGTATTTCCTGCCTCTGTCTGTCTATCCGTCTCCACCGCTTTAGCCTTTCCCTGGTGGGGATGTCAGCCTGTCCCTGGCACCCAGGGGCCATTGCTGTAAGGCCAGCGATGCCCAAGAGTGGAGGAGAAAAATGAGGTTGGTTCAGAAATGGGCTGAGGCATTTCTGCAAGGATCTAAGAAGACGCTGGAGGATTCCCATCCCGAATCTCTCCACATCCTCTCCGAGCAGGTGCAGCTCAGAGGGCCTCCCATCCATCTGGGCAACAGCAACCTGTTACTAATCTTTACCACCCGCTGCCCTTCCTCCCCTTTTACAGATGCGGACACTGACGCAGGAGGAATGGAGAGAGGCTGGCCTAGGGCCACACACAGCACAGCGGGGAGGAAATGCCACAGACTGAATTTCTGGCCCTAGACATCCATCTACCGACATGCCAACAGGAATGGATGCCCGGGGCCTCAGTCGATGGAACATGAATATATTCAACGGGCTGCTGATCCACCTTTCCCTTCCAGAGGCAACGGTGGAGCGAGTGTGGTCTGTGCATTTACCCCAAGGCAACAGGGAAACCTCCCAGCAGGACACAGACTCCAGAAGCCAACGTGAGAGCAAGAGTCACACCTGCCTTAAGGACACAGCAGGCTGCGTGGGCTTTCTGTGTTGGCTGAATTATCAGAGTATCCACAGACGCGCTGATGTCCGCAGGAGAATTAGCGACCCCAGGGAGGGATTCCGGCTGACCACATTCACCTCATCCACAGCCCTGCTCCCGAAATTCCGCGCCCTACACACAGGCACCATGCCCACCTCATTGAGGCCAGTGTCCCGACCTTTCAAAACCCGACTCCTCTTCAGTAGGACATCGAAACAAAGACACCTGCGTGACCGTGAATCTGCGGCCTTATCTTTGGAAAGCCCGCACTTCTGAGCGAACGGCAAATAGGCCCCTTTCTCCCTTGACTGCTGATGGAGCGGGTGAGGGAACATAAGGATTCTGAGCTCTGTTTGCCTTTACGCCAGGCGGGCGGGTGGGGCCACGGGTTTTCGCTGGCAGTCTTGGCCTGAGAGAGGGTGTCCTCTGTGTAGGGTACATGCAAGCTGGAACTTTCCACTGGGGAGGGGCTTTCCCTGGCCAGCAAGCGCCCCCCCCCCCAAAACTGCTCTTGTGTGGACATTCCCAGCTGCAAGGGTTACGGCATTCAAGAAGCTCCAAATGACAGTGACACTGTGCACCCTGACCCCGTCTGGGAACTCTGGCTTCCTGCTGCTAAAGGAGGCTCTGAGGGGCGTCTGCGTGGCTCAGCCGGTGAAGCGTCCGACTCTTGATTTTGGCTCAGGTCACGATCTCAGGGTCCACCATGGGCATGGAGTCTATTTACGGTTCCCTCCCTCTGCCCCTCCCCTGCTTGTTCACCTCTCTCTCTCTCGAAAGCAGAAATTAAATAAAAAGTTAAAAGTAGATAAACGGAGGCTCTAAGATACCAGGAGTCTCAAGGTGTGACCTGTGGATGGCTCCATGTGGCCATTGATTTCAGATTCTGATCTCCGAATATTTGTAATAATGTCTGAACACGTTTGATGGAATGAGCCATTTACGTTTATCTACTTAATTTAAAAAATATAGCCCCTCGTTACTGCCTTATGTGAAGTCATGCTACCAGGTCAATACATTCGGATGAGATCAGTTGCTTCAGAAAACCAGGGATTACTGGCAGAGCAGATGTCCCATGGGTTCCTTTCTGCAGGCTGTAAACTGTTCAGAGAACAAAACTAAAGTACGATGTTAACGAGATCGTAAGTAAGCATTCGAAGATGATTATGATAAAGAAAACAAAACAGAATGCCCTATAGTGACTTTGCCAGTTGCTCTCAATCAGAGGACCGTAAAATCGAAACCGGCCAGTAAACTTGAAGACTTCATTCTGTCTCAGGCAGGGGTCAGAAAGCCCTGGGGATGGCAAACGTGTCTACAGTTTGTACTTTTAAAAATGTTACTATAAATCAGGTATCATAAACCCGGCGATAAACTTGAGAAGCCACCTTTCACGTAAGGCTTGGTGTCAGAATTCCCCAGCGATAAAATTTTTTTTCCTACAATTGTTGTTTTTAAACATAATATCCAAAATAGTTATTAAGCTGGGTGCGTCTGACAAATGTTTACATGAGAGACTGGGGTTAAGTTACTCATCGGCCCTCTGTTATAATATTACTTAAATGTTTCCAATGTGGTATTACTCTTCATTATTTCGTTAACGTAATTCCGGAGGGAATTGTTTTTCTTCTCATTGTGTCTGAGGGCTGCACATCATGCCCTAGGGTCTCAGGTGTGAAGGCTGCTCTCCCCAGTCTCCTTCCTCCTATTTGTAGCCCTTAAACTGACACCCTTGCTTACATCCTAGAAGGTTCTATGCATTTACATATAAGGCAAAGTAAAATAGAGGAGAATACTGAATGGCTGATTTTGAGGCATTGGCTTTGCTTAAAAATATTTTATATACAATCCTCTACTATTTGAAATAAAACTGAATACCCACACCCCATATCATAAGCACTCCCATTTTACAAATGAGAAAACTGAAGTACTAAGGGGTTAAGTGACTTGTTTGAGATCAGCCGGCTTAGGGTAAAGGCCCTGGGTGTTTGGTTTGTCTGACACAACCAACGATTTTAATCGCGCTGACACGACTTTCCAAGCACCACACGTGCCTGAAAAAATCCAGAACACCATTGTAAGGAACATGTTGGACTGTCTCTACCTCCAGGGGCGTGTGCTGTCTATCTTTCTTTCTTTTCTTTCTTTCTTTCTTTCTTTCTTTCTTTCTTTCTTTCTTTCTTTCTTTCTTTCTTTCTTTCTTTCTTTCTTTCATTCACATAGCCTCTCACTCATTCAACAAATATTTGTTGAGATACTGGACATCATGCTAGGTGCTCGGGATTTATCAGAGAACAAAACAGACAGATACAGTCCCAGTTCTCATCCAGTGGGAGAGATGTTGTCCAAGCAATCTCATCAGTAATTACCTAATTATCAGTTTGGAAGTGTGATTCAAGGAAGACAGGAAGAGGGCTGTGAGCATGTGAAGGGGCACCTTCACTGAATCTGGGAATAGGGAAGTCCCTCCTGAGGAAGGGACCGTTAAGCTAAAGGGTATAACCTTCAGAAGGAGTGACAGTACAAGTCAGGCTCTTGAATGTTCATGACAAAATGACAGCTTGGGCCTCCTACTTAATGCAGCAGTCATTCAGAAATTCCTCTTCTCACCTCAAGCAACCACATGGAATATCTACTCACAGATACTTGTTTAAAAATTAAAAATTCGGCCCAAACTCAACTGTTTTGGAAGCTTGCTTAAGACTTTGGATTTTGGAAAATGTTGGCTCCTCTTCCTTACCCTCCCACCTATCACCATCTTGCTAATCTCACCTCTTAAGTGTGTGTATATTTGTCCCCCTCATCTGTGTATACTTCTCACTGCCTGATATCATCGCTCCCCAGGATCTGTGCAAACACCTCCCTGCCTTCAGTCTTGTCAGATAAATTATCCCCGCTGGTACCTGTTGGTATCCCTGTTGGTGTTCTCTCTCAAACACGGATTGAACCAGGGTCTTTTCCATCCTTACTTTGCTAGCTGCTATGTATCAGGCTGGTTATGTGTATCATCTCTGCATATTTCTGTCATTGCCTGTCATGTGACACATGGCTGCCATTAGCATGGTTTGGGTTGTTTGCAGAATTGGGCAGGCAAAGACTAGGAAGAAATTCAGGATCCATTAAGATAGTGTCCGCTTACCTCGAAAGAGTCAAAGAAACACAAATCCAATTGAGGCAGTGGAGAAAATTCATTACATCTTGGTGGGGATTGCAGATTTCAGGGACCGAACAGAAAATTAAGTCATGGTAGAATTTAAGTCTTGGGACATGGATAAGAATACTGTCCCTTTATCAAGTTCGGGAGCACCTTTTATAGTGAACAACAAAGAGATCCCACTGCGTCTCGTCATGATGGTGGCAAGAATCAAGTCCCAGGATCTGAGGAGGGGATATCTCTAGGTCTTTAGGAAATCTCAATGTATTTGCTTCGGTTGGGATCCCAGTTTCTTTAGTGGGTAAGTTTTTTGTTTGTTTGCTTGCTTGTTTTCACCCTGGGATGATACAGAATTAAGTTAGTTAAATGTTGAAATAAATGAAACAAATATGTTAAGATTTTAACTAGATTTGGAAAATATGTGTGTATATTTGTTCTAGTGAATAGTTAGAATGTTTAAGAGAAATAAGCACATTTCAATACGTAAAAGAATGTCATTCTAATTTCACATTTCAATTTAAAATATGACATTAATTAGGTCAACTTAATGATTCTAAGTTAAAAAGTATGAGACTACTGCCAAGGTTGTAAACAATATGAAAACCGTTCAAAGAGCTTGTGATTCATTATGTGTGCAAGTTTCCTTTTATAAGAGTCGAAGGAGCAATGCAGGTACTTGAAAAACTGTTGTTTATTAATCAGACAATTGAAGAATTTAATGAAGAAATTGAATATATTATTTTTATAAATACAGTTTAAATTACTTAAGAGAATTCAATTAAGTGTAATGAAAGTTTTCTTAAAAGTGGTTGTAAAAATGCCGCGAACCTATAAATAGAATAAAAAGATTTGTAAGTTGAACTTAAGAGCTTAAGGTTCAACCTTAAAATGAGGTTTTGGAACTTGTGAATTTTTAATTTTAATAAATCAACTACTAATTTTTAAAGCTCTGAATTCTGCAAGGACAGGAACAGTCAAACTGAGGAAGCGATTATCAGTGATTTATCAACTCGTTCCTTTTCGTGGGGAGTGCCCTGAAGATGAGGGTCAGGTCTCACTGAGAGGCTCGTGTTTTTATTACTATGACTTTCTTTGTAACTACTTCACCTTTTTATTAACTGGATGACCTCTTGTTTTAGTCTGCATTTATATAGACCACGATTGAATATTAATACCAATTATTCAGCTTTTAAGACACAAATAGTCTTGAAGCTAGGTTGTTTTAAAATTCCAGTTCAGGAATTCTAGGGAAATATATTTTTTTCAGCTTTATTGGGATTCAACTGACATCATGTAAATTTTCCTCTATTTGAAGATCTAATTGACTTTATTAAACACGTAAATCTAAGGTGCACAATGTAACGCTTTGATATGTGTGTATATCGTGAAACGATGACCACAATAGGTTAGTTAACACACCCATCACCTCACACAGTTACAGTTTGTTTTTTGTGGTGCGGCAAGAACTTTAAAGATCTACTCTTAAGAGAACAACTTCTAAATATACAATACAGTGTTGTTAACTACAGTCACCGTGCTGTATGTTACAGCTCCAGAACGTATTCATCTTATAACAGGAAGTACACCGTCCGACCGTCTTCACCCCCACCCAGTCCACCCCTGGCGACACCCACCAAGATGCTCTCTGTTTCTAGGAGTCTGGTTTGCGGTTGGTGGTGTTGTTTTAGATTCTTATTTCAGTTCAAATGATGTCCTCAAGTTTCATCCCTGTTGTCACAAATGGCAGGGTTTCCTTCTTTTTATGGCTGAATAACATTCCATTGTGTATATATACCACATTTCTTGATCCAGTCATCCATTGATGGACACGTAGGTTGTTTCCACGCCTTGACTACTGTAAACAATGCTTCAATGAATACAGGGATGCAGATATCTCTATTTTATTTATTTGTTTATTTATTTATTTATTTATTTATTTATTTATTTATTTATTTATTGAGAGAGAGAGCAAATAGGGAGGGGCAGAGGGAGAAGGGGAGAGAGGATCTTAAGCAGGCTCCAGGTTCAGCATGGAGCCCAGCATGGGGCTCGATCTCACGACCCTAAGATCGTGAACTGCGCTGAAAACCAAGAGTGAGATGCTCAACCCACTAAGCCACCCAGACACCCCCCAGATAGCTCTTACAGATAATTATTTGATTTCTTTTGGATATACCCAGAAGTGGAATTATTGAATCATACAGTAGTTCTATTTTTAACTTTTTGGGGAACCTCCATACTATTTTCCGTAGTGGCTGCATCAGTCTGCAATCCCACCAACAGTTGCACAAGTGCTCCCTTGTCTCCGTATCCTTACCAGCATTGCTATCCCTTGTCCTTTTCGTAACAGCCGTTCTAATAGGTGTGAGGCAATATCGAGGTTTTGATTTGCATCTCCCTGACGTTGAGCACCTTCTCATGTTCTTCTGGCCATTTGAATATCTTCTTTGGAACTATGTTTACTCAGTTCCTTAACCCATTTTTAATTGGATTGTTTGGTTTTTGCTATTGAGTTGAATGAGTTCTAGGTATATTTTGAATATTAACCTCTTACCAGGTGTGTGGTTTATAGATATTTTCTAGGCTGCCTTTTCATTTTGTTGATCTTATTTGTTTGTTTGTTTGTGTTGCTGTGCAGAAGCTTTTTTGTTTGGGGTGGTCGATTTTTGCTTTTATTGTTTATGTGTTCAATGTCATATCCATAAAATGAATGGCAAGACCGATGCGAAGGAGATTTTTCCCTATGCTTCTTCTAGAAGTTTTATGGTTTCAGTTCTTACATTTAAATCTTTAAGCCATTTTGAGTTAAGTTTTGTAAGGGGTGTAAGTTAGGAGTCTCGTATCATTCTTTTGCCTGTGAATATTCAGTTTTTCCAGCATCATTCATTGAAAAGACTATCTTTTTCTCATTTAGTCTTTTTGGCTCCCTAGTCAAATATCAGATGACCAAGTACACATGGGTTTATTTCTGGACTCTACTCAGTTCCACTGATCTGTGGGTCTGTTTTTATGCCCCTACTCTTCCGTTTTGATTACTATAGCTTTGTAATCAAGTGACTTGATTACTTTGTAATTAATTACTATAGTTTGAAATCAAGGAGTGATGCCTTGAGCCTTTCTCTTCTTTCTAAGGATTGCTCTATCTGCTTGGTGTTTTGTGGTTCCATACAAATTTTTAGGTTGGTTTTTTTTTTCTGTTTGTTTTTATATGCTATTAGAACCCTATCGAGGTTCAAGGTATTGCATTGAGATGGCTTAGATAGATGTCTTTGGGTGGCACAGACATTTCTACAATATTAATTCTTCTGTTCCATGAGCACATCTCTTTCCATTTATTTGTGTCTTTAAGTCCTGTCATCAATCTTCTAGTTTTCAGCGTACAGATCTTTCATCTTCTTTGTTAAATTTATTCCTAAGTATTTTCTTGTTTTCAATGCTATCGTGAAAGAGATTGTTTTCTTCATTTCCTTATCAAGTGTTTCGTGGTTAGTGTATAGAGACACAACTGATTTCTGCATGTTGATTTTGTTTCCTACAACTTGACTGCATTCATTCCTTAGTTCTAGCAGTTTTTTGTTTTTTGGGTTTTTGTTTTGTTTTTTATGACCTCCCTCAGCTTTTGATTGTTCGGGAAAGTCCTTATCTCTCCTTTGCTTCTGAAAGACAGTTTCTTCAGTATAGTATTCTTGGTTGACAAGGTTTTTTTTCTTTCAGTATTTTGAATGTATCATCCCACTCTCTGCCTGCAAACTTTCTGTTGAGAAACCCACTAATAGTCTTATGGGGGCGCCCTTGCCTGTGGCGAGTTGTTTTTCTCTTGCTGATTTCAAACTACTCTTTGTGTCTTTGACTCTTGACAATTTAATGATAACGTGTTTCAGTGTAAGCCATTTCAGGTTCAGCCTATTTGGAATCCTTTGGGTTTTGTGAATCTGGATGTCCATTTCTGTCCTCAAGTTTGGGAAAATTTCAGCTGTAAATATTCTGTCCCTTTCTCTTTCTCTTCTCCTTCTGGGATTTCCATGATGTGTATATTCTTTTGATGATGTCCCATAAGTCCCATAAGCTTTTTTCACTCTTTAACATTCTTTTTTCATTGTTACTTTCCTGACTGGATGGATCATTTCAAATGATCAATCCTGTAGTTTACTGATTCCTTCTTCTGTTTAGTTGAGCCTGCTGTTGAAACCCCCCATTTAAGTCTTCAGTTCAGTCATCGTATTCTTCAGCTCCAGGATTCTGTTTGGGATTTTTTTTCTTTTTTTTTTTTTTTATGATTTCTATTGCCTGTTGAACATCTCATTTTGTTCATGCATTGTTTTCCCTAATTTCCTGTCTGTGTTCCTGAAGTTTACTGAACTTCCTTAAAAGGATTATTCAGAATTCTTTGTCAAATGTTTCATAGATCTCCATTTCTTTAGGGTCAGTTATTGGGGCTTATTCATTTCTTTTGGTGCAGTCACGTTTACCTGATTCTTCATGATAGTTGATTCCTTATGTCAGAATCTGTACATTTGTGTAAGTGGTCTCCTCTTTTCCAGACTTTATATGTTGACTTTGGCATGAGAAGACCCTCACCAGTCAGCTCAGCTTGGGTTACTGGATGGGTCAGCTAGTAGCATCTGTGGGCTGACTGGATTTGCCACTTGTGTTTTTAGTTGAGAGAGGCCACTGCTTGTGATCTGAGGTGGGGTGGTTTTTTTTGGAGGGTGGGTTCCACTGGCCAGGCTTTGTGGTTGTGTGGGCCTGCTGGCTGGGCTCCACATTCAAACAGGGCCACTGGGTGGGCTGCCTGATTGGGCAGGGCTGTTGGCTGTGTTCTGCAGTCACGCTGGGCCACTAACTGGGCTCTGCAATCCCCTCTAGTTGAGTGAGGTAGCAAGCTATGCCTGTGGGAAGTGTGATGCCACCGGCTAGATTCTGTGATGAAGCAAGGTTGTGAACTGGGCTCTTCAATCACTCCTGGTTGGGTGGGGTCTCAGGCTGTTCTCCCAGACCAGTTGGTGCCACTGACTGGATTCTGTGTTCAGGCTGGGCCACAAGCAGGGCTTCACAGTCAGATGTGTCCTCAGACTTTGCTCTGTGATCAGATGGGGCTTCAGGCTGCACCCTGAAGTTGGGCAGGGCTGCCGGCTGGATTCTGTGGTTTAGAAGGGCCTCCAGCTGTGTTTCGCAGCTGGGTGGAGCTAAAGACTGTGCTCCACAGTTGGGTGTGGTCACTGTCTGGGCTCCCTGCTTGGGTGAGGCCACAGGTTGTGTTCAGGAATCAGGAAGGGCTCTAGGCTGGGCTCTGTGGCTGGACACTACCATAGGCTGGACTCCAAGGATTCCCAGGGTCACTTTTCAGGCACCCTGGTTATATGGGGCCAGACCAGAGGCTTTGTTAACAGTTGTGCATGGCTGCTGGCTTGATTTCCTGCCTACATGGGGCTATAGGATAGGCTCTGCAGCTGCCTGGGTTCTCTGGCAAAGCTTTCTGGTCGGGTGGGACTGGAAGCTATACTCAGCAGTGGGGCTGTGAATTTGCTTTTCTGCCTGGGCACAGCCATAAAACAGTCTCCATAAAACAGTATGGCTCATTGGCTGGGAATCCAAATCAGGCAGAAATGACAACCAAGCTTCCTGGCCATATGGGGCCACTAGCTTGGCTCTGTGGATGGCCAAAGCTGCTGGGTGGGACCTCTGCTTGGGGGCTATGCCAATAAGAATGTGGTCTGCAAGATCTGAGTGCTGTTTCTACAAGTCTGCCCTCTTCTCATCTCTATCAGATCCCTAATGGTGGAGCCCTACAGATTCCCATGAGGTGAGACCGAAGCAAACCTCCCAGGAAGCATCTGGCAATGTTTGGGGACTGGGTATCCACCATGGGCTCTGTTTTACCCACTGGAGAAAATGTAGGTCTGGGGGGCCCTCTTGGTGCAGCGCTGTGCTGGCCCAAGGGAGAGATGATGTGGTCAGACTGTAGCTGTTGATCTTACTCTTCTAATGTGGTCCTTCTTGGTCTCTGTGGCCCAGGGGGTGCTTCAGCCTCACTCCCTAGTACTGGGATTTTCACAAGGGTGTGTTGTCTGTGGATGGTGGATAGCTGATCTTTTTGTGAGGGGGACTAAAGTTGGTAATGACCTATATTTATCATCTTGGTAACATCACCCCCCCTGGGAAAATATCTTCAATTAAATATAGTATAAATATAATTCTTCATCCCTAAGACAATCGTGTAGGAACAGTTTCGATCCCTGAAGTCTGTAATGGACCATAAGGTCCATGGAGATTATTTTTATCTAATTTATAAATTCAGCCCATTATTCTGGATTGGACAAAAACTGAGTTCATTTTTCAGCCCTCTTCAACGAAATGTCCCACATAGCCAGTGACTTACACAAATCATATGGGATTTTAAATTACTAGTACATTCTATTGTGCCATCAAAAAGTTTCTGACTAAGAGGCAGAACTTTTAATGAAGCCAAGATTGCATTTAAAGACTGGCACCCTTCTAAAAGTGAGCAGCGAGGTGGTGGGGCCCAAGTGCTCCCTAGGAAATAGTGGGGCTCCCTGCAGCCCATAGAGAGCAAATTCTGTGTTGTTTTTGCAGTAGGCAAGACACCTTTCCATCAGTTCAACAGTGTTTTGACCAGTCTCCCCTGCAATCAGAGGCTCTCACATTTTTGAGGTTCCTGACTAATTGAGATTTCTGGAGTCGCAGGACAAATGTGGGCAACTGACCAGCCACATGGACATCAGACTCATGACACGGGCCCAGGCAGCGTTGAACAACTGGCAGAGAGGTAACCACCAGCGCTGAGTGCTGGACACACAACTCAGTCACCGTCGACAGCACGGCGCGGTTTCCGCAGCCTCCCAAGACCAAGGGCGCCCGGCCCATGCTGGGCTCTGCGGGCAGGATGTGGGCCCCGCAGCTGCTCTGTGCCAGCACAGGTGGGACAGCTGCAATGAAGGGGCCAAAGAGCCACCTCAAAGTCACACTGTGCCCAGCTCCAAACACATGGTCTTGCCGTGGACAGCTGAGAAACAGCAGCAGCAGCGGCGGCGGCATTAGCAACGGGCCTGGTGGGGAGGGACAGAATGACTCCCTGTTGTGCGAAGCAGGCCAGCAGGCAGGGCCGCCCAAGCTCTGTCCGCAGCAGCTGCCACCGCCAGCCAACAGTTATCTTTACACGTGAGCCCCTTGGACCAGGACTTCCGGTCACACAGGACTGCTTTCCCAGCTCAGTCAGCCTAAGGGACATCTCAAACTCCCATCAGAGTACATCTGTAATGGGTACACGGGCAACTCTGCTGTGCTGCTCTCCTACCCGACTCCATTCGAATGTTCTCCACATCCACATGGCCCCATGTCACTGGCAACAACCGCCCGGGACTTAGCTTGGTAGCTGTCAATTTAAGGATAGAGAGGCCAGCTGTCTAGCCTCACGGAGCTCCCCCACGTGTAATTCCACCCGACTGCATCCTTGGATCTTTCTCCAAAGCCAGCCTCTCTGGGACGAGTGGACGTCATGGATAGATTCCTGTTCGTTGCCCCTGTTCCCATCTTATGTGGGACAGTGCGGGCTTGCAGGAACAAGGCACGTGAGCACCCCCCGTCAAAAACTGTACTTTGGTTGAATTTTATTAGTTCCCTCTAAATGGGTGCCCACCCTGCATCTCGGCTGTGGCCCGTTATTTACATTAACCCTCAAACTCTGTCCCTTGATCTGGAACTGGCTGGGGTTAGAACGCTCACTATTATTCTCAAAGCCCATCAGACAACTTTCTTAGTCCTCCACACTGTGCTCTTCCCTGATGCCTTCTCCAAGGCCACCACCACCAACTGTAGTTTGGGACCTATTTTTCAGACTGAAGAATTGTTTTTCTTTTTTAAAGATTATTTATTTATTTGAAAGAGAGAGCACGAGCAGGGGGAGAAGCAGACTCTTTGCTGAGCAGGGAGCTGGATGCAGGACTCGATCCCAGGACCCTGGGATCATGACCTGAGCCAAAGGCAGATGCTTAACCAGCTGAGTTAGGGAGGTGGGGGTGGGAGAAGAACAAGACAAGGATACCCAGAAAAGGTACCAAAGCTATGCTTAGTTTGGAAGTCACAGTTCTTTTTTTTTTTTTTAAGATTTTATTTATTTATTCGACAGAGAGAGAGACAGCCAGCGAGAGAGGGAACACAAGCAGGGGGAGTGGGAGAGGAAGAAGCAGGCTCCCAGTGGAAGAGCCCGGCGTGGGGCTCTATCCCAGGACTCGGGGATCACGCCCTGAGCCGAAGGCAGACGCTTAACGACTGAGCCACCCAGGCGCCCTGGAAGTCACAGTTCTGATCACAATTCAAAGCCAGAAGATGTGTTCCCTGCTCTGCGCCTAAACCCGGACCATCGCCTGTCCATACTCCTGGCTGTGGCCCCGTGGAGGATCATTATACACTAACCGCTCGTTTCTTTTTGGACTATGATGTGCCAGGCACGACTTCACATCACGTCCCAATAAGCCCAGGAGAACGTGATATTATTTTCATACCCAAACGTGCCGATGAGAAAACCGAGGCTGGACCAGACTGACATATCCGCGGTGACATAGCCCCCGAGACGCACACGTAAATCCGAGAGTACAAGGACCGTCAGCGAGGGTGCCGGGGGTGTCTTCGAATCTGCACAGCATCCAGCAGGGGCAAGCTTCAGGTATCCCCGATGCCTCCGCCCCTTGTGCGACATCCCCGAGTCCCGATGAAACCACGAACCCACCCTGGCCAAGATGGCTAAGTTTTCTTTTACCCCTCACGTTTCTGGCCTCAGTTCTTGTCAGGTGGCTGGCTGTCTTTGCAAGCTTTCGTGGTCCTGGGGACCTCTGCACCTGCCAGCACTGCCGGAAGTCCTGCTTTGAGGAGCAAGCCTCATAGGGGCTGTGAAGGATCCACGCTGTCAGGCCTCGCTCACTCCAGTGCCTGCAACGTACGTCACGTCTTAAATGAATGAATCCCTCACTCTAGAAGTCACCTGGGGGGGGGGGGGGGGGGGGTCAANAGAGCCGGATGTGCAGCTGAATGGGGCACTTGGAATGAGAGAAACTACACTTCTTAGAGAAGAAAATGCATAAGCTTCCTTGACCCCAGAGTCCTTTTCCTTGGCCTGCCCCCAAGACTACCAAAACCCCAACTGACCACTTCCTTCCCACCACTGTCTGCCTTCCTGCCCGTCTATCCGGACCACTGAGTTTAGAAACCAGTAGGAAGGCCTTGAAAACAAATGGCCTGGCCTCACCACCGGCCAGGACTCTCGTGCACCGAGGAATAGAGACAAGAACCGCCGCCCTGTGCTCACGCCCTAGAGCACAGATGGCGGGAGCACGTTGGGCATTCGAGAGCTCACGCGTGCATGCACGTGTGCGTGTGTGCTCACACACGTGTGTGTTTCTAAGCAGGGGTGATGAAGTCACTATTACCCGGTATTTGCACTCCATACACTAAAGCAATGATTTGTCTCTTGTGAGAGTTGGAGAGGAGGCTGGCCTGAGGGTGCAGGGCAGTCCTTCGACCTGTAGCTTTGTGGGTGGCCTGAGACGGGATGTGACCCAAGCTTTGCCAGAAGACAAGGGAATAAGAAGGAAGGTATAGGAGCCCGTGCTGAACTTAAGCTCGGGGCCTTCCAAAAAGGGGCCTCTGAAGCATATTTCTTCCTCGGCTAATTAAGCATGGACAGGGAATAGGGGGAAAATGTGTGGCAACCAAGCACACGTTTCCCGCTTTCTCTCACCTATGGCCACGGCACGAGAATGTGGTGGGAGCAGGGACGTCCATAAATAGTCTGGCTCCAGTGTAACAGAGACAATTCCTGTTAGAACCACAGCTTCAGCATGTGCTAGAAATGACAATGCCATCCAGTGGCAATAGTTCCGGGGGGACCCTTCATTCCTAGTTACAGCAGTGAAACTGCGGGTGGGGGGTCCCTGCTGCTGGCGGTCTTCATTATCGTTTCATTGTGCTTCGGGGAGGCCCGTGCACTCTGGAACTCTCCGGCATTCTACAAGCCCTTCAGGCACTGGAGTGGCTTGGCATTCATATTCAT
The DNA here is from genome assembly GCF_017311325.1 of Ursus maritimus. Taxonomy (NCBI): domain Eukaryota; kingdom Metazoa; phylum Chordata; class Mammalia; order Carnivora; family Ursidae; genus Ursus; species Ursus maritimus. The sequence goes on from NW_024424452.1 coordinate 66,319,444, forward strand.
GTATCTCGCTTGCATGGCCGCAGAACCTCTATTCGTGGGAACCTCGTCCTTTGTGCAGTCAAGGTCACACCCCGTTTAAGTGGAAATCGTAATATGCCCGGAGAACATCAGCCATCGTAACTCAACTCTGAGATCCAAATTCCTCTCGGGTGCTTCAAGCTCTCTGCCTCTTGATTCAAAGTCAAAGGGAAGCCTAGAATACACGTGTGGAATTAAGATATTTGAGTCTACCTCGGAAACTTTGAAATGTTTACTTTGGAAACTCGTAAAGTTTCGGCTCCTTTAAAAAATATCCACGCCTTCCACGTTGTGGCCGTAAGCAAAGTGGGGTTGTGTCAGTCAGAGACCTGGGCACCATTCCCAGCTCCTCTCCTCTCCCTCTTCATGCAGTGGGCGATCACTTCCGGTCGATTCCATTTATGGAGCACCTTTCAGTCCCGCACCTCCATTCTCATCCTAAACCCCGAGAGTCCCTCCTCTATTCTGTGCCTATACGGCCACCAGGAGAATTTTCTAAAACACGAGCCCTATCCTACCAGGTTCGCGCAGCTTTCAGAGTAAATGTCGGCATCCTTAGTATAGCCTAGAAGGATCTTTGTTGCTTGCTCCCTGCCTACCTGGCTTCACAGGTGCCCACAGCCACCCTCCCACCCAGCCAGTCTTGGGGAGCTCACACAGCCAAGCCCAGGTGCCAGTTCTTCCTGGTCTGAGGGTGCATTTTCTCCCCCCCCCACTCTTGTGTTTCTGACTCGTACTTCCCCTTGAACACTCGGCTTAAGCATCTTTACCTTTACCCTGATGGCTCGCTCTGCCCTCACAGTCATGGGTTTGCTGCGCTATGTTTCTCACCGACCAGGACGGGCTCCTCCCAGACAGGCCCCGGATCCTTTTTCCCTCTGGATCGCAGGGATTCCACGGGGCTGACCCTGGAGAACGGGCAGGTGACCATCAAATCAGTATCAGAGAAACTCTGCCCGCTCCCACCTGAGCTACTCTCAAGGTGCTGCTGGACGGTGAGACCTGCATCCATCAAGGTCATAAGTAGCTTCCTGTCACCCATTGACACCACGTGGGCAACACCTGACGTTCTAAGCAGGAGGCGTGGGCGATGGGCGTGGGAGGCCCCTTGGAAGCCGTGGTGACGTAGGCAGAGCGGCGCCCTGCCCCTTCTCGTCTACTCATTCATCCGGAGCCGTCTGCCAGCCGCATGTCGGTTTGCTTACTTTTGTAGTGAGTTGGCTGTTTTCTCGTAAGGAGACGAGCGGGGGCATCAGGATCCCTCTCTCCTCCAAGGCCACCCATGGTTCACACGAGAATTTCATGCCAAATGGCAGAATGAGTCCCAGCGAGGCCCTCCACGGCCAGGAGGAAATGGGATATTCCGCGTTTATGCTTTAAATAGAACTCCTCAGTGTGCATCGAGGTATTTCAGTTGGTTGCTTGGTGCAAATGAAAAGGGGCTCTTCATCAGCTTCTGAGGGGCAGCTTGGGATTGGCTTGGATAAAACATTCTGAGAAAAGGGAACGGACCGACGGGAAGCCCAGCTGGGCATCTTCCCCGCCGGGTCCCTCACACCTCCCTAGGGCTTCCCAGGTAAACTGCACAGTTCCCTGGCAGCCTCGCCCTCGTCTTTAGGTGGCCTTTGCTTAAGCATTAGGTGGATGTTTGCAAGATCATTTCAGTGATTTCCCACAATTTATTTCAAGCATTTACTGTAGGTGGCTTCAGGAATTTTAAGTATGAGGTAAACGCCAGATCACCTCCCTAAACGTACCATATCCCCCGTTAGTTTTATACGGTTTCTAAAAGATGGGATAAGGCCCACTTCTCCAGCGGCTTCTAACTCCGAGGAAGGGCCCTGGCTACACCGGAAATGCCTTCAAGGGGCCCCTCCCGGTGCCGTTGGGAGCGCTGCCCTTCCAAGTGTGACCCCAGACCCTCCCCAGACAGATTCTCCTAAAGACCCTCCCCAAGGCACCTTTTCTAGGATTGAACAGTGGAACACAAAGAAATCTGAGAATTTCAAGCCCAAGGATATAAACTAAGTCTTATAAATACGATTGTCCTTCTCCAGTGCTGTAAGCAAGCGCTGACTCACTTCCCCTGCTCGATAGGATTTCCTCCTGTGTGTACTCCCAGTGCAAAGGGATTCTTGAAATGCCTTTGCTATTACCCCAGTGTCTTCAGTGTGTCTCTCTTTATATCCATAGGCCTTGCTGAAGGCGTTCCTAGCCATCTCCATGGCTTTTGGCCTTGCCCATACTGGCCTCGCCCCTGGGGTGGTTCCTGGGAATGAGTTACGCAGCACCTACCATAGGCTTCACTGGCCATAGGAGGGTTGCTTCGTGCCTTAAGGAAGCTCCATGTCAGAGCTCCCCCTAGCCCTCCCGCATCCTAGGCAGGCAGGCCTGGAGCAGCCCCAAAACACACCGAAGTTCTTATGTCTTCAGGACGTGTCGATTGGATTTCACGTCAGCCTGAACAAAAGCCACACTGTGGAAAGTGAGCAAGCCAAACGTCCAAGAGTTCAGAGGAACTAACCCATCCTAACCTTGTGCTCTAAATATCCTCTATGATTAATGCTAAACCGTAGACCCTACTCAAGTCTCTCAGAGCCAGCTACTCTCCAAACACCCGTTCCTGCCTATTAATGTCATGAGACACAAGATATCAGTTACACATCTACAGATATGGCTATGATCACTCACATTTCACCCCGAGCATCGTAGGGCAGCATCCTGGGTGGATGTTCTTTTTCCTTTTTTCTTTTTTTTTTTTGATGCTTTCATGGGGGTGAGCACTGCTGATGAGAACGATCACATTAGAGAGAGATGTTCTTTGTATTAAAACTTTCAACACTTTTCTGTAATGGACGGAAAGAAACATGACCAAAGCTTTCAGTCTGTCAGATATCTTACGGTCTGATTGATGACGAGTAAAATAAAAGCAAACAAATTGGATCATTTCAGGTACTTTCAAGTGCCCTGACATAAAATAGGGCCTATATGAGAGAGGGCCTCGGGACTAGAGTTGGAAAATAGGGTGCTGCTGGAGCGAGGGCATAAGGAAGGCCCATCAGAGGAGGGGCCCTTTGAGTCCAGGCCTGAACGAGAGGGAGGCCAGCACACAAAGGTCCCAGGGAAGAGTGTCCAAGCTGTCAGGACAGCAGGTCTTGAGATGAGAGTGAGGTGGCCCTAAGGACAGTGAGGCCAGAGACAGCACCAGGGAGAGCGACTTGGGGTGGCGGGTATTCGAGTGGGACATGGACCCAGGTCATGGTGGCCACTTTGAATTTCATTTTAAACAGAATTAAAAGGCATGAGAGAGCTTTACTTTAGCAGGGGGTGACATAGATCTGATTTATGCTCTCAGGAAATTACTGTGTCTGCCCTGCACAAGATAGGCAATAGGGAGCAAGAAGGGAGGCAGGGAGACAGTTCAGATGGAAAATGATGGGACCTTGGACTGTGGCCGTAACCACTGAGATGGTGAGATGCTGTCTGTCTGAAGATTTATTTTAGAAGTAACACCAGTGGGATTTAGCTCAGGATTGGATGTAGAGTTGGAGGGGGAGGAGAAGAAGCAGTGACCCCAGGGTGTTTATTCTGAGCCACTGGGTAGACGGTGATGCCATATGCTGAAAGGGGGAGGCTTGGTTGATGGGGAGGAAGTGATCTGAGGGGAGAAAAGAAGTCAAGAGTTCAGTGTTGACACTGTTGGCTGTGAGGTGCCTGTTAGTCATCTGAGTAAGGAATGTGGAGTAGGCAGATGAATGTTTGAACCTAGAGCTCAAAGGAAAGTCAAAGCTGGTTAAATAATATAATGGTCAATGGCACAGAGACAGGGCTTAAATCTGAGACTGAATGGGGTCACCTGACCTTGACAGAACATAGAGCAGAGTCATGGGGCACATCAACCCTGAGAGAGAAGTGAAGAGTAGGAACCATCGGAGGAGCTTAACACGGAGTCTGTCAGATAGGACACCAAGGCTAATGTGGAGTCCTGGAGTTCCAGGGAAGAAAGTCTTTCCAGAAGGAGTGGGAGTGACCCATACCAAACGCTGCTGAGAGTCTAGCAGGAGGAGGGCAGAGAACCGATTCCTGGCTTTGGTGTCGGTAGTCTTGGTCAAAGCGCAATGGAAGATTGGAAGTGTGAGTGGACCGGCTTCAGGAGTGGTGAGAAGTGAAGGAATGGAAGTGATGAGTGGTAACAATCATTTCAAAGATTCCCTGGGGAAGGGAAGCCCAGAAACGGGTGCAGCCGAGAATGGGGCCAGGGCTCAAGGGACTGTTTCTAACATGGATGTCATCGGTTCTTGTTTGTTTGCTGGTGGAAATGAAGACAAGGCATAAAGAGAAAGGAAGGAAGATAGAGGAAGAGCAAGTAATGGCAGAAGCAGAGTCCTTGAGAAGAGCACAGGGGCTGAGATCCACCATAAATGGACAAGTCAGCCTTCAAAAGAAGCAGATGTCCTTCCATTTCAAGGAAGACAAAGTGATTTCAGTTCAGCAACTTTCAGCTTGTGAGTCCCTGCAAAGAGTGAGTGGACAGGTCGGTGTGCAAGTATTGGACTTTTAATAAGCATGTGTAAATGAAGAAGACAGAGCACAGTTGTTAGGGACATTTTCAAAAGACCGTCTATGCTGCCAGGTCAGGAATTTAAGCCAAGAAAGGAAGTGAGAATATTGGGGGTGGTGGTGGTGAATAGTGAAAAAGTGGAGGTGGGCCAATGGATTGTCAGTCGTGCCAGTGCACAGTTCTATTGGAGGGAGGGAGGGATGCTAGAACATTACCAGGAAAGGTAGGAGGCAGTGGTCAAAGAGTCAGATATCTAAATTTGAGATCTTAGAAGTTGTGCCGTTATCATTAATGACAAGGTCTAGGGTAAGCCATGGGAGTGTGTCACTGAGCTCTAGAGGAAAAGATTTTCGGAGCAAAAGAGATCAAGGAAGTAAGAGACCAGGGTGTTGGCTGGCTCATCAGCAGGGGGGATGAAGTCACACGAATGATGAAGTGGGAGAGGGATTGGTGAGTGAGGTGCCAAAGTTGTCTCCCAGAGACCAGGATGTCATCAGGCTCAAGAAATGAGGTGTCATGGAACACTACATCAAAAACTAAGGATGTACTGTATGGTGACTAACAAAACAATAAAAACTTATTATTATTTAAAAAAAAAGAAATGAGGTGTGAAGTCTGATGCTCTTTACTCCAAAGGAGGGTTTTATTTTATTTTATTTTTTTAAAGATTTTTTTTTAATTTATCTGACAGAGATAGAAACAGTCAGCGGGAGATGGAACACAAGCAGGGGGAGCGGGAGAGAAAGAAGCAGGCTCCCAGCGGAGGAGCCTGATGTAGGGCTCCATCCCAGAATGCCGGGATCACGCCCTGAGCCAAAGGCAGACGCTTAATGACTGAGCCACCCAGGGGCCCCCAAAGGAGGGTTTTTAAGAGGGAGAGAGACACAGCAAAGGGAGCACAGACAGCCATCACACACCCAGGGCTTGTGATGTGTAGGGTGTAGAAGGAAAACAGCTTGCCCCGTGAGCGCTTAGAGGAAAGCAAGGTGCTCAGCACAGCACCGGGTGTCAATGAAGGCAGGAAGTCAGTGGGAACTTCCAGATGGGGAGAGAGGAGAGGGAACTTAACGTTTCCTAAGACCATTTCAGTGGGAAGCTAGGACGTCTTCCAACCTTCTGCACCAGTCTCGCCAAGGGGCGGTTTGCCTGGGAGCCCCAAACCTTCCCAGCATTCCATAGACACTGCCTTGTTTGTGTTAGCTGGGTCCCAACACAATCCCCTCACCACACCAGAGAGGCGGTGTAGCCAGGAGATCCAATGGCTCTGAAAGGTTTATCATCGTAAACTGTGCACGAGGCTGCCTACAGCAAAGGAAAATGCCCAGTGGTGTTTGGGGTCTCTGACAGCCACCTCTCTGACCAGACCCCTCTCCTAATCACCTTAACTCAAATATTATGTTTTCGGAGAACTCTATATGTTTAAGAAGAAACCCAGAATCTATGGGTTTTGAGACCCGGAAAGTTGAATGTTCTAGGAAGGTTCCGAGCCATGTAATGAGGATTCATTTGGTCTTCAGGACCATCCCCTCTCTTTTGTTTTGTAGGTATCTTTATTAGAGTCGCGGCTCATGCCTGACTGAGGAATCTCAAGGTCATGGCGCCCGGACCCTACTGGCTGTGGTAATAAGGCTGTGAAAGCAGGTACATCTCAGTAGTAAGTTGTAGTGCAGATTTCAAAGTATTTGAAGCTGACATAATATTTTCTACTAACAGAAAGCAAGTGGCAGAATTTTGAGGAAGTATTTGCTCTTAGGTGTAGAGAGAGTTTTCATAGAGGAAAATATTTTGTCCAAAGGCATCAGTTTTAAAAGAGGAGGCTTCAAATGGAAGTGACTTTGGTGTTGTGAGTGAGCGTAACCACACAACTGGTTCTGTTTTCTCAGTTAAATTAGCTTATACATTCAGGCCGACGATCAGTCAATTCAGTCAAATATTTGACCAAAAAAGAAAAGAAATTTCTGATTGTTTGGGCACAGGACTTGTTTGAGTCCAAACGAATACATCCTCTTGGCGGGGGCATCTGCTTGCTCAATAGGGATAGAAACTAGAATTCACATTAATTAGATTTGACTTTTTTTTTAAGTAGGCTCCATGTCCAACGTGGACCCAAATAATGAAGCTTGAACTCACAGCCCCAAGATCAAGACCTGAGCTGAAATCAAGGGTCAGACGCTTAACCAACTGAGCCACCCAGGTGCCCCAGATTTGACTTACTTAGACTAATTGAGGGGGTTTGGTGATGTTTAATGTAAGTTCACGAGAACAAACTTCTGCTATTATAGAAAGTGATAAGGTACCAGAGGTGGGAATCAGTATAAAAGTAATGGGCAATTGACATTTGTAATGATTTTAAAAAGAAAAAAAGAAAGGGCTGGTGAAGTTAATGAAGTGGCAATGATCTGAGAACAGTGTTCTTTTGTGCAAGGGTACCGCAGATCTGGAATGTGGTAGAGAATTCCGCTGCACGGTGCACTACCACGGTGATGCACACCTGCCCCATTAGTCCGTCATGTCTGTGGGGTGGCGATAATCTTACAGCTTTTTCGTGGGTTTTGTTACATGTACAATAGACCAGAGTAAATACAGACAGGCCTCGCTTTATTGCATTGGCAAATACTGTTTTTTTTCAAATTGAGGGTTCAAGACGTCAGGGGGGAAGTCGCTGCAGATGGGATGGAAAGAGCAGGAGAACTAGAATCAGGAGTGGAGCCTGAAGATGGGGCTGACGGGCTGCAATCTCATAATGAAACCTGACCAGATGCGCAAAGAAAGTGGTTTCCTGAGATGGAATCGACTCCTGGTGAAGATGCCGTGAAGACTGTTGAACTGACAACAAAGGATTTAGAATACGCCATCAACTTAGTTGATAAGGTAGCAGCAGGATTTGAGGGGACTGACTCCAATTCTAGAAGTTCTCCCATGGGTCCAATGCTGTCAAACAGCATCGCCTGCTACAAAGAAATCCTTTATGAAAAGAAGAGTTCATCGATGCAACGAACTTCAGTGTTGTCTTATTTTAAGAAACTGCCACGGCCACCCCAACCCAACCTTCAGCGCCCACCACCCTGACCAGTCAGCAGCCACCAACATGGAGGAAAGACCCTCCAACAGCAAAAAGATTATGACTCACTAAAAGCTCAGGTGACGGTTAACATTTTTTTTTTAACGACAGAGTATTTTCAAATTAAGGTATGCACATTTTTTAGACATAATGCCACTGTAAACCTAATAGATTACAGTACTGTGTAAGCGTAACTTCCATATGCCCCATCACTCACCGGACTCTCTTTATTGCCATGTGTTATTGCAGTGGTCTGGAACTGAATGCACCTGCTGTCTCTGAGGGGTACCCATACCCCCGTTTGCTGACAGAGCCCCTTCTTCCTTCTCGGTGTATTAGAACTTAATTTTATCAGTATCTTCAGAAGTTTGTGACTCCAGTAAGTAGATAATGCTGGTGGTGGCGGAAAGAGACGTGAAATCTACCATGTGATAAATTCCAGGGAAGGAATTCTTTCCCAAGCCCCATGGACAAGCTCAGAGGCACTCAAGGAGCCTTGGGAATTTAGGGGTGAAGGGAAAGCCTGTGTGAGGTCCTCTAGGAAAACCCAGTTTTTCTGCATTAGAAACAGCATTTCACTGACAATTCCTAAATTGCACAAAAACGTATTCTAAGCCTTGATTAGCTGCTCTGTGTGCATTCTTCATGTTTTCTAAGAGCAACGCCAGGCTTTGATACCGGAACATATCCTTTTTAACTTCGTATTTTATTTGAAGGCACACACGGGAAAAAAATGAAGCACTGGTTTTCTGCTCTGGTTTAGTTTCATAGCATGAGAAGGCAGCATGCCTACCTGAAATAGACCTACACAGGTTCAAATCCTATGGCTTTTTCATCTATTAAATGGGGAAGATAACCCCTAAGTCAGGAGTTCTTGCAACGATCACCTGATACAAAGCGTGCCCAGTCCCTAAAACGCAGTGAGCACTCCGTGAACCTAGGTATTGTTGCCATTGTGATCTGAGACCGTCTGTTTCAACAACCTTCCACTGGCTCCCTGCCTAACTTACTCTTCCACGGAGTAGCCAGAGTGACTTTTCTTAAACATATAAATTAGATCCTGTCATTCCCCTACTGAAAACGACCAGCCGTTTCCCTGTGCTTAGAATAAACTCCAAGCCTTTTACCATGAGCCACGGAGACGCGGGCCCCGGCTTACGTCTCCAGCTGAGGCTCTCAGCCCTCTTCTGCCTACTCACTGCACAACATCCCTTGTCTCCCTGCTCCTTAGAGGTGCCCAGATCATCCGCATGGTGCTGCCTCTGCTTCTGCTCTTCCCTCTTCCAGCGGCACTGCTCTCCCACATCTGCCGGCTCCTTTTTGTCGTTTGGGTCTTAGATGAGACGTGACTTCCTTGAATAACCCATGCCGGTCAGTCCCAAGTCGCTCCCCTCTCACCCTGCAGCACTCCTGCACACCCGACACAGGCTGGGTACGCCACAGCACCAGCAGTGTCTGAAGTCTCCTTGCTCATGGATCCGGTACTTCCCTCCCATCTTCCCTGGTGGAAGGTAAGCTCCTTGAGAGCAGGACCTCCTGTCTGGCAGATGCTCAGTGCTCGAAACCAAGCAGCTAATAAATGAATCGACGAGGGAGTGCATGCACTCAGGAAATGTCATGAAGCTTTTATCATAATCCTTAAAACAAAAATAAATGACATTTTCATTAAGGTACGTGTGTGAGTGTGTGTGTGTGCGCGCGCACGCGCAGGGCATAGAGTTTTTAGTGGATCTGAGTAATTAAAGAAAAAAAAATCCACAGTGACAGGGTTTCACAATGCTGAGAAAATCGGATCGCCTTTCCCTGGGGGCCAGAGTCTCGGGGAGCACCGGTGGACATGATCGGGCTCTGATACGTGTGCTGAGTTCAGACTGAACGAAGACTTGCCGTTCACCCTTCTCTAGAAGCGGCCAGGGTACAATGCCCTGCTCCCCCGGGCAATCACGTGGTAGAGGAGAGGGCCGAGAGGGCCTCGTGGTGTGTGTTCGTCCCCTCAGGGTCCGATTCACTGAGAAGACAAAAGAAAGGGGAGGTGTCACGGATCTGAGGAAGTCGAGCTCCCCCCGTGTTTCCGTCCTTCCAGGTAACCGCACATCCTGGGGGAAGGAGAGGCGACAACACGTCACTGGCCTCTCTCCAAGCTCCTTAGAACAGAAGTGATGGAAAGACGGGTGGCCCTGTGTGGGCCCACCTTCCGAAAGCCATGCCCCCCGTCCAAAGACACAACTGACCCCTGCCTTTCCAAAGGCAAAATTTGATCCATTAGTGTTCTCCAGTGTTGGTTTCATAAAGCATTTGGATGGGCCCTTCTTCACAAATGAATAAAAATGAGTAAAGTCCTCAGAATCAAAGGAAAGCCAGGACCGGCTTCCAGAAGCACGAGGCAACCCAGAGAGTCCATCTGCAGCCAAACCATGCAACAGACCCAGACACAGCTTAGAGGCTGGCAACAAGTCTGCCTGCGGGATCTGCCAAGAAGCCAGATGCTGTTGCTTCCAAAGCTTGGCATCAGGGCCCCTGACTGCCATCCAACAAAGAGGAAAAATAGGAATGATATAATGTGGTGGGATAAAACACATCCCACCTCAACCTTTTTTATTACTCACTGAAAAAAAAATATGGAAGATATTTATGGGAAAGTACCAATGTTTTTGGAAATATTGTACATACATTAGCTACAACACCATTTTTGCCAAATGGGAAATATATTTAAAATATGCAGTCTGCGTCTGTCTAAAAATAAATTGTCATCTTTTCTGATCAATGTATATGTCCAGGATATGGAAATGACTCTGCTAATTGAGGATGCTGTCAGCCAGTGCACTTGTAAGTTACCAAGAAGTAAACTTGTGAAGAAGTCTGTCTGTGTCTGTGCATAAAATAGCAATTAATGTTGTTGTCATGTGAAGGGAGTTTAAGAAAGATCGGGCTTTGACAAAGAACTATCCAATGAAGGTGGTGTGTTGAATTTCATGGTTATATAAAGTATTAGGAGTTATGCTAGGCTGGATGAGATAAGATGTTTATGAAAAAAGTAGAATGTGGCAGAGCATGGGTATTGGCAAGGCTCCGGGGTGGTATTAATAACCCACTATATATGACAAAGTACTGGTATGTAGTGAAAATTCATTGTCATTCCACTTCATCTGGGTTTTAAATTAGCAAATTAATGTCACTCTTGATAACGCTTGTGAAATTTCTATTGTTTTGAGTGACTCAGAATTCTACATCTAAAAATTAGAAAAAGAGGGCAGAGAAGAGATGGTGTGTTCTTTGTTGGGTGAGACGAGGGGTGTCACCCACACCAGTGGGCTTCCTCCCCCTTTCGCCTGGACTGACACCCCCCGGAAATCCCGCCCCCGAAGTCACGGTAGGCTCCGGCCTCTCAGCGGAGTCGTTCCAGGAGCCTTCAGCTGAAATGCCTATTGCCTCAGCACATTAGCACAGGCAAATTTGTCATCTCAGCTCTTGACAGGCATTTGAAAACAGGGGACGATCTGTGGGGGAGCAAGGACAGTGTGAGGGCATCAGGTAAGACAAGCCTGGAGCCCCTTCCCCACCGGGTGGAGGGGCCAGTGGTGCTCCCACGCAGGGGGAACCCTGGGGCAAACTCACCCTCTTCACTGCTTCTCCAGGTTGGAGCATTATTTCATTTTCTGTCTCAAGAGTGAGAATCTAGGACAAATACCTAAAAAAGGAAAAAGTTTTGGGTCTAAAATGCAGCTGTTTCCTTTCTAAGTTTTCCATTTAAATGAGAATAATTGCATCTCAAATATTAAAATATTATTTCTTAACCCAAGAAACCTTGGGTTCCTCATATGAACGAAAAAAAAAAAAGGCAATCAATTCAAATAAAATCTGAGAGATCATTCCAGACAGGAAAGATGAGATTTTCTGTTGTTTCTTTCTTTTTTGTTTCTTTTTTTCCATTTCATACTGCTCCCACACTTCAAAGAAAAGAATGCAATCCAAAGAAATACACCATTTTCATGTAGAACTTCCTGAAGACCTCCTCGGGTCTCTGGACCCTGTTGCAGAGAAAATGGTTGCAGGAAAGGGCACCCCGAAAAAGACTGGGTTCAACCACCTGCCCCACTCGTGGGACTAGCGTGTATATATACACAGACGCAAACACTTGTCCACAAAAGCCCACACATACTTCAAATAAAGACCCAGGGAGAGATGAGTAGACTCTTCTTGGTTTTTAGATTTTGAAAGATCAAACTGTCAAGACTCTCCGCCTTCATAAGGATGCTGATTGCTGGAGCAAGGCAAGTCTGTCCTGGTCTCATACTCACTACACCATTTATGCAAAAAGCATAACAGGTAAGAAAAAAATTGCGAAAATGTTTTTATCTCCATTTTGACCTTCTCATGATCTGCGACGGCCTCTCATTGCCCCCCTGCCCCCAGCAAGTGGAAAAGAAGGTCTAATTATAATGCCGGCAAAACCAAAGACATTGGTCAAAAATTTATGTTCAATACATCTCAAAATTGGAGCAAGAGGTCAGGCTTAGCTCAGGTGAAAAATGTGATGATATTAACATAAATTCATCACTGTTACAGTCGGCAGATCGTACGTACATTCCAGAGTGTCAGGCGAGGACCGTGATTTGTGTCACTGCAGAGAAAGATAAATCTGTGTAGAAGACATAACAACCAGAGTCACGGCCACCATGTAATAGATCATGATACATCCCGATCTTTTCCAAACGTTATTTACAGTTATCAGGGCTTGAGGATGGCAAAGCACAAATGGATATTAATCTTCACTCTCCCAGGCCTCGGCCGACGCAGGGCTCTGCCTCTTAGCATCGGCCGTGATTTCCAGCAATGTGATAAGCTCTGGCTATGCGCAGTCTGTCCAAAAGGGATCAAATATAAATATTTCCAAAAAGAAAGAGTGTTTCCAATCCCATCAATCAAAGCCTTTGAGAACTCTGTCACTGTAGCATTCTGGAAAGGATTGCTATGTGAGAGTTTGTTCCAGAAAGGAGCTACTCAAGTAATGAATGAGGCCATGTTATGGAAAGAAGAGGGGGGTAGAGGTGAGCGTGGGGGGCTGGACAGAGTCGGGGCGCAGGAAGCGGCAGCAAAGAGGCTTTCCTAGAGCAGAACTCTGGCGCCTGCCCTGGAAACCTGTTCTCTAAAGCTTATAATGCAACTGCCATTTTATCTTTCTACACCTTGGCTTCCAGACTGTGCAGATGAAATGGGTGCTTGGCCCCCTGCCATCCGCCCGATGCCCTCAGGTCAAGGCTATGAGCACACCTTCTTAGCCCCTACACTTGCTTTGGGAGGTCCCAACCCCACTCTGCATCACACGTATTAAAACATACCCACATCCCTGGGGCGCCTGAGTGGCGCGGTGGGATGAGTGTCCAATTCTTGGTTTTGGCTCAAGTTGTGATCGCAGGGTTGTGAGATCGAGGCTTGTGTCGGGCTCTGCACTCAGTGGGGAGTCAGCCTGAGATTCTCTCTTCTCTCCCTCTCACCCTCTCCTGCAGCTCCATGCCCTCTCTCTTTCGGATGAACACATAAATCTTAAAAATAAAATGTACCCACATCAGAGGGCCTTTCTTTCTTTCTTTCTTTCTTTCTTTCTTTCTTCCTTCCTTCCTTCCTTCCTTCCTTCCTTCCTTCCTTCCTTCCTTTCTTTTGCTATAAACCGTAAAATTGTATTGCTGCTTTTGAAATTATTTGGCTATGTGTAATTTAAATCGTGATAGGCGATGGTTTCCTGGCAGCTTTTGTGTCTACGTAGGAAATCTTGTAAAGAGAAAATATACATCTATACATTGTATTCAAGTGCAGTATAATTTTTATTAATACTAAATTAAGCAATGAAAAAAGTGGTCATCATGTCATGTTCTGCAAATTAAATATTTGTTAATTTTATAGCTTTCTTTTGGGCTGATACATTTTTTAGTCCTCAAATATTTTCTTGGGGCCCTAGGTTTCTTGTCTAAGTGCCCGATGGGTGGAATGAACTGTCCCGAATCCTTAAGAGCAAAAGCGTGGGTGGGGGGGATTCCATCCATTAAACTCTGCGTTCCTATGACCTAAATTCCCCCAGCTCTGTGGTATCTCTAATTCTTTCCCACGAGAGCGCATAAAACTCATTAGGCGCCGAAGGAATTTGTCCTGTGAGATATCAGGGCAGTACACACAGTAGAGAAATGTCACAAGTATGGACCCAAAGACTCAAAGAAAAAGACAAAGAACTCAACTCAAAGAGCGAGGCAGCCCCTTCTGTGCTCCCTATTGTTGGATCTCCTTTGCAATAGACCTTTAACCCTTGAGGTGACGATTTCTTCTGACAAAGTCTCCGTCCTTTGTCTTTCTGGACCCAAGGCATGCCCTTGAATTTACATCCTGTCTGTTGGCTCAGCGGTGAGTTTATTTAGGATTTAGGCCCCGGGCACAGCATTTCTGACATGTCCAACCTTGGTAGAAACTAAGAGAATGTGCAAACACCCCCTTCTCTGTGCAGTTTGGGGGAGGAGCCCTCATTTCTCTCCCTGATTTACTCTGCTTTGGGAACGGTGCGGATAAATGCTGCCTGAGATGTCTATTCTACCCAATGTCTATATGTTTATTTATTTTATGTATTTACCCCTCAGTAGAAATTGGTGGAACTAGGGGTTCTTTTTCTGTCTTTTTCTCGTGGTTACACGGTGGCCCTGCTCTGCTTTTCTGTACTGTGGAGGCCCCGTCGTGGATCGGGACCATCCTTCTTGCCTTAGGCTGTTCACCTGGGTGCACTCTGACCACGCAGATTCACCTGTCAGGTCTTCCAGAGTCTTACAAAAACCCATTTGGCTTTGTGTCACTCCGTCCTTGGGGCCTCCCCATACTGGGCGCAGCAGATGTCAGATATCTCACCTCTGCCACCTGGGCAAGCAGACCCGCACCCACACCCAAGACGAAACCTCCTTTCTTAGCCACTGGTCACAAGGACCAAATCACAGCGGCATTCTAATTGTAGCCCATGACTTTTAAATACTCGAGCCAACATTTTTATATTTTACTTTCTCTTGGTTTTCTTCCTACTTCCCTGGTCATCCCAGTGAGCATCCTTGTCTATCTGCCACATCTCCGGAGCTCACCCTGACACCCTACCTACAACTGCCACCTTCATCGCTGCCCTCTCAGTGTTCCAGCCCTTAACCCGTTTTGTTCTATGTTCTTTGAAGCACCTGCCCCCTTTGAACCTACAGTGTAATTTACTTGTCTATTTTGATGACTTATTGCTCATTTTTAAATCCCCTCCCCATTAAGTAAGACTTATAAGGCCAAGGATTGTTGCCTGTTTGTTCTCTAATGTAACACAGACATCTAGAACATTGCCTGGCCCATAATAGACACTCAACAAATATTTGTTGAATAAATAAATGAACAATACTTCCTCCATTCCCCAAACGGTGGAGGTGGGGGAGCTCTGATAAAAATTTCTCCTAACTGGCATTGTAACCTCTTGATGATAAGTGCTAACGTCTATAAATATATCCGAGGTATCTCATCTGGAAGTCTTATAGGACAGACCGGTCCTTTACTTTCTGGTCAGACTGAAAATGCAGCCATCTCATTAGCTGTGTAACCATCACAGATGGGAGAGAAGCCACCATCCAGGCAGGATTTCGTGATGTGTGGTGCAGAAACGGGGTTCCCTGTGTCTCAGAAGCCTAACGTATTGTACCCAAAAGGTTTCGCACTTCACTGGAACACTGTCTATTTGTTTAACTGAGAGCTCACTGATCACTGTAATGGCCAGAGCAAATGTAACCACACATTCGTTTTTCTCGGAGTGCTCTTCTATGGCGTGCCTCAAACAACTTACACACGTGCCCATAAGACAGAAGTCACACGAAAGAGGTGAAATTCCATCTGTTTTGCTTTGCTTCACAGGGCAGAACTAAAACCAACAGGTAGGTTATCGTAGGAATGTGTCTGAGTAGAAGGAAGGAGGTTCTAACAATTAGACCCATTCGGAGATGAAAGGGTTGTGAAAATGGAGGGCTCCAGTCCCTGGAGAATGGCATCACGGACACTGTGGGGAGCATCCCTGCGGTGAGTGAAGGGTTGGGCCGAGCAACCTTCCTGGGCTGAGATTCTGGGAGACCGTGGGTTATAACAGTCAGTTCCATAACCCACTCTTCTTAAGGGATAAGGAATGTTACCTTAGCTGGTCGGTACGTAAACTGAGGTGAAAAAAACTGAACAGATGACCCACATTTTCAGAGTGAAAATTCATGAAAAGAACACCCATATTTCTGAATTCCATTTTTCCTTCACATCGGATATAATTAGCTTTCAAAGTGAAAAGTATCAATCAAATGTGAAGGGCAAGGCAGAAATGTTTCCATATTCTTTCTTCTTGGATAAAAAGGAATCAGCTCCCAGCAATCAAAATTCACTTCACAGAACCCAAAAGTAAGTTCAGACCACCTAATGGGGAAGATCAGCAATTTTTTTTAAGATTTTATTTTTTTTTAAAATTTATTTGAAACAGAGAGAGAAGGAGAGAGAGTGCGAGTGGGGGGGAGGAGGGGCAGAGGGAGAAAAGCAGATTCCCCACCAAGAAGGAAGCCCGATGTGGGGCTCCCTCCCGGGACCCTGAGATCATGACCTGAGCTGAAGGCAGATGCTTAACTGACTGAGCCACCCAGGCGCCCTAAGATCAGCAATGTTTAATTGCCTTTCAGAGTCATCAACAGCATCCCAGTTGGAGAAGACTGGGAACTAATGGAGTGTCAGAGAGGTATTCACAGGAGCAGCATAGACTCATAGACGTAAAGCCCAAGAGATCACTGACTTTGGACATAAAAAGAGTTGGTTGAGCAACTTGAAGATATAGCCAATACCACTAGCATGGGGGCTCTTGTGTGGCTCAGTCATTAAGCTTCTGCCTTCAGCTCAGGGAGTGGTCCCAGTGTCCTGGGATCGAGCCCCACATGGGCTCCCTGCTCCTCTGGGAGCCTACTTCTTTCTCTCCCACTCCCCCTGCTTGTGTTCCCTCTCTCGCTGGCTGTCTCTCTCTGTCAAATAAGTAAATAAGATCTTTTTAAAAAAAAAAATACCACTAGCATGATCTTTCCCAGGTGCTTGTAATAGTAGTTATCATCAGAACTTCTCTAAGCTCTTGAAAGGGTCACACAAAATTATTTGTTTTAAACCAAAACTTGTTTCCCATTAAATGGTGCATCTAAGAAATCTTATGATCAACTTTAAAATTCCCAGTGCCACTCTCCTCCCTGCCACTGGATGTGATGACCAAGGCTGGAAGGTTCAAGAGGAACTGTGTGTCTTCCAAGCTTCAAGAACTCTTATTAACTTCCGAGATGGGAAAACAGGCAGCTGGGAGAGGCTGCACTTACATAGACTTTACTCTCAGGACTGGAAGAGGACAATAAAATGTTATCTCTATGGCTCTTTACATTCGAGATATTTTCAAGTGAGCCAAATGCCACAGGATCGTGAGCCCCTTTGGAGTCTTTTCTTTAGAAAATCCTGAATCTTAAAAGTTTTGAAAGTCATTCCTCTTATGAAGTGGAGGTAATATTGATCTACCAGAATGATTTAAATTCCAAAGACAAAAAGATGCCATTAAAGAAAGTTATTGCTTTGGAGATTTATCCTCTAAAGGATCCTAAGATTCCAAGTTTGAAATATAAACCCTTCACTACAAAGTCTTGAGGAGAGAAGTTCTCTTATTTAATATAAAACTGTGTGAAGTAAAGAACTTGTTGAGTTCACACTACTTCCCCCCCCATCTTTGCCCCCGAATGTTCTTCCTTCCCCACAACAGCTGGGTTGTAATATGGCAAGATTACCTTCCAGCATTTGAATGAATTTTTTTGAACCCATTTGTCCTTGAGAGTATGAGAAGGATGGTTCTGGGGGATAATTATCTACCTGTTTTGGTTCTCCAATCAACTATAATCTGAACCCATTCTAAAATTAAGAAGACGCTGGCTGGAGGTAAATTGGGAAATTGACATGCATTACCTCTGCCTTATAATTGGACATCACTCCTCATTAGTGATTCTTTTTGAGCTAGAAAGTACTAATTATCAGGGTTGTCTCTCCTCACTCCTTTTTCCCTCAAATGATCTCTTTTTGTTCAAGTTCACAGAGCTGGCATCCTATTTCTTTTTGCTGTTTTAAGGATGCAGCACAGAGCCTTGACTGCTTTCAGTGCCCTGAATTTTGGAAGGTGAAGATGTGTCCTCCAAACTACCAGCCGCTGGCTCTAAATTGTGACCATCTCCTTACCATGGAGTTTGAAGAAGGAAAATATCCATAGCAAGGGTCTGCAAACTATGGCTCGTGGACCTAATCCAGGCTACCATCTGATATTTTTAAATTTTATTTTAGAAAGAGAGAGAGAGAGAGAGAGAGCAGGGGGAGGTGCAGAGGGAGAGGGAGAGAGAAACTCAAGCAGACTGCATGCTGAGCACGGAGCCCAATGCAGGTCTTGATCTCACAACCCTGAGATCAGACCTGAGTAGACACCAAAAGTCAGCACTCAACCAACTGCGCCACCCAGGCGGCCCTGCCACCTGAGCTTTGAAAATAAAGTTTTATTGGAACATGTCACGCACATCTATCTATGTGTTTCCAGTGTCTGCTTCAGGCCAGAGCAGCAGTTGAGTAGTCGCCGCAGAGGCTGTATGGATCACAAAGTCTAAATATTTACTACTTGGCCTTTTATTGAAAGAGTTTGCTGATCTGTGGTCTAGAGTGTGGAACCACGGAAATAGCACTTGATAGGAAGTTGAGAAATCAGCAACAGAGACTCAGCTGTATTTCTAATTACCATTCTAATGGGAAAAGTCACTTTACCTTCGGTTTCTTCTTCTGTAATATAAGACTGATAGCTTATATAATCTCAGAGTTTCTCTCAAGGGCTAAAACTGTGTGATCTGCCCTGCCATCTCCTTCCCTCCAGGCCGGCTCTAAGCAAATGTTAGGAATAGCCCTCTCCCCCATTTGGTAACCCAAGGCCTTCCCACCTCTCCCGGCTGCCAGCCCTGAAGCCCCTGCTACTGGGGTGTGCACTCCCAGGCAGGCCCCTCCTCTGCCCCGTCATCATTCACACGTCCTTTATCAGGTACTTGCTCTGTGACTCATCAGGTAAATCTAATAAACTAATTCCAGCCTAGCCCCTCACATAGCTTCAAGCTGTTTCCCCCTCTAGGAACGTAGGGCAGAGCACTGGTTTTTCACCACCTCTCCTTAAATCAATGGACAAAACCCAGAAGCCCAAGAAAACAAAGCTCAAAATCATTCTTTCATCAAGAATCACAGTTCAGGGGCACCTGGGTGGCTCAGTCAGTGAAGTGTCTGCCTTTGGCTCAGGTCATGATCCAGGGATCCTGGGATAAAGCTCTGCGTTGGGCTCCCTGCTCAGCGGGGGAGTCTGGTTCTCCCTCTCCTTCTGCCCCTCCCCCAGCTCATGCTCGCTGTCTCTCTCTTTCTCATGAATAAATAAAATCTTAAAAAAGAATCCTAGTTCAGCCGACTGATCCTTCCATGAAAATTCTTTGGTCAATCTTTTTGCCCATGTCCAGTTACATGGTCATCTGTGAAACAGCTGACCAGAACCTTCTATTTTGGAAGAATCTCTGCTGCATGAATTCAGGCCCCTGCTAGGTCCCTAACTAACCATGAGAACGGGCATGGGTTATGTAACCTCTCCGGGCTTCAAGTCGCTGTGTGTGCAAGTGGAAGTAACGGTGTCCATCTTGCAGCCTCATTCCAAGACTACGGACAATGGATGTAAAATTCCCGGGATGCAGTAGACACTTACAAAAGTATTCTCCATCATAAGATTGCTTTTTAGAAAATGCTTGCTCCCAACTAGTTGTCCCCACCCACCCCCCACCACCGAATTTCCTCCCCGCTGGCAGAAGACCTGGGTGTGCCGGCCTTCCCTGTCATGTTCCCTCTGAGGTCCTTGGTGGGCCAGGGAAGCTGGAAGAGCCTCAGGTGGAAGCTACTAGGAAAGCAGGGAACTGGAATCCAACCCATTCCCATGCAACTGCTCCCACCTCTCTGAAGACACGGAGCCACGTACGCATGAAGTATGAGGTATGGGACATCATGGAACAGCAGCCAGGAACCCTTTTCCCAAGGACTATTAAATAATTAGAATCAGCCCTCCCTTCTGACTCTAATAGTTACAGTGACTCGCAGATCCTTGCTTCATTATTCTCTTGCTGAAAACTGACTTTTGCTTTTGACCTCCCAGAGTCAGTCTAGAAACTCCTCGAGGGAAAAGCAGTGTCTTCCTCCTGTTTATGCTGCGTATACAGTGCCTGGCGCCGGGCTCGGCATGTAGTCAGGGGCCAGTAAATGATGGCCTGATTAATCATGACTGATTAATGGATGAATTAATAAATGGATGAGTTAATCGACTGGATATTGAGGAGGGGGATCCTTGAACATTTAGCCTCATCCTTTGTGTGGGACCAGGATGGAAACAGAAAGACAGATAAGAGGACCCTGAATGGAGAGGATTCTGAAAAAGAAACACAGCATCCAGAAAAGCCGGAACTAGTAGCAGCCCAAAGTGGCCCAACTGTGAACAGTCCGATTGTCCAACTCTGCAGCTCTCGGCGCCAACCCCCAGTCTCTGAGCCGCCAGGCCTCCCGGGCCCGGTGTCAGAACCCACACTGTCGCGGGAGCAGTCATGCGTGTTACCCCAGCAGCCGGGCCTCACGGAGCTGTGCCAATTTACCTTCCGCTACCAGGGCCAAATCACTTCATCCAGTAACTCTCCAGACCCCTGTCCCTCTCTGACATTTGGGGGATGGCAGTTCCCAGCCCACAGTGAGCAGTTTCAAAGAAAAATGCAAAAGCCATTCCTTTTCTTTTGGCTAAGGGAGCCCCAACTGTGTCAGGGCTACTAGCTGACGTGATGCATCTGAGTTATTAACAGTTTCTGTTTGCATTTCTGTGTTCTGTGGGGCTGTCTCCCAGCCCCAGCACCTGCCCTCACAGTCTGAGCACATCCCGTAATGCCAAGCCACTGCACACATTTCTGGGGTGCTACTAGAGCTGCTCCTCGCCCTAGAGGACCCCTGACTATCGTGGGGCTGAGCAGGGACCATGCTTCCTCCATTCAGTCTCATTATTTGGGTTCAGCTTTACATATTCTTCTCCTCCCTCTTCTGGGGGAGTTCAGGACTTGAGGTCACAGAGGCTTCTGATATGTGGACCAGGGTCTATATCGGCCCACCCTGTCTCGGTGAGGGAGGAGTCCCCCTGCTTTTTGGGGCCAACCTGACACCGCCCTTCAAGAAGCGAGCAGACTCTCCAGGAGGCATGTGGTAAGCGTGGTCACACACATCTTCACCTCTTTGTGCAGACGTGTGGTTAGTGGTTAAGACCTAAAGTCGGACCATCTGGATTCAAATCCGGCCTCTGCAACTTACCAGCTGGGTGACCTTAACCGGGTTATTTTCTCCGTATCTCAATTTTCTCATCTGAAAAATGGAGTTGGGGATGTGCCCACTTCATAGGATTGCAGTGACAATCAGGCGAGCTAGCTCCGGCAAACGAGGGGTCACAACGACCCCCGGCCGTTACGGTGTGAGGGACCTGGCCCTGATCCTTGCTGTCGGCTGCGTATGTGAAATTCTGGATATTCTGATCTCGCCTTGGCCTCTTCCTAGCTGTGTGATCACGGAGAAGACAAGCCCGCGTTGCATCCCATTCTCTTCGTATTCCTAAACGCAATAGCGATACCTCGATCCACAAAGTGGTTTTGAGACTCCAGTGAGGTAATGTAAATGGCAATGCTCTATGAAAATACTCCAGAAGCTGCACGATGCTACGTGGTGTTTGGTGATGGGGTGACACTGTCAGGAACAGGTGACCGGTCTGATCTTTCTCTAAAAGTCCATCCTGGGAAAGAGATTCTGGAACTTGACTCTGACCCTGGTGCCGTCTGATGCCATGCTACCCTGAAGGTGGATGAGTTCTTTTTTAAAAAAATTAAGGTATAACTGACGTATAACACTATCTTAGCTGCAGGCATACAACAAGAATCGATGTTTGTGTGTATTGTGGAATCATCACCACAGTATGTCTAGCTAACGTCCGTCACCACACAGTTACAAGTTCTAAGTTCTTCTTTTTGTTGCTTTAATTTCTCAAAAAAGTTTAAAGATTTATTTATTAGATGTGGGGAGGGGCAGAGGGAGAGGGAGAGAAATCCTCAAGCAGATTCCCCACTGACCGAGGAGCCCGACACGGGGCTCGATCTCATGACCCTGAGATCATCACCTGAGCAGAAATAAAGAGTTGGCAGCTTAACCGACTGAGCCACCCAGGCACCTCTCTTAATTTCTCAAATTTGATTCTATAAAAGCATGAACAACAGTGTGTCCTCACCACTTCATAAGACAAGCAGAGAGGAAAGAGCCCGGCCAGGAGGCATGAGGCCTGACTGAGGTCCAGGTGTCCCGTTGAACAGCCACGTCCCCAGCGCAAGTTGACGAATTTTCCTTGACCAAAGTCTCCTCATTGCTAAAGGGAGGACAATAAGCATGTCTTTGATTATTCGTCTTTTCAACACCTGTTTTTAGCAGCCTCTCCCACCATCTGCCCCGCGTGGGGGCCGGAGCGCGAGGGGGCAGACCCTCCAGCTGATACGCTGCAGGGCCTGTCAGTGTGACTTACCCGATCTACGTGGAAGACCCGGTTGCCTTTCTTTGTAACGCCCCTGCAAAGTAGATTGCTCACACGGCACATTTACAGACATGGTAAACCTGCAATTACAGACAGATCCGATGCCAGGACCCGGTGATGCCATTTCTATGGTGTTTTTGTTGTTCTTGTTTTACATTTTATCAATGCCTGCTCAGTGGTTAAATCCCAAACTGATCACCTGTGCCTGAGGGACTGAGCGTGTCCCTAGAGGCTCTAAAGTCCTGGGAAGTCACCACATTGCAAGAAATCTCTGGTTTGCGTGCTTGTTCCAGGGCCCTAATCCTCCCCTCCCCAGGAGAAGGATCGGCCTGTCCCCATCTGTCTCACTGAAGCAGTGTGCCTGCATCTTAAGGGAGAGCCCCGTGCTGGGTGATCCGGCCACTGGGGTCTTTTCTGAGCGGTGAACCACAGGGAGCCAGATCCCTCTGGAAATCGTATCATTCCGGCTCCCTGCCTTCCCACATCCCAAAAGCTGAACCAGGGGACAGGGGCTGTGGTCAGTGTCTTGCCTCCTGTCCTACCGAGCCACTAACCATGCCCTAAAGGTCAGTTGGGAAAACACCCAAACTCGGCACACTGCAGAAGTAAGGAGACCTTTGTGCCCAGAAATTCTGCGTCTGGAGGCCAAGCCTCACGAGTGGTTTAGTGGGCCAGCAGCAAGCCCCTCTCCGGGCCCTTCTGTTGGTGGCTGGGGGGTGGGGGGCAGTCATTTGCCAAATGCACCGTGTGCTAGATATTTCCCTAGGTGACAAGTCATGAGGAGAGGAAATTGCATCTGCATGAGGGTGATTGCTGGAAGAAATGAGCGCCAGGGGAAAGGGCAACGAGAGCAAAAGAGACACGGAGGAGGGCCGCCTTCCTACAAGTAAGTGAAAAATGATAAAAATCTGTGTTGACTTTGATGAGAGGAAACTCCCTCCCTTGCACCTGCTGCGGACACTGCCCGTCAGGGTTTGGTTCACGTTCTCGGAGAGCCGAGTGGTGGCAGCCAGTGAGGCTCATGAAAGATTCACATTTTCTTTCTTTTTTTTTTTTAATGATTTTATTCATTCGAGAGAGAGCGCACGCTCGAGAGAGCACAAGTGGGGTGAAGGACAGAGGGAGAAGCAGACTCCACACTGAGCAGGGATCCCAACGCGGGACTTGATCCCGGGACCTCGGGATCATGACTGGAGCGAAAGGCAGACACCCAACCGACTGAGCCACCCAGGCACCAGGATTCACATTTTCTGACCTGATGATTGAACCTCTAAGAATATAACCCAGAGAAGTGATGGAAAAGGAAAAAAGAAAAAGACTAACCCCATCACAAGAAAAGATTTTTTAAAAATACATAAATAAAAATACATATGTATATAAATACATAGAGATAAATGTTATCTTGGGAGGAAATTATAGACATAGATACATAGATACAATGATCCAACCCGAACATCCAGAAATAGTGGAGTGACCAAGGCCCTAATGTATCACTAACAGTGACCTAGTCACTGGCCACTCAGATAGGAATGGAGTCCGTGCTAACCCAGGGGAATATGCGTACAAATCACATTATGTGGACAAAACAGAACACAGCCTAGCAGGGGCACCCTGATGTGAAAATGCGTCCACGTACAATGTCAAGGCTCAGGGATAAATATGGAACCGCGGCGATGGTCGAAACTTTAGTTTTGCTTTTCTCTTTCCTGTCGAATATTTCAGGACACAGTAAAATTCTCTTTAATAGGAGAAGTGAAGATGTGGTACAGTTGATGAGAACTTGTAGGGCCCAGAAAAGCGATGAAGAGAAACAAAACGGAAACGCAGGTCTCAATGGAGTAAGAATGAGGATCCCCATGCTTGCACCGCCTCCCGCGCCCTGTCCTGCCTTCCTGCCTTTCCATTGTCAGGCCACCAGCCGGACCTCCTCTTCTTCAAGGTTTGCCTTTCGGATTCATGGCTGTTTTTCTCCAATGTGGGAGAGACTGAACGCTGATGGGACATTTCTCGTTCCTGCCTGGGTCTCTCAGGTACCCCCTCCAAAGGCCCGTCCCCTATGACGGGGGCTGTAGACTTTCCCAAGAGGTTGGATCCCGCATGTCGCGGCTCAAGCTCTATCAGAGCAAGTGTGCATAGAAAGAGAACGCACACTGCACAGCCCCGAGCCCAAATTTACCACTGGCAGCAGGTCTCCGAGCCCCGCATCCAACAATGGACTCCCCTGGTCCAGCCACAAAACATTTATAACCTCTCCAAGCAGTCCTCTGGCAGAGAAAAGCAAACTGTGAGCTCAGGAAGCTAATGACCTTGAAACGATCCATTTATCTTGGCCTTTCCCCTCCGTGTGAGATGCCACGAAAAGTGCCAGTCTCTCTCTTTCTCTCTGAAGAAGAATGATAGAGCCAGACAGCCGTGCACGCTTCACCTTTGCTTTTCCTCCCGGGCCAGGCCCAGGGTTGGAAGACCGATGGGAACCAGAAGGGAAAGGAAATCATTCTTGATCATCCAGACCACCTTCCCGAATCCTCCGCGTCGGGCAGAGAGCTCACCTGAGTTCTGCTTCAAAGCCTGATCTTTGTCGGCTCCTCCATAAATCTTCATAAATAGACAGTGCCGATTCCCAGCAAACCTCCCCCCCGGACGCAGAGGCTGGTGACACCTGGCCCGATGCGCGCCGTGTTGGCAGCCCGCGGTGGACCGCACGGCCCCCAGCTACCTCCACCCTCCCCGGCGGGAGGAGGACGAGGGCAGCCACCCTGAGGAATTTGAGTGTTTGAAATCAGTGTTCTTCTCAGTTGCCCACTATCTGCTTCGGTGGCTGCCCTCACCCTGGCACGGGGACGTTGGCTCCCCACTGGGCCCAGCTGTAGCCAAGAGCTGGCACGGCGAGACTCCCCTTTGTTTATGGTGTGGTCACTTGGGTGTGAGATGCTTCCTCTCCTCTTCCCTGAGACGCCCAATTGGATTTGAGTTCGACAACAAATCCGTGGACTGTGGCTGCAGCGGGGCCGTGGACGCAGCTCACTTGTCTCCAGCCCCGGAACACAGGCAAGCCAACACGCCAACAAGACCAAAATCAACAGAGACAAATACAATTCCTGTGCATTTGAAAAACGCAAAGCAGGTTTTGGACTCAGAAAGCCCCTTTCCCTGATACTCGCTTCTTTCATTTGATGTGATCTCCATTTCCTCGATGGCTCTTCTCGTTCTTCTTCTCCCCCCCAAGCTGAATCTCCCTCCTTTAGCTGGACCCCGAGGGGGCCATGCATGCTCTTCCCACAGCATAGTGAGCCAAGGCCCCCTCATCAGCTGTCTCCTGGACGCTCGTATCCAGAGCCTTCCAGAGGGCCCTGGGAAGGAAGGGCATTTTGCAAAAACATCCGGAAGAGCAAAGGAGAGAACAAGGGGCCAAGGCCATGGTCTCCCATTCAAATTGCCAGTTTGAGGCTCGCTCTCTCTCTGTCTCTCAAACTTTTTGTTTTTTGTTTTTACCCAAGTCTGACTTTCAGAGTGAAAGCGTATTATTTTCAGGTAAATCCAGAGTTGCTTTTAAAAATTCCCAGGCTCGATACTTGAAAAGGTAGCTTAGTTGGTGTGCTACTGCATTAATGTGTGAAATGGTTAAATTAATCCTTCCATATGATGTCTGAATAGGTTATTATAGGGTGCTTAGAGATTTGGCAGCCTAAGCCCCATATTTCTTTCAAGATGTTAAGAAAATCCATGCAAATGCTGGAAACGCTGCGTGCGAGGTACCTGCTGTCCAGCTTTACAATTTGGATGTCAGCGCGACATTCAGGAAAAGTCAACCACGAGAGAAAGGTCACAAAATGCCCGCTGGACTGCGTCTTCTGAAGAACCCAAAGGGACTTGAGACCCAACCACCTCCCAGTTGCACAACTCTGCTGTCTTGGTTAAGACTCTTTCGTCTTCTAACAAAAACCAACTAGACCTAGATTGAACCAAGAGGGGGATGTATTAAAAGGTTACGGGGTGTCTCACAGAATCCAGAGGCAGTGGGATGTCTCAAGGAGCACAGAAATAGGAACTGGGAGCAAATCAGGAAACCGGGCTCTACTATTTATTACTCTCTCTGTTTTTCTCTGTGCTCACTGCTCACGCAGCTCTTCCGCTCTTCTCTGAAGGCCGGCTCCCTCTGCTGCCGCTTTTGCGGCGGGGAATGCAGTCTCCCCAGCTCCTGAGTTTTGAGATGTCCCTTCATGCCATTCCACATGGAGGAAATGGCCACCTCTGCATCTGAAGTTTGCTCTGGCAATCCTACGGTGAGCACCTCTGCGCTCACTCTTGTCCCGTTCGCACCGCTTGTCTGTTCACTTTGTTCTTTTCTCAAAGCATCCTGTTCTTGTCACGTGAGTTCTGCTCTTTTCGTATCTCACTTAGGATATTAATTAGATGTTTGTATTGTGCATGTATTTGATTTTCAGTCTTCTCTTGTATTCCCCTAATTATCTTCTTTTTCAGGGTCAGCTTATTCTGTTTTGTCTTGTTTTTATGCTACCCATTTTATTCCGAGGTCTGGTTAACTTTGCTCGTCTACTCAGAATTGCGGGTAAGGAGAGCAACTTGATTTTTTCCTAGGTTGCTAGGTGGGTTTTCTCTGCATTGAATGTGCATGTCTGTTTCTCTACTCTTTTCATAACAGAATGATTGAGACATTTGGAGATGCAAGCAAGCCTCTACAATTGGCAGGCTTTAGTTTAGAAGAAGCAAAGGAAGAGTTGGCAAGGTGGGGTGCTGGGTTTTGGGGCTAGGGTGGCCTCCAAATGCAATGGACAGGTCTTTACCCAGGAGCACGGCATCCTCCCCAGCAGCCCTAATTCTCCTTAGGCTGGGTCCCCTTTCATTTTGCCTATGGGTAAAGCACTGGGCTGCCTTCCTAGGTGTGGTGGAGAAGAGAGGGGAGGGAAGCATGGAGAAATGATTGGCATGGTCATTTAGTAAATAGAATTTTGTACCTGTTAACTGACTTTGGAGCATTCCTGGGCTCCTGCAGTAGCTGCCTGGGCTGTCTGGGCTGATGCTTTCTCACTCCCTCAAGCTCTTTGCTTCCAAACCCCCTCCATGCCCCAGACATTTGCTGAAATATCTTGTCTGCTGGTGATTCTCCTGCAGACTTATTTCTGTACATTTCATTGGAGTCTCAGAAGGGAGTAGAAACAAATAGGTTGCTCGTTCTGCCATCTCGAACAGGAATTACAGAATCTGAATTTCCTGTTCCAAGAGAGAAAATGCGATTGGTCCACCTAGTTGGTGGGTCTAACCCTGTCCCAATAAACGGGATGGGAAGATCTCATGGTTTCTAAGCGCGACCATGTGGTGGGGTGGAACGACTCCCCTGAGGCAGTCACTACACCCTGAATTTTAAGAATTTAGATTTTTGTTGTTACGCTTTGTGGGCTCTTTATTCCCTGCCTTATTCCAATAAGGAATGTGTAACCCCCGCATCACGGCCTGAAGCAGGCCTAGGTCTACTGGCGAGCTGGTAAATGTTCAGCAACTGGATCTCTTGTGGAAAAACTCCTGATTTGCAGCATTTTCTGATTTCTGTGGTGGACCTACTCCCGCTATGGCTGATTTCAAGCCTTCTGATGTTATTGAACATGGAGTTGGGAAGAAATGAACAAAACTGACTCTCACAAGTGTGTGTGCAAGCCACCTCCAGCACACCTCTGACTGGGTTAAGACCTATTGTAGAGTCCTAGCCAAAGTATGGTCAGCCAGCAAAGTTGGTTAAATTCATTTAGATATTTTGGTTGCAAGGAACAGAACCCAAACACAGTTAGATGAAGCAAAAAGAGAAGCTTATCAGAAAGAACCCAGAGTAAATCATGGAATCTAAGCAAGAGCTGAATGTCCAGAACTAGGGAAAGCCTGCTGTTGCTCTGGTGACCTCAGAAGCAGCCTTTGCTGGACTTTCTTTCAGAATTCTGCCATTTTCAGACTCAATTTCTATTCCCTGTTTCTGACTCTCTTTGAAATTCCATAGAAAGAACCTGATTGCCCTCAATTTAGGTGTCCTCACCTGATGAAACGTAGCTCTAATCTGACTGCAGTGACATTTAGCAAAAACGTGACTTTTAGAGAGCAGGACTTGTTTACATAATGTGTAGGATTCAGTGTAGAATGAAAATGTAGACCCTTTTGTTTGAAATTATTAAGAATTTCAGGATGGTATAATGGAGCATTAAACCAAGTGTAGAGCCCTTTTAAACATGGGGCCCTATATGACTGCCCAAGTCATATCCCCTTGAAGCTGGCTCTGGCTGAGGGGCTTGCTCCTGTGGTCCGATTATGTCTATCTTGGGTTCTGAATGGCTCACTTGGAGATGTTGTAAGACAAGTCCATGCATGGAGAGGCCAGGTGGCAAGAGATTGAGTCTTGTCAGTCACCACATGAGAGAGTTTAGAAGCAGATAACCCCGCTTCCCCCACCCCTGCCCGCCCGTCCCAGCAAGCCTTCAGATGACACTGCAGACCTGAATGATACTTTCAGCTTCCTGAGAGACCTTCCAGCAAAGGCACCTAGCTAACCCATGCCTGGATTTCTAACATACGGTAAGTATGAAATAATACATGTTTGTTGTTTTAGGCCACCAAGTTTTTGAGGCTACTTTGTTACCCTGCAAAAGATGATGACTATAGTGTTATTTATTACTTTTGACCAATTGAAATGTATTATAATTTACACATGGATGGTTGAGTGAGTTTATGTATTATGCCATCTTGCTATAACTAACTTCATCCTTGCAAAAAATGGACGAGTGATTTAAAAACATTTCTGCAAAGGAACGAGAATTGGAGTTAATGCTGATCATGCAAAGAAATTAACCCCAAGGAAATGGCTCTTTATCAGACACCGTTTATGGAGAAAAATAACAAGACCAATCACATCCATCAAGATAATGACCAAAAAAGTCAACATTTTTGAAATGTGGATTTATATTCACTTGAAATGTTAGTTAATCATGGTAGTACATGTATAAAAATTATAAATAAGTAAATGTTTATATATTTGTGCATGCTCAGAAAAACTGATGGGTTGTATGATCAAAACAGATGGGTGATGGCTGTGTCTGTGCTTGGAGTGGGGTTAGAGGACAGCAGCAGTCCCCCGTCGAGGCCACCTGATGACAACACCATCATTGCAAGGGAGGACAGTGGTCAGGTGGGCCAGGTGCAGCCTGGGGCAGCAGTTTAGAGTGAAAGACCACTTAAAATAATCAGGAGACTGAAAAGCATTTCATGGTGATAGGGACTAGACACAGTCACACTAGATCATGGTGACACGTGACGTCTTGGATATTAAGGAGAATAATTCCAGAAGACTGGAAATCCATGGAAACACTCAAATTATACGCGCAATTTAAAAAATAATTTTGGTCATGATATTTAATATTCATTTAAAGAAATATTTTAAACACATACGTACAGTTTAACAAATTGAACCTATTGTAACCGCCACATGGGTCAAGAATTAGAATGTTGCCGCAGTGTGGAAGCTCCCCAGGTAGCTTCTCCAATTATATCCCTCTCCCTGTACCCCAGAAGCCACTCCGGTTCTGACCTCTGTGATCATTCTTTTTTGGCTTTCCTTGATAGTTTTACCACTTTGGCATGTCTCCATAAACCATATGGTTTGATTTTACCTGTCCTTATGAATGGATATGTTACATGAGTGGAAATCATTCTGCATTGTATCCTTTTGCCTTTTATCTTTTGTTGAACACTGTTTGAGAGTCATTTGTGCTACAAATAGCTACATCTATCTATTGATATATGGTCCTCATTTTATGAGTATCCTCATTATTAATTCATTCTTTGTAGGAGACCATTTGGCTTATTTCCAGTTTTTAGTTATCATAAGCAATTCTGCCTTAAACATTCTGGTACACATATACTTGTGTACACATATCGAGTTTCTTTAGGACACATGTACTTTGGAAGTACAGAGTTAAAAGCTGTGTATATCTTCAAATGTAGTGGATAATGCCAAAGTGTTTTCCAAGGCAGTTATACCAATTATCCCTCCCTTCCGTGCCATGGCGTTTGAGACTTCTCATTTTATTACACAATTTGCCAATACTTGGTATTGTCAAACTTTCAAATTCTTGCCAATATGGTTGGTGTGAAGCATTATCTCTTTGTGGTTTTAATTTGCATTTCCCTCATTACCAATGAAATGCTTTTACACTTATATATTGGCCACTTGGATTTCTTCTTTGGCAATTTGTTGGATTTTTGTCCATTTTTCTATTGGGTTGGGTTTTTTAAAATATACTTTCCATTTATTGTCACTCACATATTACAAATTCTGTAACATAAATATTTACATCCTTTTCCTGCTTACAGTGTGACCTTTTATTATTTTATGACTCCTTTGATGAATACAAGTTCTTACTTTTAATGTAGTCAAATTCATGTATCTTTCATTTTTTGAATCTTGTTTAAGAAGACATTGCATCTATTTCTTACATGAAAGTATTCTATATTATTATCTAAAAGTTTATAGTTTTACCTTTTGCATTTAGATCTCTAGTCTACCTGGAATTCATCATTGAAAAGGTATTTCTCTCCTCACTGATCTACCATGCACCTTTCATATATCCAGTGTCCACACATATGCATATCCTTTTTCTGTTCTCTTTATTCTGCTCCAATAGGCCATCTGTCCATCTCTGTGCCAATATCACAATGCCTCTACTATAATTTAAAATAAATCTGGTGTCTGGTAGAGCAAGTCTTTCTACTTCACTGTTTTCTTCAGGAGGGTCAGATATTCTTTGTGTTGACATCTAAGTTTTAGAATCAACGTCTCAAAATCTACCAAAACCTTGCTAGAATGTTGGCTAGGATTAAGATTACATGGAGTCCATGAATCAGTTTGGGGAAAATTAATATCCTTCCAACCTTCCAATATTGGGTCGTGAGTACTATCCATGAATATGGTATATTTCTCAGTTTGTTTAGGTTTTCTTTAATCTCTCTCAATACAGTTTTAACATTTTGTCTATGCAGGTCTTCCATATGTTAACATATTTATATTAATTGCTTCATGTGTTTTATATATTTTGTTGCTGATTTCTAAGAATACAACTGAGTTTTGTATATTACTATTGTATCCAGCTACCTTGGTAAAGTCCCTTATCAATTTTAATAATTTATCTATAGGATATTGTTTTAGATTTCCTATGAGCACATTCTTTTTTTTTTTTTTCCTTGTCCTTGCCTTAGTGTACTGTCTAGGATCTCCAGTATAACATTCAATCTTATAATTTTTATGCATGTATCTTATACCTTTGTGATACTGTAAACTCAATGAGGAATAAATCATTGTACAACAGGGGTATTCAATAGGCATTTGCTGAATAAATAATTGAATGAATGAGCTATTCCATCATCCAGGTGGCTAATCATAGCAGAAACCATAGGTGGCCATGGGGGTAGGAGAGAAGTTGAAAAACTGGGTTAAAAATCAAAATCAGAACCAACAGGACTCCTGGAGACCAAAATGAAGGTGCAGAGCACATGGATTAGCCCAGTCAAGGACCTGAGCTGGGTACAGAGAGAGGGACCATAACTGATTTTCTTAAGCTTCCAGTACGTTGCTAGGCACTTTAAAATTCATAAGTCTCTTCCCTAAACAAATCGTGGTTTGTTTTCTTTCCCCCTCCCCCTTCTTTTCTCCCCCTTCCTCCTCCTCCCCTCCCCTCCTCCTCCTCCTCCTCCTCCTCCTCCTCCTTCTTCTTCTTCTTCTTCTTCTTCTTCTTCTTCTTCTTCTTCTTCTTCTTCTTTTTTCTTCTTCTCATGTGTCATTGTGCTTCTATTGCTCTTAGTTTAAAGCCCAAATCTTATATGATCTTGTCCCTGCCCACCTCTCTGACCCTGGTCTGACCACCCCCATCCTCCCTCCCCCCACTCCCCTGCCATCCCTTGTTGTATTCCAATCACTCTGGCTTCTTTCTAGTTTCTAGAAAACTCCAAGATTCCTCTCCTGTTTCTGCTTTGCCTATCTATTCCTTCTGCCTGGAACACGCTTTCCACCGTCCCTCCTTTGGCTGGCCCTTCCTGCTTATTTGTTAGATCTCTGCTCCAATGCTACTTTCTTAGGCAAGCCTAGCCTCATTTTCATCATGTAGCTTAGCTACCCATAAAGTAAACTCTTAAAGCCCCTGTACTTTTCCTTAAAGGCTTTTAACAAAATAGCAATTTTATTCCTCTGTTATTATTTGACTATCATCTCCCAATTAGACTGTAAATTCCAAAAGAGAGGTAGCTGTGTCTAGCTTGCTCACTGCTGACTTCCCCAGCACCTGGCCTGCGTCTGGCACACAAAACATGGGTAATAGTCACTCCATGAACTAAAACCTGTAGATCTTCACTCTTGGCTTTCTCTTATGTCTCTGCCCCTGTGTCCTTGCCCTTCCTCTCTGGTGCCCTCAGACGCTCCCTCCTTGCTCGTGGGACCTAATGTACCTCCACCTCTGGACAGGTCTTATTAAGTTCACTTTGTACTCTCAGCCCCTGAAAAGGAGCCAGGCACATAATAGGCACTAATATATAATAAGTAATGAATGACTTGTGTACGTGTACACAACAAGTATGTGAGAGTTTCTTACCACGGGGCAGTCTCTGCAATGCAGATAACTAATTGCACGTTCTTTATGATAATTTAGTAATTAATCTCCCTTTGAGAGGACCCAAGGTAGAAGCACCTTATACTGAATTGCCGTCGGTAGTGAATACTGTTACAGACAGGGTAGCGTATGCATGTGTGGACGTGTATGTAATATAATATATATATATATTTTTCTTCCTAAAAAAACTTACAAAAATAAAGAAAATGTCAAAGCCTTTTAAAGGGCGCGATCACGCTGAGTAATACAACCCTTCCTTGATTTTTACATTATTTCAGTATGAGATGTTTTTATGGCTCTTGCTAAAAATAAAAGACATTTCAGAGTTTCTCAGTAAATGAAGCTCTGCAGACTTTTCAGTTTTGTTGTTTCCCTTAAAATTAATATAATTAATTAAAACCCAATGTGAGTCTGATTTACAATCTGTGAGTCAATGAGTCACAGAATCTTATGCTAATAGGGCAGTTCAGCTTTCTGAGCTCTTTACAAAAAAAAAAAAAAAAGTCGCGCCCCAGCAAAGGGCCAAGAACAGGGATGACAAGGCAGAGAGGCCCAGAAAGAAGGACTTTTCCAACCAGGCCGTGGTATATTTATATTGTGTTTGGAAGGGAGGAGTCTGAGAATAATTTGGAAAGACAACTGCTTTTATCAAGTGTAAGAAATTAGTTTAACTGAATTTAAATGTAATTACAGGAGCAGCTGGTGAAGGCTAATTTCTGTTCAGTCTGGTTTCTCAGGAACCGCGCCCCCATTCTGTTCCCTGGGAAAGGATCAAGTTGCAAGCTTTACATCACTGACACCAGCCCTTACAGGCCAGTCCTGGCCTCGGTCAGAGC
This sequence comes from Ursus maritimus, assembly GCF_017311325.1. Taxonomy (NCBI): domain Eukaryota; kingdom Metazoa; phylum Chordata; class Mammalia; order Carnivora; family Ursidae; genus Ursus; species Ursus maritimus. The sequence continues at coordinate 66,353,273 of NW_024424452.1, forward strand.
TAGGAGCCACAGAGGAGGGAGATTACCTCTCCTGCTGTTTACCTGTGCTTGCTCCTCCCCCACGGCCAGGTGTGAGTATCACCTTGACTGTACTTTGGAAGGCTCAGATTCCACCAGGGTCCATTCTGATGGGATCTCTGTCTGGACGGCACCTGGGCTGGCATCCAGGGGTTTTAGCTGCTGCTCCTGGTTCAGGATGGTGCATCCCATGTGACGAGGAGAACTGTTGACTTCAAGAACTGGAAAGTTCTTAAGTGTCATCTACCTGGGGCAAATCGCTCCCTTTACAGATTGGGAGCAGGGAGCCTGAGAGAAGTATTCTGACTGCCTGTCCAGTGTTACTGCCGCTGCCGCTGCCTCACACCACACATCCACACCTCAAAATGTCAGGGTCATGAGATCGAGCCCCACGTTGGGCTCCGTGCTCAGCGGGGAGTCTGCTTCCCCCTCTCCCTCTGCCACTTCCCCTTCCCCCAACCCCCATGTACATGCATCTGCTCTCTCTCTCTCTCTCAAATAAATAAATATTTTAAAAATATGGGGGGCACCTGGGTGGCTCAGTCAGTTAAGCATCTGCTTTCGGCTCAAGTCGTGATCTCAGGGTCCTGGGACCAAGCCCCTCGTCAGCCTTCCTGCTCAGCAGGGAGTCTGCTTCTCCCTCTCCCTATCACCCCTTCATGCTCTCTCTCTCTCTCTCCCTCTCTCTCAAAAAATAAATAAAATCTTCAAAAAAATATGGAATGTGTAAACTTCTCTGTCATTTACACCCCCGTTAAAGGAATTTATAGGATTATTAGTAGGAGAAGGGATTGTCACAGATAGAAGAGAAGAAAGAGGTAAGGAAACTGGAAAGGGGAGCTTTGTGGAAGCCGAGTGAAGGAAGAGAGAAGGCGGGGACTCCAAGCAAACACCACCCAGGTAGCCCAGCCGGTCCTGCTCCTGTGCTCAGATCAAGTTAGCCTCCATGTGCCAGGAGGCCCGCGGAGTCACACTTCCCAAGGGGTACCTAGCTCCAGCTCTGAACTACGGCCCCGGCAGCTGGGCCTGGGGCTTCCTGTCCGTGGGCAACCTCCTCTGGAGCCCCCACCTATTAGAACTGTCACGTGAGGCTTGTGGGCTTCTCTCAAGGGTCACCGGACGAGGACCTCGGCCCTAGGCCGGGGCAGGCCCAAAGGGGCTGCTGAGCTGCCCTTGTGCAAAGGGCGCCCATCCAACCAGCAGCACCCACCCCACGTTGTCCTGCTTCTTGTCCGGCTCTGAGCTCAGACAACACTCTCCAAGCCAACCACCCCCCCCAGCCCCTTCTTCCTCCTCATCCTGCCTTATCTGCCTGTTGGTCCTTCTTCAGCTTGGATGCAGGCCCGCTCTGGCGTTTCCCCCACCTGCCTGGACGCCGCACAGCAGCTCGCAGGTGAGCACGCTAAGGCCTGGGGCACAGGGGCTGTGCCCTGGGGTGCTGCAGGGACCGCCCCCCCACCACCCGTGCCCTGGCTTCCTGGGAAATCTCCTCAGGTCCTTACAGCTCTCTTGTCTCTGGGATCCTCTCTCCCTGCTTCTGTGCACACCTCCGTTTTGTCCCATGGAGGACAGTTCCAGGAGGCTGTGTTCCCATTTCTACCATTATTACCTGATGGACGGATACCTATAAGGTTGTTCACCTTAGGCCTCAGTCGGCATCGACACTCCAGGTAGCCGATGGTGTGTTTGCAAAACACAAAGGACTGATCCCCACAAGACTGACGTCAAAGCCACAGTTCCCAGTCTCATTCTTGAAGGTCTGTGCCTACAACTTGGAATTCAGTTGGGATGAAATTCCTAATTCCGTTTATGGGGACTCAACCATCCTTTTTCTCTGCCGTGATTTGCACATCCCAGGGGCTTTCTCAAATTATTGGCAGGATTTGGGGGAGAAGAGGGACCCCAAACGGCCTGCAGACATTAGTATATGTTAGCAAGATCTGAAGGGGGGAGGGCCCATCACACACGCGCTGGGCCCATCACACATGTGCTGCGCCCAGCGCACTCGGCTCCTGAAGGGGGGCCTGCCCAGCTCCTGCAGGGTCCTCCCCCAGCTCTAGGGCTCTCGGGCTGCTTAGGGCGAGGCTCCTGAGGACCAGCAACGGGGCTGTGGCCTTGCCTCCTGGAGCTTACTGAATGCTTGTTGTCCTGGTTCAAACTAGCCAGCCCGAAGCCCCAGCTAGAAGCTTGCAGCTTCCATCACACAACCTGCTCACTCCTGTCTCCACACCCAGCCTGCTCCTTTCCAGGCTATTATCTTTATACGAGCCTATCTCCCCAACCCACTCATTTTGTTCAACCCCTGCTAACTGTCTTAGACATGGGGCCGCGCTGGGAAGACAGCGGATGGCGAGCGGGCGCCCGTGGGCGTGGGGGCGGGGTGGAGTTACTGCCCGCAGCCCCACAGCAAGGCACCTCGGGTCTGCAAGAGCCACGGCTGGTCAGTGACCCTCGAGTTCAACCCTCGAGGACCCACCGGTGGCCCAGCTCCCGCACAGCACTGGACAGGAGGAGCCCTTTAGGACCAGACAAGAAAGAGTTTTGTTTTCTGAGCATTTTCTTGCAGCTCAGCCCATGTGAGGGCTGCTCACGGAGGTGCCTCGGCCAGGTGGTAGAGTTCTCCTGTTGTCCTGTAACTTGGCTTGAAGCGGAAAATGACCCATGTCACCTGGCGCCCTGATAACAGAGAGCAAATTCCAGCAAAAAGTGCCCATGCCTGGGCTAGCCATTCCCGTGCCCAGCAGGCAGCTCCCTGCCATCTGGCTGCCTTAGAGGGACCACAGCCGCTCTGCTCCTCGCCCACCTGGCTTCAGCTGCCTCCCAACCCCAGTGACAGGGACAGCGTGGCCAACACTGGGCACAAACCGCCTCCGATTTACCTGCTCTTCTGCTCTGGGGACTGGAGACCAGGTCCCCTAATGCTGTTGTGCCCTAGTTTTCTACAGAGCTGATGCCCCGTCCCTTGAGGTAAGCAATCTTCCAACCTTATTTGCAAATATTGAAAACTACAAAGCTCAAATGCATTTGTGGCATTCAGAGCACCAACATTTGTCAGAGGACTTCAGTAAAGATCTCCTAAGGCATTAGGAGTAGAAAATAAGTACTGAATAGACAGGAATTACAGAGGAAAACGTACACACATACATCGCGATGGTCTCTTGTTCTAATATAAGGTACAAAGAGGAGGTCCAGAAAGAGGTCACACAGAGGACCAGGGCAGCAAACGACCTGTCACAATTTCACCATGTTTCTTAAGAGGGGGTTTTAAAAGTGCAATAGCTTGTGATACTCTTACAAATCCAAGCACTGTATTTATTGATTTATTTACACAATGGCTTCTTTCCAGAGTGCGTTATTGCAAGAACACGCGTGATACGATGTAAGAGTCTAGAGAGATACACGGGAAGTCACAGACTGCACATTTAGAATGGGAGGGAAAGTCTGGCATGCAGATACAGGAATCATGGGCTTACTTGGAGAATAGAGGTGAGCCACTAATTAAGGACGGATGATTGCTAAACGCTCTCCTCTTTACTGGTGTTGGTGACATTAATCAACACCTGTATGAACAAGGTGCTGGCTCCACGTGGGGTAAGACAAGCTCCTGCCTTCTAGAAGCTCAGGGGTTTGGGCCAAACAAAAGGGATTTCTCCTTTGGGTCATTCTCCAAGTGCGGTTCTGTCACAGATTATTGGAGAAAGAAGGCTGGGGTCAGCAACTTGGGTCCACGTAAGAATCCTGGTGGGGACTCGCTGTCTAGCTGCTGCTCCGTGCTCGTTGCACGCATGTCCGATCGGTACCCATTTCTCCCTGGCTCAGCTCTGACTGCACAGCCCCTCCCGGGGAGGACCTGGCCAGGTCTCCACGGAGCAGCACCCCTAGACTGCCCCTAACCAACGTGCCCTCATCTGCAAAATGCTCAGCGTTGGAAGCACATCTCGTGGTTGGAACGGCTCCTACTTAAATGTCTAAGAACAACTTGCTAAAGTGCCTGGTTTGTTTATCTGGTGAATTACCTTGAAAACCAACCCAAAAGAGAGTTTCGGGGTCTGATGAGGAAGGGAGAAGCTTGAGCAAGGGCCAGATCTTCATACACCAAAGTTTTGGGATTTCCAGAAGCCGGCCTTGCAGGCACCCCAGTGAAGGAAACACGGAAGACCGGGATGGCGGGAGAGCTGCAGGAAACTTTCACAGCTCACCACTTGGCTAACGCTGGTGCATTGATGGCTGGGCAACGTTGGCAAGAAACAAACCGCATTTCAGCCCTGGCGCCTCGCCGTGGATTTTCCCCGGGCCGATCTTCACCTGGACGCATCCAGAGGTCTCTTATTGTCCTCAGGATATTCAGTCTCTCCCCGTAACAGACCTTAATGGGGTTCACTTATAGGACAAAAGTCCTATCTCCATGGTAATCAATTAGCTAATGGGACTGCCAACCTATTTACAAAAATACTACAGAAAATAAAATTAAGGAAAAAAATATGTCTAGATCCAACTCTCTACTTTTCTAGCTAATATTTGATTATTTTACATACAGACTATTTTCTAGTATTCAATACTCAGGTCTTTTTTTCTTTTTTTTTTTTTAAGTCAAAATCCTGATGGCGAGCCAGCTAAGTTTATCACCAGCTCTGTTCCTGGAGTCTGCTGCTTCAAGGCCTCTTGATACCAGGCTCTCGTTGGGAACTTTTGTCTGGGTCCCACTCCCGAGGAAGAGGGGGCAGTGAGCACAGGTGCTGGAAACAAGGCTTTCTCATCCGAAAGATTCAGCTCAAATTCCAGCACAATCAGCCAGTGACGGTCGTGATGCTCTCGTTTGCAAAAAGAGGTTCCTAACATCTGCCTTGCCGGCATTGTATAAGGATTAAATAAAATAATAAATGCGCGAAGCTTCGTAGGGTGCTGGCCCACGGTAATGAAGACGGCCATCCCGACCGCCGGCCTCACCACCAACCTCACGTTGTCCTTCTTATCATTGTTTTCACGATCATCACTACCTCCTACAACTCACTCAAGAACAAGCCACATTTCCTTTAGGTCTCTGATTACCAGGGGAGGGCTGGCCTGTGGAAAGGCGATGGGACTGGGTCCATCCTGCCTGTTGACCCTCGTTCTGCTATCTGGGACAGCCTGCTTGGCCTCTCTGGGCCCCATCACCTCGTCTGTCCAGTGGGATGACAGCCACTTCCTCACGGGGCTGCTGGGAGCCTTGGGGTCAGGGCATCTACAATGCCTCCAGGTTGATTAAAGATTGGCTTCCCAGGGGGGCGCCTGGGTGGCACAGCGGTTAAGCGTCTGCCTTCGGCTCAGGGCGTGATCCCGGCGTTCTGGGATCGAGCCCCACATCAGGCTCCTCCGCTATGAGCCTGCTTCTTCCTCTCCCACTCCCCCTGCTTGTGTTCCCTCTCTCGCTGGCTGTCTCTATCTCTGTCAAATAAATAAATAAAATCTTAAAAAAAAAAAGATTGGCTCCCCAAAGCCTTCATCATTTCTTCTTTCCCTGTGACAAAGGATTAGAAGAAATCACATCAAATGCGATGCCGCACACCTGCCTAAACCCTTGCAGCAACGTGGGCAGAACACTGAGTCTCAGTTCATCAGGTTCTATTCTCTTTGGGCTCTGCTAGCTCACAATGGGTATTAATCACTTAATCATACCAGCTAATTTATACTCATCTGTTAATCAGTTAATGGCTCTTCCATAAGCATTTACATAATGTTTTTAGCCAGAAAAAAAAAAAGATGCAGTCTCCCTAAGGCTCCTAGGAAGTGTCTCTGTGGTGAGCCTACCCTGCTTGGTGACGGGGACCATCTTTATGGGGATCGACTTCCATGACCACCCAACAGCCGCCTACCCCGCTGAGCCCGAGGCTGAGGCTGGGTCTGCTTGAACTGACGAGATCCCCATTGCTTTGCACAGATCTGTCTAAACACCTGGCCCTCCGATGGCTGGGCTTCCTCCCAGCCCAGGTGCGCAGGACGATACACGCCTCTTCCTGCTGAGGTTAATACACAGCTGGACCCGTGTCCTATTAGCGGGCTGGGGCTGGGTACGGAGATGGCAGCAGGAAGGACACTGATACCTGGAGACCTGGCTGCTTCTGTCTGTAACAAATACGAACTTGAACTGGGTGACACTGGGACAATGGGCATAAACCAGGATAGATGGTCCCTCTCTGCAAGGAGTCTGTGTTCCCTGTGGAACAACACTGACAATCAAAGATAAATGATTTATTCCCATTGCACATTATGACCAAAACGTTAGAGAAAATGTCTCTTCGGGACTCAGGGTGCCCGCTGTTGCACCGTTTGATTATAGAGCTAAGTCACTCTCTGCACCTGGGGGGCAGCTCGGCTCTGGGCAGTCACCGGGGAGCGGGCATTAGCCCTTCCAGAGACAGAGGCTGGCTCAGCTCATTATCCAACCACTTCAGTTTCTAGACAACTGTTCTGGAAACAAGCCACCTCCTGTTCTGAAGGTGGAGAGTGGATGGAATCTAAAAGAAGGTAGGTCAAAGACTGACAGAGAGGGCAGGGAGTGATTGACAAGGACTGGGGGCGAACCTCAGAGAGGTTGAGTGATTTCGCTTCCATTAAAACATAAACCGCAGATTAGCTGGGGCTTAGACATTTGGCTGCTGCCCACGTTCGGCAAAAGCGTCAGCCGAGCAGCCACTGCTCCCGAAACACGTGTGTGAGTGCTGTCACTGTGAGGGGACTCAGCAAATGCTGTAAAATGGGTTGGACTGGGAAAACCAAGGACTCGTGCTCCCACGTCAGCTCCCGAAGGCTTAATCCAGAGTTTCACTTCGCCCTTAGATTTGCTGCTGCCGCTGCCGCTGGGGCCGCCAGTTAGCCAAGGGTCCGGGATGGTCTCCGGTCGTCGCCAGCACCCTGGCTTGGGAAGCAGGCTCTGAGTCCAAGGATGGACGTCTCCACAGCTAGCCATCTGGTTAGTGCTCATCTCGCTAGTGTGGGATGCAGACAGGGAACAGACTTAGGACAGAATCAATAATCTGGCAAAGAGGAGGCAGTTCACAGCTTCACAGATGAGCTCCTTAGCATTAGTTAATTTATTCATAAATTCAATACTAATTTATTAAGGGCATATTATATGGCAAGCAATGTGAAAGGCTTGGTTGGAAGACAGAGAGGGAAGATACTATTATCGCGATGTATAAAGATATGCCCCTTCCTCTCTTTATGAGGTCCATACTGGGGGAGCAAGACAACCACACAGACGTATAATTACAACGCAACCTTGATAAAGACTTTTTGTAGATGCTTTCGGAGTAATCCAGAACTCTAAAGGAATACGCAATTATCTAGGAATTCCATTAAGGCTTCACAGAGGAAACGGCATCAGGGCTGAAGCTTGAGAGGGGACTGGGAATTTCTAAAGGAATGGGGAGAAAGGGAAAGCAACAGATTTTAAAATGAGACAGACCTAGTCTCTAGCCCTAGATCTAATTGTGTAACGCGGGCTTGATTATTTAGCCTCGCTGGGCCTCTGTTTCTCCATCTTGAGATGGAAACGATCAGCCTAGCTGGCAGAATTTTTAAGAATTAGAGCTCATGTACATTAAAAGAAGTGGTGGCTTGGGTGCCTGGGTGACTCAGTTGGTTAAGCATCTGCCTTCGGCTCAGGTCATGATCCTGGGGTCCTGGGATCCAGCCGTGTGTTGGGCTCCCTGCGAGCCTGCTTCTCCCTCTCCCTCTGCTGCTCCCCCTGCTTGTGTTCTCTCTCTCTCTGTCAATAAATAAATAACATCTTTAAAAGAAGTGGTGGCTTTATTACAGTCACCAGCTGGGTATGTGAAGGAGGGCATTTTAGATAGAAGTTACCCCGTGTGTAAAAACAGACACACGTGGCAAGAAACAGTAGGTTTTGCCCACAAAAAGTAGTGCACCACCTTGGGACAGTAGGCCACGAGAGGCGGGAGTACTAGATGAGGCTGGATGGTGACTGCGGCGAGTTTACGATGGGCCAGGACTGTTCCGGTGAAGGGGAGCCAGCGCCATTAGGATCACCCACCGTTGCTCTGCCCGAGGACCCTCAGCCCAGTCTTCCTGGTCCTTCCTCCTCCCCCCCCTTCTCCGCCCGTCATCCTCTGACGGTCCCCACACGTTCCCACGGTTCTATCCTCAGCGTTGCCATATGCCATCCCTCCTGATTCTTTAGCAGTCCCGTCTGGTTAGAGCTATATTATAAGTGACTTCTATCAGTCCTGCTGCAGGTGCATTCTGTGCTAAGAATACCCCGCAACAAAAATCCAAACACGCGAACAAAGAAACGGCAGAGAGGGCTGTATGACCCAGAGAGCTCCTTGCCCTCTAGACTTTGCTCTCTTCAAGAGGGAGCTGGAGAGAGTCATAGTGCCAACTCCGTAGGATTAAATGAGATAATTTCGTGAAGTGCAAAGTAGATGCGTATTAGCTGCTGTTATTACGATTGTTATTAGCCCCATAAAATAGGTTACCACTCAATTCACTGGAGCACTTGCTATGTGCAAAGAATGAAAAATTCCTTTACAAAGACATAATCCACCTACAACTTTTGGGGCAGACACGTTCCGCAGAGAAGAAGCACAAGCATATGGGAGCAGTGCAATTTAATCATCACCTAATTAGCCAAACTATTTAAAATAGGCCTCACAATGATGATGAAAACATTCTCACTTCTAAATGCCGGAAGCTGCGTCTTCCCGTGATTTTCTCCCTGGAAAACTGTGAGCGGAGGGGGGCTCTTGGCTCAGTGTGGACGCTTCCTCTCCATCACATTCAGACCTCGCTGATTCCAGTCATTTCCTTTCTTTGTCATTAGGGGAGACCAGGATGGCTTCTGCTATCTTTCCTCCTTTTCTGGATGTTTCCCCTAATGGTGATTGTGCTTTGTATGGACGGATGTGCCTGGTAAAGCAGTAACAGGAGCCAATATTTGTTAAGACTTACTACACGGCAGAGGCCATCTAGCGTTTCACATGCAAGCCTCCCAAGGTCCTACAAGAAGAACACTGTCACTACTTCCATTCGCTAGGAGAAGTCAAGGCTCCGAAGGGCTAAATAACCTGCCCAAAGTCTCTCAGCTGGTAGGTAGTACCGCCAAGGCCCACCCCCAGGCAGTCTGCTGCCAGCTTCCCTAAGAGCTAGAAAATCCCAAAGCCGTAGAAATCTTGGGGCTGAGAAGAAGCAGTTGCTGTAAGCAAACCAGCTCTTACTCTTGTCTCCCAACAAACCCGAAGCTTCTCTTACGGGGTCTAGAGCAACCCTATTTTCAGATTATCCAATAATGCAATCATGGACACCCACGCCAGGTAAATAAATGTTCAATAGAAGGTTTCTCTGAACAGCCAATGATAAAAATCTGTTATAATAGAAAAGCCCAGAGAGACTTAAAACAGAGTAAGAGGCCACAGTCTTCCAAGGTGAATCAATCAAAAAGGAAAAACACTGTAAATATGGAGAAAGCCCACAAACCAAGACCAAAGCACGAGACGCTGGGCAGGCAAGTTCTAGAGAGGATTAAAGCATTCGACAGATGACTAGACTCGATGATTTTTAAAGATCTTCCCAAACCCAGAGGTGCCTATTCAACCAGTAATGTAATTGCATACGTTCCCAGGGTTCCTGTTTTCAGTCGAGTGGGCTAATTCCCAGCACATCAGCACAGTTTTGTGCTTCTGTTTGTGTCCAAACATCCAGACCCCACTGTGCATCCCAGAGCCCACGTGTTGGCTCCGCTGACCCCTTCTTTCCATGTTCCTTATCGCAGCTAACTGTCTCACCATTGCCAGTGACCCTGACTGGTGCTCAGAGTCCTTCTCGGCTCCTCCTTTACCCTTGGGCTCCACATCCAGCGGGGGCAGCAACACAACAAGCATCTAGAATGTCTTCCCTAGCCCTCCCCTCCAGCCCCACTGCTGCCCTGTTGGTGCGAGTAAATCATATTACAGTCCCGAGTGTGGACTGAAGACCCAAAGATGAAAGCCACAGTCCTTCCCTTCAAAGAGCAGGCGCAGAAACAGAACTCAAGACCCCGGCGAGAGGCATACAGGGAGTAAAGGAGATCAATACAGATCAAGCATCTCATTACCTCACCTGGTCACAGAGGCTTCTAGTCCACATGCCAAGTTCATTTCGCACACTGCCACCCTAATAGTCCCCTCCTTTTGTGCCACTTAGAAGCATAGGGTGGCTGCCCGTCCGTGGGGAGGTTGTCCATGGGGAGTCTGTGTGAAGGGCAGATTTCTGCATCATGGCGTACATAACCCGTGGTAGAAGTGACAGGTGCTTAGAAGCGCGTTCAGAACCATCTCCAGAGTAAGACGAGAAACGCGGTAATGGGGCCCCAGGAAAATGGTGCCATGATCCTATCGGCCAAAGGACTGATACGAGACTCAAAAAGAATATTCACAGAGGTGGGAGGAACCAGGCAAGAGAAAGAAGACAGGGAAGACAGCGTAACAAGAAGTTGGAGACTGTCAGTGTCAACGAAATTTAAGCCAGAAGAGAACCGAAGACCAGCTCCTGGTTGCTGACTGGTTTTTGAGAGCTAAACCTTTTTGATGATTGGATCAGAAATCGGGCTCCATTGGTTTGCGATTTGAATACGAGGTGTAGGAGGGACAGGAAGGATCCTTGTATCCCCTTTTAACAAGGTTGGGAGTGAAGAGGATGCATTTAAAGCACTCCGTCTTATAGTCAATTTATTCAAGCCCAACGCCTTGGTTCTAAATGTTGAGAGCAGACATTTTGTCTTGTTTCTCTTTACGTCTTTATCCCATAGTAACCAGCAGAGCGTTCAATGCATGCTTGCTTGTTTAGGACAATAGTAATGCTTCTGCAATTAGTTCTTCTGAAATATTTGAGGGTGCTTGGAAACGGTGGCTTCCACCAATGATGTCAAACATTGCTCATCGGGGATTTTTTTGTTCTATTCTCTCTAGAGAAACAGCTAGTTGAGTAGGCAAAGATAAACTTCCAGAGATCACATTGGAGGAATCACAAATTCTGAACTTATAAGGGCCCAAAATGAGATTTATTTTTGTAATTTTGGCAGTCTCTGAACTTGCTGTGTAAGTCATCAGGAAAACAGGATTTACATCCCCGCCACCACAGAACAATTTATAAACTTCGATCGTGTAAGGCAAATTCCCACCAGCATCACGTTGGGTCAGACAGTGGAACCCACTTTACATTTCATCCTGTTTCCTGGATGAACAGTGCCTGATACTAATTGTTCTCCTTTGAAAAACTGCCTTAGCATACAGCTGCTAGGGTTCTTGTTCTTCTGGACCCACTAGATCCCGAGCCACCCCATTGGCTCTGCGCACAAAGCCGTTTCCAACCTGTAGGGGTGACCTGATGGCACGTGTGCTTTTTACACAGAGGAAATTAATCATTTCCTCTGAAACAATCAAAAACTCCCCTTCTAGCCATCCTGAGAGCAACTCGTCAGCAGTGCTCCCCAAGTTAGCCCCAGAATATTCTGGAAGTCTATTGATTTATAATCCTGGCACTGGCCTCCCACGTCTGTGAAGTCGTTACCAAATCCAAGTGGGCGGAGAAGCACCCATTCTCCGTAGCTGGCCGGAACCTTGCCAAATTCTCCCAACACCTCCTAAGCCTTTTCAAAACGGAGGGCTCACCCAGCCTGCCCAGCGCCAGAGCCGATCAAGCCTTATCTGCTCTGTTGAGAGCTGACATCCCACGGCTCCTGGCCGAGCCTGCAGTGCCTCCTTGGCACTGGTGTGCCTGCGTGTCTCTGGTGTCTGGGGAAGCAGACAGAAAGCCCTCATTGGAACACTGGCTCAGCAAGACCCATTATTCATGGGCAGAGAGAAAGCGATGGCCCCGAAAGCAGGCACCGCATGTCCTGACCGCAAACGTGGAGAACAGGTGGGTTCCACCTTCTCCGGGCATCAGAGCTGGTCCTGAAGCCCCTCGGCACCCCATCACGTGGGATCTGAGTACCTGGCCCAGAGCTTCAGCATCCATGGAGGTTATGCTAACAGCTCTCTTTTATGCTACAAATATTGCCTTGAGGCTCGGAAAAATGAGTTAGCCACCCACCAAAAGAACCTTGACACACACACTTGCAAGGCTAATCAAGCCAAACTCCCTCCTGAACCGAACAGCCTTGAGAAAAGAAGTCTAAAGAGAGATCTGAGCCATGCTTAGCCTCTTTTTTAGGGGGTGCTGGGTTTTTAACGGACATATAAAAAAGCCAGTTGTTTGAACCCACTGATTCAAGAGGCTTGGTGCTGCTTCCTCCCGGCCAAAGAGGCCATTTCTTCTCTTGTCCATCACAACAGGCACTGTGTCCAAGGCATTGCCCAACTCAAATCCGGTAATTCCCTCCAAGTCCTCCCAACCTTCCAAAATAAGCTTGTTCGTTTAAAATAGCCTTGTAAATAGCACTCACCAGCTCACACAGAGCAAACAATGATTTATACCTGAGAAAAGGGGAAACTGTCAGCATCTGGCTCATTCTGGAGGGAAGAGTGGTGTATTTACAAGCTACTGGGTTTGTAATCTTTACTTTGAAACACAGATTTTATCTTCTTTTTTGTTACAAGGATGACACAGAAGCACTAGGGAGAATTTAGAAATGCTGCTAAGCCAAAAAAAAAAAAAAAAAGAAGAAAGAAAAGAAAAGAAAAAGAAAAAGAAAAGCAGCCAATTAATTAAACGAACCTCGATCCCACGGTGGAGATACAACCTCTAACATTTTGGTTTCGACTCCTCCAGATCACTCTCTCTTTCTGAAGAGCCTCGTCACAATGGGACCTCAATGCTCACCATCCTTATTTGTGAGGCCATCATAGAAGATGAAATCTGTGTCAAGAAATAACTGTGAACACACTGGATACTTTTAGCCACTGAAACCCAACAAGCCTCACGGAACACCAGGTCATGCTCCGTAGGTTCAAACCACAAGAGCTTCACTGGGGCCTCGGCCACGTTTTAATTCCAAGTAGTAGCTTTGGGCACTGGGCGGGAGCAGGGACCTGGGGAGCCAAGAGGGCTTACTGTAAGTCCACATGTTTGTTGATCCTGGACCAGTGGCTAAGCCAGAGGCCAGGGAGCGCCTTGCAGGACGGGGAGACGGAGAGCGGGGCGATGGGGTTGGGACAGGCACCATCTGCTCTCTCCACTGGGACTCTTTCCACCGGCAGAGAGCACAGTGGTCAGCGTCCCCCTGCTCTGCGGGGCTCTGGGTCTGTCAGAAGAGGGTACTCTCCCAGCAGGAGAGTTGTTTATTTGGCATTTGACCAAAGGCATTAGGGCTCCTTTCAGAGACGTTTGATCGGGGCCCAGGGTTTCAGCATACGCTGTGGAGAAAGGAGGTCAATTTAAAGAAAGTTTAGATAAAACATCAACAGTAACAACAAAGCAGCCTCTTTAAGGGGCAGAGATGTGGATGCGATGTTTCTAGGGCAGGGACACTGACCCCATTCCCATTCTAGGAAAGGGACACTGACCCCATTGAAAGAGACAAAAAAGCTCATCAAAGAAGCTCACCAAACCCAGCCAGTCACAAGCATGAAAGAGGTCCTCATGCCTCCGCAGTCTGGCCGGGGACCAAGGGCTCCATCAGCCTGGACACAATCGGTTCTGTTAATATGGGGAGGCCTTAGGACTGCAGCAAATTCCTCCGGGCAGCCAACTTGCCTTCAGAGATCTGCCTAAGCCTATCCAAGCGCTGTTTGCACCAGAGCTGGAAAATGTCACTAGGGCTGCGCCGGGGTGGGGGAGGGGAGGAGCGCGGAAATGGAACTCGGTCCCCAGAGCTCTTGCTAACAGCAGAATGTTCCGTGTTCACCGCCCCGGGACGCTCAGTGCAACTGGTCCCACTTCGCGGATGAGAAAACTGAGGCCCAGGTCGTGTCAGGGCTCTGCTCAGGGTCCCGCATGAAAGGGACAGGGTTGGCATTGGAATTGCCGCACGCAGGTGCCCGAACTCGAGTCCTTAACCTCCACGCTGTCCTGCTCTCAACGCCCTTCATAGTGCTTTTTCAGCTATGCCATTGATTTTCTCCTTTTTAGAAGAACGGAGCGTTTTTATAGGTGATTATAACAAATGCGAAAGCTCAGCTTTTCAGAGGCCCCACCGCGCGCAGGCGGGATCCGAAGTCGGCGTGGCGGTGGGGTTTTGTACTCGTGCGCCGCCACTTCATTGCACCGTGATTACTTTACTACATTTAACATTTAATAATTATCCAACACTCAGCCAGTACTCCAGAAGACAGACACATCCGGAGAACCAAGAGCGAAAAGGCGAGAAGGAGAGAGTGAGGAGTAGGTAAGGCATTCAGGGCTGGCGGCGGAAGACGAGGCTTGTTCGCTGCATTTGTGGGGTTGCAATGCCCAAAGTCCTGCAAGGAACGCTGGGCCCCTTCTAGCAAAAGAGCAGCCCTTCTCTGGGCAGGGAGCTGGCCGCTGAGCACACAGGGGGAGCCCTGTCCGCAGGACACAGATTCCGCTTGCAGTTTTCCAAGGGTGGGACCCATGGCCCGGGGCCATCTGTGCTCTCGGCCGGACCCCCACGGGTCTGACTGTGACAGCTGAAGGGGGCTAGGATTGCAGCCCTCGGCTCGCTGGAACAAAGCAGCTGCTGCGGCTCCTTTGCTCGCTGGCCTGCTCTCCACTTGCCAGTGGGACATGACGGTCTTTGTTATTCACGCAGCGGTTGGAATCTCTGTCCATTTAAGGAAGGAAGCCGCAGGGTAATCCAGCCCTGGCTGTGCCACTGACGAGTGACTCACTCATTTCTGCCACGTGAACTGTGGATGAACCCGGGCCGCGGTGGCTCGGGCCCTTCCTCAGACGTGGTCTACGGCCTGCACTTGATTAAACTTAATGGATTCCTGAGGAATACGTGCACTCGATATATTAAGTCAAGTTAAGCCCTGTGCACCATAAACCGTGCTTTTTGTTTGTTTGGATAACATTTGAGAGTAGGAAGGAAACAGTGCAGTTTAGGAAAAAGAGCAAGAGCTCAGCCACATTAGTTGGCCCAAAGGGAATCCAAGCCAGTGCCTGCCCGGGGGGGGGGGGGGGCCTGGAAGAGGGGGCAGTCATGCCGTGGGCCTCCTGGCCCCGGAAAGGCTGAGGGCTCGCACGGAGTGGAGCCCAGTCCTTGCAGAGGGGAAGCGCTGGATTCCGTCCCTGCTCTACTGCTAACCAGCCGTGTAACGCCGGGCAGCCGACCGAGGCCCCTGCTATCGGCTTCTTCCTCTGCGGAATGGCCAGTCCCTGCTTCAGAGGGCTGGCGTGAGGCTAGCATAAGCGAAGGGTTTAGCACAGAGCCAGGGTGCACGGCACACATGAATAAAGGGAGTTGCTGTTGGCGGAGGAGGGGTGTGACCCCAAGGCCCGCACCTACCTGGGCCATGAACAGAGCCCCTCATCAGGGCTGCAGAGGTAGGAGGCTGACGTTTATCAGGCGGCCCCTTATCAGAGAGGCGATGTCCTTTCATGTTGTTTTTGCTGTTTCTAAAAACAGAAAGCAGAGGCCAGAACCGTTGCCAAGATCATTCAGGGGAGACTCCTCCGGGAACCAGTAGCTAACGTGCCTTAGGTGACGCCCTCTGGCCAGAGGGGAGAAGAAAGCCTCAGAGGGTGGACAGCACAGGATCTGAGGGAGGAGGTGGCCATGCAGGCCCAGGGGCCAGTCGAGAGCTGGGGACAGATGCCTGCCCGTCTGGGCCTTGCCGTCCCTGACCCTGGAGTTATGTTTCCAGGCCCTCAGGAGTGAAGCGACTCGAGTCGAGGCCGGCAAAGGAAGCAGGAGCAAGTTTTTCCCAGCAAATCACTCTGTCGCCACTGAGCCACCAGGAGCCTCATCCCACAACCCAGCACATGACGTGGTCCTCTGTGCAGCTCTCCTGTCTGCCGTTTTCCACTTCTCTTCTGCGCATATCTTGGCCTCACATCTGGAGAGGAGGCTGGAGAAGCACAATGCCTGGGAAGGAGAGTCGTCATGGAGCTCTGGTGGCACTTCTGCTCTCGCTTTGAAAGGGACTTTAGCTCCAGCGAACCTCGGTGTCCTCATTTGAGCCTGAGGACAAGTGCACCAGCTCGGTGAGGATCCGGGGAGGTCCTGTGTGTGGTGGGGGCATGGGGTTTGGAAAATAACATCACATTGTGCACATATCGCTCTCAGGGATTTGCACACGGAAGGGACTTTGGCAAGTTGGCTCAGATGTTACTCATCACCACTGGAGCAACATTAAAGCATGTACCACCGGGGCGCCTGGGGGGCACAGTGGGTTGGGCGTCCGACTCTTGGTTTTGGCTCAGATCATGATCTCAGGGTCGTGGGATTGAGCCCCGCGTTGGGCTCCGAGCTCAGAGCAAAGTCTGCTTAAGACTCTCCCTCTCCCTCCCCCTCCTGCTGTGTACCCCCCCAAATAAATAAATAAATCTTAACACACACGCACAACCTGCATGTTATGGACTGAATTGTGCCTCCCCAAAATTCGAATTTTGAAGTCCTAGTCCCCAGAATGATGGCTTTGAGCGAGGGGAGCTTTGGGAAGGGACTAGGTTTCCATGGAGTTGTGAGGGTGGGGCCCTCATGATGGGATTAGTGTCCCTCTAAGAAGAGACACTGGAGAGTGTGCTTCTCTCTCTCTCCACCCTGTGACGACACCACAAGAAGGCCGCCATCTGTAAGCCAGGAAGCGGGCTCTCACCAGAATGCGACCGTGTTCCCCGTTTGACCTTGGAAGTCCAGCTCCTGGAACTGAGAGAAAACACACTCGCGCTGTGTCAGCCGCCCAGCCTGTGGTATTTTGTTATGCCTGCCTGAGCTGACTGGGACCGTCACCTCTCAGGCCTGTCACACTGACAGCCGGCGAGGTCATCCCCGCACTCGTAGAGGGATGCCTGGGCCTGGGGCCATGACACCAGCGGACTGGGGGACCCCGTCACCACGGGAGGAACGCTGAGCTTCTCAAAAAATTTTCAAAAGCAATGTGGTTTTACTTGGGTTTTTAAATTTGAAGGATTCCAAAAAGATGCTGGGTTTAAATGTGGGATGGATATTGGTGGAAAGAATGTACATTAATACATGTTCTTACATAACGTAAAAGCTGCTGCCGCATCCTCTCAGAGCACGTGGGCAGGTACAGGTGGGAGAGAAGCGTGGGGGGCGGCACAGAATGTCACAGCGCCACGAGACGGGAGACGCCGGGCACACTGAGCCATCGATAGGTTCACACGCACCCTCCCTCACATCGAGCTAACAGACATTTCACAGCGAAGACGTTCATCTCCTTCTGGTCAATAGTTCTTAGCCAAATAATCAAAATAAAACATCATTCATCACAAGGAAAAGAAATTGTAACGATGTGTGGGGATGAAGGTTAACTAGACTTCTTGTGGTGATCATTTCAGAATATACCCAAATACCAAATCGTTATGCTATACACCTGACACGGAAATAACCTTACACGTCACTTAGACCTCAACACACATGTGCATGCACGCACACGCGTGCGTACACGCACACGCATATATACCCAAATCGAAGCCCCGTCTCACATCCATAGGCTTTTCCCCCCTTTCTTTGCTTTGTAATCACCAAGTCTGGGACAACAGGGGAGGGTTAGGAGTCAGCCACCAACTCTTTCGGGTCCTTTTGTCAGCCCTGTGATGCCGAAATTCTTCCTGTGCCCCTCCCCGCCCCCGGGCAGCCTTGACCTTGCCCCTGCAGGAGAAACCCTTGGCAGGGCAGAGTGGAGCGGCTCCAGGGTGGCTGGAATGAACCAAGACACCCATCTCAGGAGACCGTGTGGCTATTGATTCTACCTGCCCAGTGTCTGGAGGGAGAGTGACCGCCTTCCCCGGGAGCTGCACAAAGTGCTAAGTGTGAGAGGCGCCTATCAGGCCGCCCCGATCTGCCTGGGGACTAAGTGCCTTTGTGAGCTGACGCTGAGTGCAGCGCGGGTGGGGAGGAGCTGAGAGACCGAGTCTTCCCAGCCTCGGGCTGGAAGGAGGAACGCGCCATAGGAAGTGTGGTCTTTGTCTGTCCCACATTAGGTAATTGGCTGCGACGAGATGCCTTGTCAATTAAAGAGAAGCCAGAGGGAGGATGCGAAAAGCAGAATCACTGTGGAAAACACAGGACATGTGGTCTCACCTGCGCCACTGTACTTGTCAGGCAAAGAAGGATGGTCCCACCAAAAAAGCAACAAGAGGCAGCTCTTGTTTCTTACTTGTTCATCTCCCATGGTCAAGGGCTTCTGCGTGATCCGGGGCGTTCCCCAGGAAAACAGGCATTCCGAAGGAGCTCCATGTCACGTAGTGCCTAGAGTGGAGAATTCCCGACTAATCCAGGTCCCACCTCTGATCTGGAACTTTCGCCCTGGCTCCCCAGACAGAC
Organism: Ursus maritimus; assembly: GCF_017311325.1. Taxonomy (NCBI): domain Eukaryota; kingdom Metazoa; phylum Chordata; class Mammalia; order Carnivora; family Ursidae; genus Ursus; species Ursus maritimus. The sequence continues at coordinate 66,371,682 of NW_024424452.1, forward strand.
CTGGTGCCTATCCTGTCGTCTTGGGTTGTGATGAGCAGGAAGAAGTCAGGAGGGGTGGGGCCCTGGGAGATCGCAGAATTAAAGGACACTGAATGCTCCGTCCCTAGGTCTCGCTCTAGAGTGCTCCCAGAGGAGAGTGGCCGCTGCTAGGACTCCGAGGCCATCCTGACCTCTTTCTTCCGCAGAATCTCTCCTTGTGGCCACAGCCCCTTGCCTAGGCTGGCTCCGGCTTTCCTCCCCAGAGCTGGGTCTCACTCTCTCCATGATCACTTACCCCGGTCGGCCTCGCCTGCATTATGCCTGTATTATGGGTTCTATTTGCCCCTCTAAGTGTATGAACTCCTGGAAAGAAAGGACTATATCTTACACGTTTTGGGTTCCCCTGAAATTCTGAGCTCAGTGTTTCGTATGTGCATGACATTCGAAACATGCCTTCATTTGGAAAGGAAGGAGGCAATATTACACAGAGAGCTTCCCAGCTGCTGTCCTGCCACCTTGCACAAAACCACTGCACAATGCAGTAAGACAGGACACTGGGGAAGAGCTCACACAGGGTTCTGGAGTCCTCTAAGTAGTGTCCAAGGGAAACAAGATCTCCTGGCCTATAGGGCTAACGCTACAGCGGAAACACGCACAGTGACTCGAAAGGGGCAAAGGGGGCAGGCCCAGTGCTCCGGAGCCAGGTTCGCCCTAAGGACCAGGAGATGGAAGGAGGGTAGAAGGGGAAGGGGGCCACTCCAGGGTAGAGGCACGTCTCTCCCTGGGGATGGGGACAGGACTGGACCAGGGGAAAGCATCCCCTCCAGAAAAGGTAACTCTGCAGGTGCCCAGGTTGGGGGAAGGAGCCCATCAGGCTCCTGGGGTCTTGAGCTCCCTGTGCTTTAACGAGGAAGGAAAGAGGCAGCGTGCGATGCTGACTCTGGGAAGCATCACTCCTACTGAAACCTGCTGGTTCTGGTGGCTTCCTGCCCCAGAGGAAGGGAGGAGTCCACTGGCCATACTGCTTACTCAGAGGTGCCCCGTCTGCGGGGCTTGGCAGTGAGGACCCCGGGTGTGTGCAGAGCGAAGGAACACTCAAGATCCCTGTGATTTCCTGCACCCCAGGAAACCTCCGGGAGAACAGCAGGGGAACACCTGTCTCCCGGTAGCAGACCTGCCCCTCCTCTCCCTGCAGAGCGGAAGGACTCCTGGGCATCCCGGCGTGGCACGCAGAGGGCAGCACCACCTGCCCGTAGCTACTGTGAGAGGGACCACATGGGGCAGGAAGGCTGTCTTTCCAGCTAAAGGCAGAAATGCCTCCCAGGTGGGCCCTCTGCCAGGTGAGGAATGCGGCCTCCCTTAGAAGATCTTATTTCTTCCGATACCCAGCGAAGGGAAAGGGAAGGCATTTAAAGAGGAGAAGGAAAAGCAGGATGCATTTTTTAAGTGTCATTGTTGGAAATCAGTCCTTGCGACTCTAACGGTTATTCTGTTATGCCTGCCCCCCTCCCCCAACCACCCCCACACACTGTCATTTCACTGCAAAGCAAAGCGTCTTCCCTCAGCCTCAGCAAGAGCCTGAACAGCCAGGGACAGTTGAGGACCTAAAGTTGCATTGAAACTTGGTGCCACAGGAGATGCAATGATTTCCATTGACTCCCCTAAAATCCAAAACTTGCAGGTGAGGCTTCGCTGGAAGGGACAGGGGCCCTTCTGTGGGAGATGTTGGTCCGGCCTTTACACACCAGATAAATAACGCCATGCACACCCACCAGTCCAGCTCAACTAAACTCACGCCAAGAGGACAGACAGTGTGGAGCGGAGCCGTTTGCTCTGAGTGGAGGAAGGAAGGTGAGAGAAGGACCTCAAGGTTCACCTACTGCCCGGGAGGCAGACCCTCAGCTGCACCCCTGCGCCCCAGCAGGCTCCCACGGCCAGCCTGCCCGTCCCCCCTTCCATCTCCCAGCACAGGCGGGTCTGTCTGACTGTGGCTGGGGAGGTCAGAACCACTGCCTTGTCCTGGCCTCCAAAGCAATAAACTTCACAAACAGAGAGGCCGTCTCCTCCACCGCTGGGTCCTTCCCTCCCTGCCCCCAGCGCTGCTGGGACACCCGCGACTGCGCAGGCCGCTGTGACGGGGGGAAAATGCAAATGTCTGCTGACTGGAGGATCGCAGAGCTTCTCAGAGAGAACAAAGATGTACCGCTGGTGAAGACGAAGTGGAATCCCAGGCACTGCATGTGTGGGGGTCCGTAGCCGGCATCCAAGATGTTCAAAGCCCCGTGGCCCGAGCTTCTGAGTTTCCCAGGCTAGCCCTGATCTCAAGTGCTCTGGACCCATAAGTCATGAGAACGTTGCAGGTCCTCTGGTATTGAGGGGCACGTAAACGGCATCTCTGAGCTTGCCCGTTGCTTCTGGAAGCCACTCAAAATCCTCCTTCGGATGGTGTCTACTCTAATTTGGAAACGGTGGCCCCATCACCAAGGGCAGTAAGAATGGACTTTCCTCTGGGGTGACAAAGCAAGTCCCCAAGAGGGAACGGGCCATGGGAGAGCCTGAGCTGAGGGCTGCAGAGGATGGGATGTCTCAGGTGAGGCCAAGGCTGAGACGCAACAGCCCAGAGCGCGCTCCCGAGGCCACGTGGCCGCAGAGTGGGTGCGGTGAAGGTGTTGGGGGGCTGGGCTGTGAGCGGGTCACGGAGGGAGCAGACACCTAGCCGAAAGGTGTGGACTCCACGTTGTAACGTCAGCCGGATGGTGTTCTGGAAAACATAGCGTTCTACCAGATGTGAGTAGGTGGGCCATGAGGGAGGAAAGGGGTGCTGGATGCCCCCCTTCTTCTCTGTCTCCCTCTGATCCCTGGTAGGCGGACTTCGGTGAACCGTATGGTTGACTCCCGGGCTCCTTGGCTTTGGGTCGGGTTCGGGTCATGTCAGGATTGACCGGTGACCGGTGGGTGGGAGGAGAAAGAGGCGGGGTATGAATTTCCTGGCACCTCCCGGCAGCGGCCAGTCCTTCTGGGGAGTTCTCCCTCTCCCCACGTCCATACCTATGCCCGGCTCCCTCTTACCTCATCCCGTTTCCTCGGTTGCTAGGCCCTGGGTGCTTCATCACCCCCTTGTTGGTTTCCTTAATCTGTTCACACTTTTGCTAATAGTCCCGGCAATTACTCCTTTGAATGAGCCATCTGTTTCCTGCCAGGATCCCAGTCAAGTAAATTTGGGGGAAATGCTTGAAAATTTGCAATGCTTATTAGCATCTTAAGGCTCCAAAAAGTCCTGCTGTAAAGAAACTCTTTAATTTTGTTTTATCTACAGAATCTCCCCCCGCCCATGGAATCCCTATTAATCTTCACGGAGGGTAAGAAGTGCTGCTATGAAAGAATGGTCGTGGGAGGACGGGCGCTTTAAGAAGATTCCTTTGACCTGTTGGCAGGGTAGATCGGGAAGAACGGAAACAGGACGACCTGGAAGGAGCGTTAGTAATGGTCTCAGCGTGAAGGTGTGACAGATCCTGAGAGCGGGAAGAAGGGAACGTGAAGCTGAGGTGTCTCCAGGCTCCCTGGCCTCCAGTCCCCTGGGGCTGGGCAGCCACCCTCCCCTCCAGTGAGAACAGCCCTTCTGTGAATGGCGAGCTCCCTGATTCGGTGGCCTCGTTCCCTTTGAGGATTCTTCTCAGGGACACTCGGAGACTACAGTCTGCTACCCCCAAAGCTGACAGGACGCAGGAGTAGAATGAAATCTGGCAGTTAAACCCATGCAAACCTTCTCCCTTGTGCTGTTTGGGTCAAATGGAAAACCTGTTTCAGTGAGAAATCTGCAGATTTGAATCAACACGACAATCGTCTTCACGTGGGTGGAGTCAGGAAGCTGAATCAGATGACATGAGGGGTCTTTCCCAGGCCAGACCTGGGTCACCTGTGGATGTTTCTGCTCATTTCTCAAGAATCTCCTCAGTGCAGGGCCTCCGTTTGTGAGGTTTCGTGTCAGTAGAACTTTCGCCGCAACCCCCAATGGAAGTATTCAGGGAGGAAAGAACGCTGCTTCTGTCTCCTGACTTTCTACCAATGTTTGGACCAAGGTCTCCACAGAAGTCCCTCTTTGCCTCATGGAGGCTGGATCATGGCCTGTGAGGGCCCGCACTCGCTTCTGTCACCCTGCGTTCACGTCACTGCTGAACACTTTTACCCTAGTTGAACCTTTCCACAGAATTCCAGAGAGGGAGCTGAGAACCCAGGCCTGCACACAGGCCCATTGTTAGGCTGGTAGAATCCATTCTTGGTCCTTTGCAATGAGGAAAGCAAGCATGAGAGCCCATACAAAAGACCCGCGGGAAGTCTGCTCAGCAGGGCTGGAGTCAGCAGAGATTCCTTCTTCCGGTGAGGAAGGGTCCTTGGTCAGGGCCAACCTGGAAGGAGCTCTTTCTACACCGCGTGGACCCAGTGGATGACAGCCGTCCTGGAGCCGAGGGTATGGCTTTTCAGGACATCTGATGACTCTCCAACACCCAGCGGCATCTATGGGGGGGAGTGGGGAGCTCATTCCCTGCAGCTAGAGTGAGCCCAGAACAAAGAGTCAAAATGGTAGATTTAGGCTCAATTTTGATTGAACCAAAGGAAATTCTTGGTATCTGTGGCAACTCTGAGAGAATAATAATAATAATAATAATAATACAGATCTATCACTGTTGATTATATATCTATTCTGCCTGTATTTCAATACACAACAGATCTTCTTAACTTTCCCATGCAGAAAGAGAGTAGAAATCTCCAGCAACCTCCAGAATGGCTAAAATCAACAACATAGGAAACAATAAGTAGATGTTGGCCAGAATGCACAGAAAGGGAAACCCTCATCCACTGTTGGTGGGAATGCAAACTGGTACAGCCACTCTGGAGAACAGTATGGAGTTTCCTCAAGGAGTTAAAAATAGAGCTACTCTCCCACCCAGCATTTGTACTACTAGGTATTTATTCAAAGGATACAAACATAATGATTTGAAGAGGCACATGGGCCCCAATGTTTATAGACAAACTATGGAAGGAGTTCAGATGTCCTTCGACAGATGAACGGATAAGAAGATGTGGTCCCTGGGGCACCTGGGTGGCACAGCAGTTAAGCGTCTGCCTTCGGCTCAGGGCGTGATCCCAGCATTATGGGATCGAGCCCCACATCAGGCTTTTCTGCTAGGAGCCTGCTTCTTCCTCTCCCACTCCCCCTACTTGTGTTCCTTCTCTCGCTGGCTGTCTCTATCTCTGTCGAATAAATAAAATCTTAAAAAAAAAAGAAGATGTGGTCCCTATATACAATGGAATATTACTCAGCCATCAAAAAGAATGAAATCTTGCCATTTGCAATGACATGGATGGAACTGGAGGGTATTATGCTAAGAGAAGTAAGTCAAAGACAAATACCATATGATTTCACTCATATGTGTAATTGAAGAAACAAAATAGATGAACATAGGGGAAGGGAAGGAAAAGTAAGATGAAAACAGAGAGGGAGACAAACCGTGAGAGACTCTTACCTACAGGGAACAAACTGAGGGTTGCTAGGAGGGGAAGTGGGAGGAGATGGGGTAACTGGGTGCTGGGCGTTAAGGAGGGCATGAGATGGAATGAGCACTGGGTGTTATACACAACTAACGAATCACTAAATTCTACCTCTGAGACTGAAAAAAAAAAAAAAAGAAGAAGAACCTCCAGTGACCTCAAATGCACAAAACGGAAAACACTAAAGCAGAAAACAAGATACACCGACCCGTCTTGAGAAAAGTCTTCTAGTGCGTGAACGTGTTCGGCATATTAACTTGACATGGAACCTACAGAGCGGTCCATTCTGTTTTTCTCAAGAAATGGATGGGTCAGGGGCGCCTGGGTGGCTCAGTTGTTAAGCGTCTGCCTTCGGCTCAGGTCATGGTCCCGGGGTCCTGGGATGGAGCCCCGCATCAGGCTCCCAGCTTGGCAGGGGGCCTGCTTCTCCCTCTCTCACTCCCCCTGCTTATGTTCCCTCTCTCTGTGTGTCTCTCTGTCAAATAAATAAAATCTTAAAAAAAAAAAATAAAAAATTTAAAAATTTTTTTTAAAAATTAAAAAAAAGAAATGGATGGGTCAGTTCCCAATTCTAATCTTCATGCTCAAAGAAGCTGTGTTAAACCAAAAACCTGGTCCTCAGAGAGTCTTTCTCACTGGAGAGTGAGAGCTAGAGAGCTAGAGAGTGCCCAGGTCTGGAAGCCCTCCAGGGTCAGTTCAAGAGTTTTTTGTTGTTCGTTGCTTGGAATCACCATCGTTGCTTGGAATCACCACTAGTAACTTAGTCAAATGTATACGCACACGCACACACACACACACACATTTATACACACGTACACACGCATATATACACTTGTACAATATTCGTATATGCACACGCATACACATGTGTACACATGGATACACACGCACAGTCACACACACGTATATACATGTATGCGCACATACACACATGCACACATTTATACACACGTACACACGTACACACGCATATATACACTTGTACAATATTCGTATATGCACACGCATACACATGTGTACACATGGATACACACGCACAGTCACACACGTATATACATGTATGCGCACATACACACACGCACACATTTATACACACGTACACACATGTACACACGCATATATACACTTGTACAATATACGTATATGCACACGCATACACATGTGTACACATGGATACACACGCACAGTCACACACGTATATACATGTATGCGCACATACACACACGCACACATTTATACACACGTACACACGTACACACGCATATATACACTTGTACAATATACGTATATGCACACGCATACACATGTGCACACATGCACAGTCACACACACGTATATACATGTATGCACACATACACACACGCACATCTTCTTTTAAAGAAGAAAGGATCTTAAACAGACTTCCCGAGCTCTTCCTGGCTGCTTGTAGGCCACAAAGACTGTCGTGGCAAGGCGTGGAAGGCCAAGGAAAATGGGAGATTTAAGTCTGTCTCCAGATCAAAGCAATTTCTTGCAAATCTCTACATTGGGAGGGCAGAGATGACCCATCAGATGGTTGCTTGAACTTGGGCTGATCCCAGAGTCTACTGGCACCTGGGTTAGATCTCCCGCCATGAGCCCTTCCTGTCTTAAGACATGAGGTCCCCCCACCCCACTGTCGCCCCCATCCGCGAAGTCACTAAGAGCAAAGTAGCACCCAGAGGTACGGAGAAACGGGAGACGGTGTCAAAGTAAGTGCTGGGACAGATGCCCTAGTGTGACACTTCGGGAAGTTCATTTGTCCTCAGAGGGAAGTCCCATTTATAGATGTGGACAATGAGGCTTGTAGGGCAGAAAGATTACTATGTACCGAGCTGGGAAGAAGGGACAGGTGCCCTGAGGAAGGCTGTGTCTAAGAGCCAAAACAGCCCCCCAGAGGCGGCGGGGGGGGGGGGGAGAAACAATTCAACGAGTTGTTTTGCATCCTGTGGGCACCACCAGCCGGGGGGGTCACCTTTAGTTTTGTGACGAGGTGGGGAAGCACTGGGTGGGGCAGCCTAGGTCCGCTAAGCTCACCACAGGTCCAGCCCCTGAATGCCGTGTCCCACCTTCTCCTGTCCCCTTCCCGGGGCCCAATTATAATACAGCCCGAGGGTTGGCTGCTGGGAAGTCAGGACTCTGGAAACCCAGCCTCTTGCTGTGAAGGAGCGGGTTTGGTCTCTCAGGGTCCTTGCGGTCCCTGAGTGGTGGCAGACAGCATGTGTCTGCCTGTGGGTGCCAGGTCCGGCCGCACGCCATCTGAGGAGGACAGGACTGGAAACTACTGCTCCTTTCTGGGGTTCTGCCGGAAATACCCCACTGTTTCATTCTGTGTAGCCCACAGTGCCCCCAAGAACCTCATTAATGGGAAACATGGGTAAGCATCTCGAGTGTCCCTCTTGCCAGGCCTCTCCCGGAAAGAACAAAAATCAAGGGTGATCTCTCATCCATCTGCCCAAAACAACTCCGGGGGACATTTCAGAATGAGGCAGGAAAGGCCTCTGTGAACTCTCTTGGGCAACAGCGATGAGAGCGCCTTGTCCTACCCCATCAGAAATCAGTTTTGGGGGAACGAGGGGGGCTGGGGAGGCCCGGGGTTGTCCCCCTACTTCTCCCTTCTCTATGTTTTGTCACAGCCCCAAAGGGGCTCTGCAGCCTATGACACAGAGATCCCACCTGGATTCAGTCAGGGGCTTGTGGGAGCTGGTCTGTCCGTTTTCAAGAGCAAAGCAAAAATGCCGTGGAAAACATGGAGACCGAGTCTTAGAAACAGAATCCGAGGAAGGACGAGAGGAGGGAGAATGGAGATTGGCGGTGTCTTGCCGAGAATCATATGCTCTGTTCATGTTTGTAACAAGTGATTTTCCATTCCTGGTGCAGTGTCGTGTGAGGGTCGCTGAGAAAATCCCGCAGGCACCGGCAGAAACACAGACCCAAACAGGAGCAGCGTCAGCTCGCGGGCCGCTGGCGGGCCCAGTCTGCTCCGCGTGTGCTTTTCCTTCCTTCCCATGCGGTGTCAGGAGCTCTCTGTGCGGGAGACTCCTGTCAATCCGGCTTCCCACTTTGTCTCCAGCTCTGAGAGCCGGGCCTGGGACCCAGTAGGTGCTAGGAGCCAACGGGTTGGATGAAGGACTGAATGAGTGAGTGGCATTTTCCCCCAAGAAGACACTGTTACCCAGAAAGAAAGGACGCAGGCCACCGCCGCAAGGCCATTAGTTCATCCGCACAGATGCGTGTGTAAGGTTCAACCCCACGGAGACAGCAGAGGCAGAGGTGTCGTCCTACAGACCATGATTCGTCCCCCCCACCCCCCCATTCTGCCATCTGCCAACTGCGTGATGCTGGGAGAGCCTTACAATCTCTGTTCCTCAGTTTTCTTGTCTGTAAAGTGGGGAGAGGAATTGCACCAACTTCAGTGGGGTGCTGATTATAAAGGGCTTAGCCCAGTGCCTGGCAGGTGCAAGGGCTGAGGAAGCATCCATTCCCTTGCCTCGTACTTTTCCCCCTCGCCAGAAGGGAAACTCAGTGGGACACGAGCCATGACTACAGAGGGGTCGTGGAGAGGGGTAGCTGGTGGAGGAGGCCCTTCTGGGAGAGACCTGGAGCTCAGGACACATGGGCGAGCGTGACGCCCAGTGGAGAGACAGCCTGTGGCAAGGGCACCCCCACCTGCCCACCCCTAGCTCAAGGGGACACAAACTCCTTGAAGGAGATGGGGCTGTGGTGGTGTTTTTTTAAACAGGCATGAGAGGGATGTAGGACAGAGAATGCTCACTGCAGCCACCATGAGCAAATTCCGAAAGACAGCCGTGACCCACATGTCCAAAGCACAGAGCCTGCACGGTGTCTGCCTCCGGACCCCCAATGTTCCCCTTCTCCTGCAACCGTGTCCTGAGCAGAACACTCCCATCTCCCAGCCTCGGGAGAGACAGGCAGGGCGGATGGAGGTGTGGGCAGAGAGGGGAAGTAGGAGGAGAAGGCAAGGCAGGGGCACGAAGCTGGAAGCAGCTGGCTAAGAGGGGGGGAGAGCTAAGGGGAGGTTTGGGAGGAATGGAGGGACAGATCTGAGGTTGGGGAGTGACACTGGGGTCACTGTCCATCCTTCGAACATGCACGTTTCCATCCTCGAAATGGGGATGGGCGAGGCAAAGGCAATTTGGACACCCTCCCGCCCATCCCCCATCTGATGCGTCTCATTCTCTCCTGTGTAGATGTTTATCAAGCCTTCCTGAGTGCAGAAAACGTACTGGAGACTGGATGGTGGGCAAAGTGGACAGAGTCCATGGCTTCCAGAGAGACCCCTCACCTAATAGTCACGGAAGTGCAGAATTGTAAGGTAGGAAGTGCTGGGAAGGGAAACGAGGGCACGACCCAGCAGGCAGGGACAGGGGGGCCACATCCAAACTCCCCTGCTTCACTTCTTCTCGGTGACTTTATTTTTCTGAACGGCCAGCCCTCTTCCTCACTAAGGAGGGGAAAGAGCTGTGTTGGACCCTGGTGGTCCCGTGGTCTGATCATGCACTCTGAGGTGTACGGTCATGATTGCATGGTCCTGGGGTCCCTGGGAAACTGAAGCCGGAATAGTAAGAAACTTGGCTGAGGCCTCACAATGAGTCAGAGGTGGAGGTGGGTCCTGAACTTGGCTCTTCCTGACTCCAGAGCTCAGGGACCTACTCCCCCGAGGCTCTCTTCCCCGACCGACCTTCCTGGGGGCCCTGGGCAGCTAGCTGCTGACTTCCCCCGTCCCCTGTGCCCCTGCCATCCAGCTACAGCCCATGTCCCAGGTGAGCACATGAGCAGAGGCCCCGGGACCCTCAGAGACAGGCCCGGGGGCGACCCAAGCCCGACTCAAACCCCCAGCCCTTGGCCTGGTGGTGGGGATTCCCAGCCCCCTCCCGGCCTTGGGCAGCAACAAGTATGCGGGCTTCTCCCTCCCCGCCCCCCGCAGAGAAGCAGGGCGCTGCGGAGCAGCTGGCAAACGCGGCGGCAACACCTGTGTGCCAGATAGCACAGCTGCATGTGTGAAACGGGAGCCGGCCGCAGCGCCGGCACATGCCACGTCCAGTTGTTGGACTCGGGGCAGGGAGGAGGAGGACTCATTGCAGAGGGCCCCCCGCGGCAGAGGCGCCCAGCCCTCCCTGCCCTCCCTGCGCTCCCAGCCCAGCATCCATTTGCTCCTCCTCCTTGCACTCGGTGTTTCCGGCTGCGTTGGCCTTGCACGGCCTCCCGGACGGTGAGGGCGGAGGGGGGCGCACGCCTCCGCGGGCTGCACACACCGCCCACGGTAATAAAGCTTCCGCGCGCCCCGAGCGCTTTTCATCTTCAAAGCAGTTGCTGCCTCCTCATTCCAAGGCCTGCACATCTGGCCGAAACGTCTGTGGGTGCCGGCGGTGGGTTACGTTCGCAGCAGGGGTGCCTGGGAGACACCTAGAGGCGTCCTGTGATTTGGCTCCGCACGCCCTGCCTCGTGTGGCCTGCTGGTCCCCGGGGCTGGTGAAGCGTAATTCCAGAGTCCCAGGCCCCTCTCCTGGTGCCCTGCAGAGACCCGCCCTTTTCCTGCCGGAATTGCTGGCGGAGCCGAGGTCGAAGTGAACAATTAGCCCGCATATGGAAAAGGGGGAAGATAGGCTATTGTGCAGGTGCTCCAGAGGGTGGGAGGGAGAAGGAGGCAAAGAAGAAAAAGAACAAATTGCTTCCGGATATGAATGTCTTTTGCCAGAGGGCAACGCTGCAGGGAATAACCCACAACCAACGAGGCATTTACCCTGATGGAGCAGGAAAAAGGAGCTAAGATCCCAAATGGCAGTGCATACCTCAAATATGTCCACCTGCACCTAGCAGGAGACCTGTGATTTGTCAAACTCCTTGGGGGATGGGGTGGGGTTTGGCCCCGCTAAGAACTGGGAGAAGGTCACTGCACACAGCAGCCCCAAATGCTTTCCATGGATCACCTTGTTAATTCACTCGGTCAGCTAATAGCCCATCCCCACTGTGACATCACGCAGTCGTTTTAATTGCTATCCCCAATTCACAGATGAGCACACTGAGGCTCCAGGCACTAAGTACATTGCAAAAGGGCCTCTGGGTAGTAGGTCTGCAGAGCAAGATCAGAGCCCCGAACACACTGGGCCTCGAAGTGAATAAATGAACCAGAACTCTGGATGGCTCCCCTCCACGGTCCCCAGAGGGACAGGCTTGCAGGGAGGGGCCAAGGGTGGGCTTCACCCCCTCCGCCCCAACGCACTGAAAGGGGATGCTGGAGACTCCTTGTTTCCAAGGTTCGCCCTTCTTCCACTTTCCTTTCCACAGAAAACAAAAGAAGATAAAATTTTACTTCTCAAAGTCGTTTTACCTGGACCCGAAATTAGTTGTCGCTTGGCCACTCCGAGAGACGACACAGACAGCATCCGTGTGCCCCCTCGCGCCCCTTCCTGCACGTCACTCCAACGTCTGTTCTGTCACCGCTCAAGGTGGCACTTTCTTGGTCCTGTACAGAATGTAATTTTCACTTGCCCCTGAAAAATCAATATGGAAAGGCTCTAATTCCCCAGATTTCGATTTTTCAATAAAAAAGTGAAAATGAAACTCTGCGGGATTGCAGCCAAAAGGGTGCCCCTGAGCCAACTGCAGTCTAGAGGGAGACTCACCAAGAGTTTTTGAGAAAAACACCGACTTTTGACATTGTTCTTCTCAGATGACATGTCAGCTGGAAAAGGAAGCACAGGGCGCTGATGAGGGAGCGTGGGACGGAGCAGAGCTCTTTGGTGGGGAGGTGGCTCCGTCCAAAGAGACGCATCGCACCATCGGGCTGTCCTGGGGTGCGGCTGATGGGCAGTGCGGCGAGGGGGACAGAGCTCAACTTTGAAATCACAGATGAATTACAGTCTGTCTCATCAGATCATAGTGCCTTTCCCCCTAGCAGCTCTCATCATCCTATTTCCTGCACGCGAGGGAGGAGGGAGAGAGTCGGGGCTGCTGGCACGGGCAGTAAATGAAACAGTGCGCACGGACATGTCCACACAGGCCTGCTGCAGGGTGGACCTGAGTCTGGCTGGTTTCCTTCCTGCCCGCCCCCCTGCCTCGCTTTCCCTGTCATTGGACGCCTTGGGCTGAACAGTTGATACCCTTCGGTACCTGTGTTGGCGGAAACGGCCACAGTGCACCACCAGTCCACCCCCCCCCCAAGACCTCCTAATTCACCCACGCTGGGGACAGACCTAGGGAAGATGTCACTCACTGCCCGTCTCCAGATTGGGAAACAAGACCAGCAGGATTCCTCAGGACCTCCTTCCATGGCTCTTCTGACAATGAGCGGCGATGCAGAAGAGCAGCGCACCCCCCAGGTGTGACCTGGCTCTGTAACCTAAGCCACCATCCCTGCTTCCTCATCCCCTACCCCCCACACAGCATCTGCCATCAGAAGCTCAAGTCCCGGTAGCTTCCAGACCCGTGACCTGGAGGCTGGAGGTGGGGGGCAGGAGGGCAAAGGGAAGGAGTGGAAGTGGAAGCTGGCTGTTTTGGGGAACCATACACGGGGTTTTCCTGACCACCTGCCTCCACGCTCAGGTCTGTTCCGACTGTATCTGACAGGGGAGGGGATGATTCTCCATGAATTGCTGTTATCCAAAAGTGAAAGGAGGGATTCCAGAGAGGCAGAAACAATTCATGCCAAATACAATATAAAAGCATCTTTGGGGACGCCTGGGTGGCACAGTCGGTTAAGTGTTTGACTCTTGGTTTTGGCTCAGGTCGTGATCTCAGGGTTGTGAGATCGAGCCCCACTTTGGGCTCCACGCTCAGTGTGGAGTCTGGTTGAGATTCTCTCTCTCCCTCTGCCCCACCTGCTCATGCTCTCACTCTCAAATAAATAAAAAAAAATCTTTTTTTAAAAAAAAGAACCTTTGAATTTTTCTAGGAAATCAAAAAGAAGAAAGCGAGTCCTCTTCCACCTATTAAGAACTGGGTATTGGGGGGCCTTTGAGACAGTGTTTTCTGGGCTGGGGCATGGGGAGGGAGACTGCTGGCCACGGGTGATGACAGATTTCCAGGGTAATAATGCCGCAGGCTTCAGAAGCAGCAACCGGGACAACAGCTGTCTGGGACATGCCCGTGAGTGGCTCTCATATATGATCTCATCTAAGAGTCAGGAAAACCAAAATACTTACCAGCAACTGGCTACCCGCAAAGGAATACCATTAGTCCATGAGAGTGTTGAAAGTGAGGTCGAAGCTTTACGTATCTTGGCATAGAAACGCGTCCTCGAGCTGGAGTATTGGGTGAGGAAGGCGGCTTCTGTGAAGTGTGGAATACGAAGCCCTCCGAGTAAAAGGGACTCCGCGCATCTACGTTGTACATACGCACCGAGAGGTGTCCTAAGAGGTAACTGCCGCCACGTTATCTACGTTCTCCGTCGCAGGATGAGCTCTCCAGTGATTATTTTTCCTGCTTCCTTGTTCTCATCTGTATTATTTGACTTTTCTTTTCCTTACAAAAAGAACTTCCTTTTCGTAAAATTTTTTAAAAAATCTGTCTCTGTAAGAAGTGAAATATCTTTTTATCTGAGTGAGAATTTGTGATTTAGCAATGAGAAGAGCATTAAACATTTTCCTGATCTTCCAAGACATACCATGATTAAAAGGGAATAAAGCCCTCTCTGATTTCCCAACATCCTATCAAATACGGGGGAGAAAGGACACCATGTAAGAGCCATCAGAAGGATCTCTCCTGACTCGAAGAAATCCTGTTTCCAGCCCTCTTGCAAGGGAAACTCACACAAATCTCATGGTTTTGCATGCATGGTTTTGCAAACGCATTTCTTCCCCTTTGGTCTTTGGTCCTTTTCACTCAACACGTATTGACCATACATAGTCCCTAAGACCTCCAGTCGGAAGCTCTTCCCCTCCTCCTCTCGTCTGCGGGCTTTGTTTTCTGATGAGCTTTGTTTCAGGCTCATCATTCAGAAGAGTCCGTGGGAGGAGGCGCCCACCCACCCTGGGTCTTGTTGTCCATGGAGCGAGTCGGCCCTGATCACAGGCGCCTGCAGCCTCCCATCCTGAAGTGGGCTTACGGAAGTCCCTCCTCCAAGCTCAGGAGACATCTGTCGTCGCTCACTGTTCGTTCACCCTGTGTTTACTGATGCCCACTGTGTGTCAGGGTGGCGGGAAGTCTGGGTCTACAGCAGTGAGCAAAGTAACAACCTCCGCCTTCAGGGAGCTTACATTCTAGCAGGAGACTCAGGACAATCAAACGCACACATTTCAGGAGGTAACAAGGGCTCTACAGAAAAACAAACAGGGTAAAGGGGACAGAGGGACAGGGGGCCAGTGCTATTTTAGATGAGGTTGTCAGGAAAGTCCTCTCTGGTAAAAAGACCTCTGAGCGGAAGCCTGAGGGAAGTGAGAGAAGGAGCCAGGAGGACACCTGAGGGAAAAGCATTCCAGACAAAGGAACAGTATGTGCAAAGGTCCTGCAGGAGAGTTTGCTCACCATATTCCCAGAACTACAAGCAAGTCAGCCGGCTGGGACCGAGCAACTAAAGGGACTGGGAGGGGAAAAGGTGAGCAAAGGTCAGAGGCCAGATTCTGCAGGGTTTTGTGGGTGACTGAGAGGATCTGGCTGGGATGGGGAACCTTGTAAGAGTTCGAGCAGAGTTACATGATCTAACATGGTGGACACCGTATTTTTATTTTTTTAGAAATAAAGTAGAGAGGATACCAAATAAATAAAAATTAAGAGACTTTGGAGTGCTTGGGTGGCTCCGTTGGTTAAGTGTCTGCCGTCGGCTCAGGTCATGATCCCGGGGTCCTGGGATTGAGTCCCGCATCGGGCTCCCTGCTCAGTGTGGGGTCTGCTTCTCCCTCTGCCCCTGCTCCTGCTCTCTCTCTCTGTGTCAAATAAATACACAAAATCTTTAAAAAAATTTAAGAGACATAATTTTAAAAGAGAAAGAGAAACGAATCTGTATGCCACCCAGAAGGACTATGAACAGCGCTGTGGTTTCCCTCCATGTCTCGCTCCCAGAAAACCATTCACGGTCAGCAGCCAGCCAATGGTCGCGGAAAGCAGAACTTGACGCAGGCGATAATAGGAGCTTTGAGCAAAGCGGCAAGCCCCTGTGAGTAATGGGTGACTTGCCCTCCTTCGTCAGAGTTGATGGCATTTCTCTCCTTACTCTGTACCCTCCTTGAGATAAGAACGAGCCCAAGCCACACCCTGGACATGTGCAAAGGATCACAAGCTCCAGCTTTCTTTTATGTAGATCAAAACCCCTCGGCACCGTCATGTTTTATTTTTAGCACTACATTTGTTTAAAATATATTCGTAACAAAAGTACTAATAAAACGCTAACATTTATTAGGTGTTTACAAATACTATGAACTAAATTCTTAGAAGAACCTTTAGCACTATTAATACTCCCATCTTACTGCTGTCGGAAGATCCAAGAAGCCGCGAGAAACCTTGTCGAGCTTTGCACAAGTGGCTCGTGGCAGAGCTGGGATTCAATCCCACTTCTGTCTGAATTGAAATCCTGTGTTTCGTAGCCTATTAGCTACACTGGCCCTGATACAGAGCGATCCGCTAATGCATGCACAGTGCCGGACAGGAACAGGGATAGACAAGCATAAATCCTGGTTGCTTGAGAGTTTAAAGGTATCTGGGAGCCAAGACCAACCCCGAGGATGGAGCGTGGAAGTATGTGGCCCCGACTGTGAGTGCTGGCGTGGTCAGGCCTCAGAGGAAGGCTGTGGGCGGTGGGCGGAGCGCGGAGCAAGGACTTCAAGGCTCACATCCTTATTTAGCTGAGTTCCCAGCTCCAGGAAGTCTGGGGCTTGGTGACGTCAGCCCTTACGTAGATTTTTCTAGCCAACGGCTAGCACTTACTCTGGGCCAGGCACTCTGCTAGGTTCTTGGGGTGCCTTACTGCACCCAATCCTCCCTACCCGCTGGGTGACTTTCCAGTTTTATGGTTGCACTAAGTGAGGTGGCCAAGGTCGTATGGCTTGTAGATGGAAGGACTATGACCCTATCCAGATTGATTCAAAGGCCTGTGTCTTAACCATGATACATACGTCATAATTACAGGGCACTTGGAGTTAAGAGTTTCCCCCTTTTCCCCCCAGGACCCAGTTTTATGGGTTACCCTTAAGGAGACAATCTTTTCTACATACGCTAGCTCAAAGGACAGTTGGCACCTGAAATTCCCGCTCATGGTCTCAGGCTGGGATACACCCTGTGTGTGTGGGGGGGAGAGATAGTGATGGGGCGGGAATGATGGGCAGCGAAGCACTCGGGCAGATAGAAAGTCAGGCCAAGTCTGCCACCCTGGCCTCGGCCCTCTGGCACTGCGCACAGAACACAGAGAGAGGTTGGGGCTGCTGTCCCCATTTGAAGTCCTGCCATTATTCGTAGAACAGCCTTGTAAAGTCTCTCTCAGAACAAAGATTGTGCTCAAAGCAGCCCGTGCCCTCGGGCTGGGCAGGTGTGTCCCAGGCTAGGTTTCCCGCAGGGCCCTGCTGGCCGAGCTGTACCCGGGACCTTCACGGAGGGCCTCTTCTGCCTCCCTGCCCCACCGCACTCACTTGGGCCTCCTGCTGGTGGCCGCTCTTGGCACGCATCCACCCCAGCTGGTTCGTGTCACATTGGGAAGCGTCACTCTGGGCAGATGGGCTTGGCTTTCTAGGTTCATCCTGAGGGGTCTCGTCCCACCACTGGAGGCTCACAGGAGACCCTTGGTGATGGCAGAAGCAGGCAATTTGCCGGAAGCGATGCCCCGCTGGCCCAGACCTCACAGCCAAGAAGATTCAAGTGCCTTTCACCTGCACACATGCCTTCTGACCCTAGAGGATGACGGTGCCTTAACTTCCAGCCTTGGAAACACATCCAACAATCTCATGTGGAACACCTCCAAGCCCTCCTTTTGTCATTCCTATTGTGGCTTAAAAGAGGAAGAGAGAGAGGATATTTATTACTTCTTGGTAAACATAAAAGGCTCTCTATTCATATGGGTGTGTGATCTTGTTTGCTAGGAGTGCGTGTCTGGAAATGTTCATCTATTTGAGTCAACTTGAGTCAAACTGATCTGAACATTTTAAGATTCCTGGCCACAGCAGAGGCACAAAGACAAAAGTGATCACTTCTTATGTAAATGGAGGTCCCTGCGTCTGCATTGTACCTATGCACCTGGAGGTATCCCGAAAGACGGTCACCAAAATGTCACTGTGGTTTTCTTCAGAGCGTGAGGTCTCCATTAAACTTCCCCCATTGTTCTTCTTCTCCTCTGTGCTATTTGGAAAGAGACTAGGGAGAGCGAGATAGACATCAGGCATGGCCCGTCCTCAACGAGATGCTCCTTTGCAGATAACACCCGTACAGAGCTGTGCACCTGACAAAGCATTGGTTGGCACCTACCTGCTGCTTTCAAAACTTCTCCACCGGGCGCTCCCGCCAGCATGGAGACCAGCGACTCTGAGTGCCCAGCATAACCCACTAACAATGCAGATTTCTTTGAAGGCAATGTTTCTCCTTAAAATTCATACGAGGTTTGCATTATACTCTGCTGTATGTTTTTAAGGCATAGAAATGTTCTTGGTTATTTATCATCAGGCAAAATTAATGCTCTGGGTTTATCCTCTGGCTTTCTGCATCCCTAGGGATTTCTAGGACATGGGTCTCTCAGAGCAGCCAGGGGGTGACAGTGGCTCCAGATCAAGGCTCTATAGACTCAGATTCTCTGCTAGTCTGCTCCTGAGAAGCTTCCCTGGCAAGGGAGGCAAGGCTCTTGAAATCTGGAAGTGCTGCTCAGGTAAGCTTAAAATAGATTTACTTAAAATGTATCAGAATTCTTCAACGGGATTACTCTGAGAAACAACTTTGCAGGCTCTAGAAAATTCTGCTGCATTTATAATTCTACTCCAAGTTCCCTGATGGAGTGGTATCCTATAGGTATCTTGGACATGCCTTTGACCCCCTGGACTAAGGATCTATACTTCTTGGCTTTTGTTCTGTTTTCTGGCTTTTTCAAGACCTGTAAAACCTGTTTGACCAGTCCTGTGATCACAGTCCTTAAGCCCTTCTGACCCAAATGAGCCACCTTGAGTCGGACAGCTGATATCACAGGCGGCCAAGACAACACAGGTGGCCACAGGCCTGAGCCTTCGTCAAGCTGTGGTCACTGCAGAGCACCATACCATATGCTTCCAGAAGGACTTCAAGAATAGTCAAGTGCATGCTATCTTCAGGTGATACTTGTCCCACTCTGGGGTTATTCTCACAGTTAATAAAGAGGAAACCTTCTGGTCTACCTTTCAGCTCTCATCAATTATTTAGGTTGAAAGAGACTGGTTTGGGCGCACTGGGGAAGGACTTGGGCAAGTCATCATGGATTTGGGCACAAATAATCGTTCCAGTGGAGTGTGGCTGGAGGTGTGGTTGGGCATCTGGGGACAAGCAAATCCCCTCTGTGAATAGTAAAGTGTCTGTGGAGACTAGGAAACACGCGTGGGGACATCTTCTGCTCTTCATGCGCTTCCCCGACCCAACGTGTGGCCAAGATCACACCACGTAGAGTGACCTTTCCCAGGTGCCCGATACAGAGAGCTTCAGTAGCAATGGGGGGAGCACAGACACTCAGCAGAAATATTGCAGTCGATTTGCTTTTTCTCATTAAGGCGATGGTAACAGAAGGATGAAAGTAATGGTGTCAAGAGCACGGAACTGTTGCTCCTCATGTCCTTGAAATATTATTGATATCTGGAGTCATCTGGTCTGAAAAGAAAAAAGAAGCACTGAACAAGTCCTTTAAAGTGGATTTTTAGGGCTAAAAAGGTGCTGCTTTCTGGAAGCAGCAACTGAAAAATTGCTAAGTGACTTCAGCTAAGGTTTTCTGGAAGAATCTTTTTTTGGACTGTTATCAGTGGCAAATGCCTTTGGCTACAAGCAATAGCAAACATTGTGACTTAGAAGAAAAGGGGCTTGATCGCTCTCACACACCAAGAAATGTTGAGGCCACAGTTGAGGGCAGGTGTGGTAACCCGGGGAATGTCTCAGGGACCCAGAGCCTTTCCGTCCTTCTGCTCGTCGCGCCATTCTTAACATATTGGGCTCCCATACTCGTTGGCTGACTGTTGCCTATGTCTTTGACATCTGCATTCGGGAGGGAAAAGAACAAAAGGTAAAAAGAGGCTTTCCCTTGGTAAAACTTGGCCTTTTTATTGGAGAAGCACATGGTCCGGAAGGACTTCTTCGCACAGTTCCTTGGCCAGACTGTGCTCAGTGGATTCCACCAGCAATGACCAAGGCTGAGAAAGGAGTATTAGCCATATTGCAATCCATAAAAAACTGGGGCTCTCTAAGCCAGAGAGTCTGAAGAAGACAGCTGGAGGGTGAATAAGCAGCAGTATGTGGGGACGTGACAAGGAGTTGGGTACCTGTATATACATCGGGACCCATCCTACGAAACACAGTTTCGGTAATTGTCCACTAGGTTCTCAGCCGATCCCAGGCTCCTGTGACACGACGTCTGAACAAAGGCAACAGAGCCCCAAGTATATGATGTCTGTGGCCTTGAATGAGAAAGAATGAGATCCAGCTGTCCCCTCTAATTCCATTCTAATGGTGCTGAATGAAGTCATTAGCATGCATCACCCACGAGGTGGCCCTTCCATATGGCTCATCTTTGCGTACGTAGCTGTCGCTTATGGCTAAGTAGATGAAGAGATGCCTTTTCTCTATTATTTACTTTTCTTTTCTGCATGCTGGCTGTTACACGAGGCTCTTTAGATTCCCTTTTTCCAATGATGTCAACAACTGACCACACTTCTCGCCACTTTCTTTCGGTTGTCCCGGGAAAGTCTGCACTCCCCTGACCTGCTTCAAGAACCATCTAGAGCCTTGCTCCAGCCTCAACTGTCATCCTCCTGTGTGAGGAGATTTCTGCCAGGACCAGTTGGTTCTGTGGACTTCTGTACAAGTCCAGGTGTAAGGTTCAATACTTCCATCTTTCAAAACCACGATTGCCATCTACAAACACCATTTTACAAATTATTCAAAGCTCATGACTGACTAATAGCTCTTGGTATTATTTTAAATTTATGGAAGCCTGAACAGTATTAGTTATAAATGCAAGTAGTGGAATTCGTAAGTGCTGGGTTACCTTTTCAATAATAATTTTACACCATGAAATTGTACTTAGCTTATGCTCTGTTATGACCTTGAGATCACATAAGGATGGCCCTCTGCATAACCAGTCTTGTTTTTTATCTTGAAACTGGGATACTGTGCGCTTTTATTCTAAGTACACAAAATCCTCAAGCAGGAGAAAACATGTCCATTAAAAGAAGAGGATATGGAAATTGAGTTCCTTCTACTGCAACTAAATAAGCCCGGCAGTTAAAAACACCTAGTGGGATAGCAGTGGTCATCTCGTGTTAACAGTCACCCCCAGTTTGTAGCTGTGTGGTTTCTCCATTACATAAGAAAGCCACGCACTCGTTCTTGGGGAAGGACAGTCTTTTCCAGAACAAATGAAAATGTCTTCACAAAAGTGTAAATATTAGAGATTGGCATATTTGGAAATCTGGCTCCTCCCCACCCTTGAGCAAAGGGGAACGAGCAGGGAGGGGTGGAAGCAGGTTCTGAGTCCACGTAGGCTCAGCGCAGAGCCCACGTGCTGAGTCGCCTTGCCACACCTCAGGCCACAGGCACCCTACCTACCTCACGGACCGATGAGGAGGGGCCTCAGCCCTGCTCTTGTGAGAAGGGGGACAGGCCACTGGAACGGGGAAGCACAGGGAACCCAAGCTGGGACAGGGGAGCGGGGACCCCACTCAGCACCGCGTGGAACTGTAGGAGAAATAGAGGAACCGCAGCAGCACAAAAGCTACGTGCAAAAAGGCCAATCAATGAAATTGCTTTCTCATGTGTGAGCCA
This sequence comes from Ursus maritimus, assembly GCF_017311325.1. NCBI lineage: Eukaryota > Metazoa > Chordata > Mammalia > Carnivora > Ursidae > Ursus > Ursus maritimus. Next base: position 66,393,156 of record NW_024424452.1, read on the forward strand.
CAGAGCTATAAAAAGAACTTTAAGCAGCTTTTCAGTCAAACCTTTGCAGTCTCTCCACCCAAGATACAGCCTCAAAATTAAACTCTCAACTCCTTATTCATGGCCGATTTTCATCTACTGTGTCCTCATGTTACCTCCTCTCGGGTCCGAGTGAGCCTGCCCAGAGCCACCAGCCAGGCTCGGCGGGCAGCCTGACATCCACTCAGAGCTCAAGAAACCTGATTTAACAGAGAAGCTCCATCGCCAGCCTGTATCTCAGAAGTGGCAATCACATATCCAGCCAAAGTGAAATTAAGAAATTTGCATGTCATTTATTAATATCCTTCTTGTCTGTCAAGCAGCCTTCAAACACATGTTTTCCTCCCTTGGAAAGAAGCAAATTGTAATGAGCGCATTCACACAAAGGATCTCAGACCAGGCCATGTTTCTCTGTAAGTGTATAGAGGGTCCACAAGAAGGATATTGGCCAACCAGTACATTCCCCTGTCTCTGCTAACACCTGGAACATTCTTTCCCACATACAGCGACTCCCATCTTGTCTTCAAAATGGTCTCCTCCCCAGCATAATCCATCTTGAAATCAAAAGGGTCATTCAAAATACACCAAGATGCCTGGGTGTTAGATCAGGGAATTGTTAATTCATTAGGTGGGATCATGATATTATGGTTCTGGAAGAAAAGTGTCCATATGTTTTGGAGGTATACAGCGAAACATTTAGGGATGAAATGTGATGACATTTCTAATTTACTTTAAAATACTACTTCAGTGAAATAAAAAAAATAAATAAATCAGATAAATTATGGTTCCGTATTCACCACTGTTGTATTGAGGAAATGGGTTGATAAGTATCCATTACACATTCCTCTCTATGTTTGGTGCATTTGAATATTTTCCTAATGAAAGAACAGAACTTCAAGATGGTGCTTGTGTGGAATCTCCTTGATGTCCTGCATCAGAGCATCTATCCCCCCTGCTGCCCGCAGCCTCCTTGCTGCCAGCTCTCCCCCACTGAAGCTCTGGGCCTGGGACTGGACATCTGCAGCCAGGAGGGAGTCAGCAGTCATTCAGCGTGCTTTCCCTATGTGCCAGGCACCATGCTAAGTGCTTTGTATGGATTCGATTGCAGAGTCCTCAGAGCAGCCCAATGCAGTAGCCACAGAAGCTACTATTATATCCCCGTTTCACCGACGTGGAAACTGAGACCCTGAGGTGCTATGCGGCCAAGGCTGCTCAGCGAGTAAGTGGCACAGCCAGATTTCAGCCCAGGCAGTCAACCATCAGGGCAAAGCCTCTCAGCCCGCTAGTTATCCGAGGTCACAGTGCTTCTCTTCTGGGTTCCATGGCGTTGTAAGCTTTATACACTTACTACATTACTTAAAGCTGACTAAATTCTAGCAGTTCTCTTTCTACGTGAATAAAGGCAAGTTTCAGTTGTTCCTTTATCTTTTTTGTGTTTCTCTCAGAGACCAAGTCAATGCCTGGTACCCAACAGACACTTGATAAATGCTTATTGATTGATTTGCTCTGTGGCAATCACCTAGAAGAGAAGGTCAAGGACAGCACTAGGATGAGAAAAATCCTTGAAGCCTTAGCTTTTGGCTTGGTTCCTGTGTCCCCATTAGTCAAGTATGAGCAGGTATAGCTCTCGGCAGGGGTTAACCCTCTTTGGAAGTGTTCTGAATGCAGTTCTTATGCTGATCTTGGCTCCTTCCTGCCTGACTGAATTGCTACTAGAAATGACAATGAAAAATTGGGTGCACATTTATATGTGTACTTGTGGAACCTGGCAGAAACCCTATCTATCTATCTATCTATCTATCTATCTATCTATCTATCTATCTATCTATCTATCTATCATCTATCTATCATCTGTCTATCATCTATCTATCATCTATCTATCTATCATCTATCTATCATCTGTCTATCATCTATCATCTATCTATCTATCTATCCATCTATCTATCTGTCATCTATCTATCATCTATCTATCATCTGTCTATCTATCATCTATCATCTATCTATCTATCATCTATCTATCATCTATCCATCTATCTATCCATCTATCTATCTATCATCTATCTATCTATCCTCTATCTATCTATCCTCTATCTATCTATCCATCTATCCATCTATCTATCTATCTATCATCTATTTATCTATCTATCTATCCATTGACATGTATGTAATTTTGATCATTAGAAGCCAGGAAAAAGCCAACATCTGTTACGGGAAACTGGTTTACGTAGGCATAAAGAAGTTTGAATTCATCTTTGCTCCCTCATGTTCAGAAAGGACACTCCGGTGGGCCTTCTGGTCAGGCAAAGGTATCACAAAGACCCAACTCCAGAAGGTCAAACTGCCATAGGCGATCATGTGAAAGGTTGCTCGTGACGGTCACACTCTGTTCTCACTTCTCTAAAAATGGGTTTAGAGGATAGGGTCTCTAAAAATTACTTTCAGTTCTTAGTTGGTCCGTTTATAAATTTATTTTTCAAGTGCTGGCTCACAGTAGATGGGAGCAGAGGCTGGGAGGCTATAGGAAGCTCATCAGCACGTCAGGGTGGCAAATCTCCCCAAAAAGACCAGACAGGGATTGCTGAAGCCCTTTCTGACCTTCAACAAAAGCCCTACGGGCAGGATTATTGAAAACTGAATAGACTGATAGTTGAATAGCCTGAGGAATGTTCCAGGGAAAGCCCAAAGGGAAGGCCAGACTCCTCGGGTGGCAGGTGGAGCCCCTCAGTGGGACAATGCATTTGTTCTCACTGTCATCGTGGGAAGAAGTCTGTCCTGATGTGAGAGCGAGTGTCTGGTGAGGACTGAGGGAAAAAGGTCACTCATTCCCTGGATCTTGAGGACCGAAGGCCTGACACAGGGCAGGAGAGACATGCTCAAGTGTTCTTCCAATGAGTTGAGGAAAATGGTCCCAGAAACTTGGCCACAGGCCGTGGGCTGGGAAGAGATCTCTAGGGAAGGAGTCTCTGTGGAGCTGGGACTACTGACAGAGGATCACACAGCACTCCCGAGGCTGGCCCGGGCGCTGGCCTTGCTCAAAGGTCAATCTTCATAGGGTCGCACAGTATGCCTATGACACCCCCTGTGACCTCGGGATCTGCAGGTCTTAGGAACTTGACCGTGTTAGCCTGCGTGCCCAGGCTTTCCAGGCCCCGTGCCTAGTGTCTCCCAGAAGTACTCAGCAGCCTTCAAGTGGTTTGAGATGCATATTTCTGTTGCTTTTTCACAAGCGCTTCAAGCCACTGGTAATCAGAGAAATGCAAATTAAAACAACAGTGGAACGGCCTTTTCCTTCTATCAGGTTTGCAAAAGCTGGAAAGAATAACAGCCAGTGTTGACCTAGGTTGAATTACTTTTGTTCTCCCCGAAGCCTGAAACAATGCCTGAGAGGGGGAACTGGAGAAAGAGCCCGTACGGTCCTCCTTTACGTAATAATCATGTCATCAGCATCCACGAGACAAACAGCCACAGGGCCCTGAGCACTTTGTTCTAGAACCCATCGGATTTATGTGTTTATTAATTTGCCCGTTCGTTCAGGAAATGCGCACTGGACAGCTGGAAACACAAAGAACGGGGACGGAAAGTAAAAACGTATCAAATGCCAAGTATGCGTGGGGCTTTGAGCCAGGGAGTCAGATGAATTCTTCGGCGAAGCTGGGGAGCAGGAGCCCCTCTGCGCAGGGGAGGAGAGGAGTTACACCTCTGAAGTCATGCTGCACCGCGAAGAGGCTCAGGGCCCCCCGACACGAATGCTCAGAGTCCTGAACCCGGCGTCCCTGGAGCCGAGCACACGCCAGAGATCGCAGAGGAGGGATTATTCCGGTGTGGCTGGGGCTGTGCTGAAAAGGCATCCCAGAGGAGCATGTGAAGGAGCCTTTTAGGATGGGTAACGTTAACAAACAGACAAGGGCAGAGAAACAAGGGGAGCAGAATGTTCTGGAGGAGAGACTTGCTTGGGCAAGTCGGTGAAGAGGAAGGGCCAAGGCATGCCCAGGAAAAACTGCCAATAAAGAAACAAATAGACAAACAAACCCAAACCCAGATCAGCACAGCCCTTCAGAAATTCCGGTGGATGGACCGAAACCAGTCGGAGCTCACGAAGAAGAGGGCACAGAAAAGGCCCCTGAGACGGGGCTCGGGCCACAGCCACCACGTTTGTCTACCGGCATCGAAAACCTGGGTCCTGGGTCTGGAAAAGAGTCCAGGACAAAAATACAGAGTGTGGACTCGCTGGCTTCCTGGCACCCAGGGACGCCCGAAAAGGAAGGGACCCAAGGGGACCAAGACTGGTCCCTGAGCATGGCCCAGGGGGCGGGGGAGGCAGAGGCAGGGAGGAGAAAGTGCTTATGTAAAGCCAGCTTTTTGACCTCCCTCCAGCGCGGGGCACCCTGACTGTCACAGAAGGGGGCTCAGCAGCTGGGGGAAATGAATCAAGGAAAAGTGCACCCAAGCCAGGAACCCGGATTCTTCCTGTGTGCGAGCACAGGCCGGCTACCAAAAATAACCAAAGGGAATACAAGCGATCTTTCTCAAAGAATCACTAACTCAAGCCCCCCGAGTCCTGTTGTGCTGTGCACAGAAAGAGGTCATTTATGAGAGGGGCCACAGGGACCTGTAAGAATGAGTGGGGAGTGCCAGAACCTTCTACCTAATGGGATCAAGCCCAATAACTGCATTTGCGACTTCTAAACTCTTCCAGGGCCCCACGTTTCTCTGAAACTTCAGAGTGTCTCCAATTATCTCAAGAAGGGGATGTCACAAAATTCTCAGGACCAAGTTAATGCTAATTCATATTTATCATATGTGAATGGAATGCGGGCCCTCACCACACAGCATCGCGAGCCGAAATATCATGCAAAATTGAACGAAGGTTGGAGGATAATAACCGCTACTATTGATTAAGTGCTTAGCATTCTCTGAGCAGGGAGCTTAGTGCTTTAACATTCAGTTAAAGTTGAATGCCTTCTCTGTGCCAAGTGCGCAGAATGTGGGGCTGCCCTCCTTCGTGCACATTTTCTCGCTGGATCTTTGTGACGATGCTATCACGAAGCCCTATTCTATAGCCGAAGGGACCAAAGTTGTGTCATTTGCCCAATAGCGTGCATTTCGTAAATGGCAGAGAAAGGACCCAAACCAGGGTGTCTGATTCTGGAAACTGTACCCTTAGGCACCGCCCTCAACCCCTCCCGCCCCAGCCCCAGCCCCACCCCCACCCCCTGACCTCCGGA